>NC_081194.1:71941000-72253500 GCF_902713425.1 Acipenser ruthenus | reverse complement strand
TAGCCCGAAACACACCCACCAGCTAATTTCATAGTACATAGTGATTTAAGCTTTTTGACTTGTTGTTTTGCTATAATTTTATTAACGTTAATTTGTCTGTTACTTTATTATTACAGTTTATTAACATACACTTGCCTATTGTTTTGCTTTTACTTATTTAGTTCATTTCATATGTTGATGCATGTGCGTCATGACAAGTAATACATATGTATTTATTTATGTATTGATTCATATTGTGTCTGGTGGCTAACGGTCTTAGAGAACACTTCAGCTATAAGAACACTTCACTTGCTTCCCGAGGGGTGTTCTCTTACTGTACTGTATTCTATTTTAACAATATAAGTATTGAAGGGACCATAATCATAATCATTAATAGTCATAGTCATTAATTGAATATTTGATCAAAATACAAGAAGTTGCTTTGTAAAGATGCATTGAGTAATTTAAACTAACAGACCCTGGATCTCCCACCTTCGGGATTCTATACCTCCCCGTTTATGGTATTTATTTTTCTACATTATGAAAAGTCAACCCAAGAGCAAATATATACTGTTGTCCTATGGATGTCGCAATTTACATTCCCATCAAAGGAGTGGTCCTTTTTTCTGTAAAATGATTCAATAAATAAATGTTCTCTTGTGTAATATATACTGTATATATTCATGTTCAATCACCAAACTGTTATTGACCTACAGTATTTAGAAAGAATATATTCAAGAGTTTCATTTATACAGGTGGGTTAGTTCTAAGATGGGCGTGTGTGGGGCTGGAGTTGTGGTTGTGCTGGTAGAGCTGTGTAGTACAGTATATGCAGAGTTTATTTACTGTATAGTCGGTGCTTGGAGGCTTTCCTGGTTTTCTTGTGGCTCTATCTAGGAAAGACCACGCCACCCAAGTTTGTTATAACATAATTCAATAATACAATTGTAACCTTAATAATCAAATATCTTTATTTCAGGAATTATTTCTAAAACAGATAATTATTTTAAATATACATTTCTAGGTGTGAGAGCAAAGTATTCCAACAACTCAATAGCTATTGCTAATATTACTACAACTAAAATGTTTTAGACTTATTTACTAAAATCATAAGATATTATTTCACACATTTTGCTTTACATTGAAGAATACAATTATTTGACAGTTTTTATATTAAAAGTAAAAATATAATATTTAATAAAATAATGTTCCAAAACTAATGATTCATCAATTGTTACATAAAAGGATTATGCTTCTTAAAAAACAAAAACAACAACAAAAAAAACATTTAAGAAAGAGTACATATGAAAATATCATTTTTATTGATTGTTATAAGTTGGGTTTTATGATGAATGTAATCATTCTAAGTGGTTCTGAGTTTTGTTGCTTAAATAGTCAGTTATTGTTTCTTAACTGCCTGGCACTGAACAGTTTCCCTCCTTTCATACGAGTCATGTGACAATGAATCCTTTCAACTCTGCAGGTCCCACCTACTCTACATATATATTGAGAGCGAGCAGGTGGGTTAGGAGAGGCCCCATTGTCACATGACTCGAATGGAATGAGTAAGTCTGTTCAATGCCAGGCAGTAAGGAATATCCACGTTCACAGGAAGCCAGGCATTATGGGAGCAAATCCACCTAGAACAACGTTCAGAATTATTGCAAATGCCATTCAATAAAGACATTTAGACAATCAATTTAAATGACATTTTCAGCTATTTAACCAGTTAAATGAAATCAATCCCTGACCCTCCCACTTGGGGGAATAATGCCAGAGATAATCAATGCCTGTTACAACAGTTATCAAATTCTCACGAATATTGTCTTATTCCCCAAGCAAATCCCCAGTATCTACAGCTATGGCCAAAAGTTTTGCATCACCTAGAATTTTAAGATTGAGACATAATTTACCAAAAAAAAATGATGTGATCAAAGGAACTACAAAATAATGTGAATATCATTTAAATATTTTATTTAACAATAAAGCAAAAGTCTACTGGAAGCCATAATAGTAGTACTGTATACTGCAAAACTGTTACAGTATAGAGGGGCTGGGGAAGCAAAACAAGCACATCCCCCCCCCCTTGGGCAGGATAGCATGGTAAATCTCAAGGTAATGCCCCACATTTCATAGCCCCAAGGAGGAGGATGACTTTGACTGATGCATTACTATTGAGAAAATTTGTAGGTATGTATATTTCTAATTACACAAATTATTAGCAGTTTACTTTCAATTTAAATTTGGTTAAAAATAAGTTTGTCCATTGTATATATATTAGAACCCCTTTGTTGTTTATTGAAAAAACTAAAATGTTTGGAACATTTTAGGGTAATATTTAAACTTAATAATAACTTATTTTTAAAAATCCTACATTTATCATAAGGGTCTATGTAAAAAACAAACAAAAAATTGAAAATAAGTTCTCCTTTTTGTTAAGCAGTTTTTCACCAATGTTACAGATTGTTCTGCTAGTTTTGCTTTCCCATTTGTAGACAGTAAAACAGAGGGCTTGGTTTCCCAATGCTGGCAAATTGCCCACTTGATATATTACCTGTGGAGTGGGCTACTCCCCTTTCTAGTTGTCCATTGTGGAAAATACAGGCCAGTTTTATAGACTATACATTTCCTTGAGGGAGACACAAAACACCTTCTGTACAAATGTGCTGGATTTATGCAACCCGGAATATTTTTTACAAGAGCTGTTTGAATTAATGTATTTTTATGTGTAAGTTTGTGCACAAATTGTAAACTGAGGTTGCAGTAATTACTAATGAGTCTTTTGTGTTTACAAATGCCAGAACAGATGCTTTTCTAATGCTTAAAAAAGGTTAGTTTCTAAACAAGTTAGCAACAATGACTGCAGCATACATTACTATTCTAGGCTGCTGTTCACTTTTTTCAGTTAGTTTTTCAGCTTAATTCATGTCAACCTTTATTTGAATAATAAACAATTATTAATTATATCCTTGTAAAGAGGGCCCGAGATTGCATTCCAGGTTCTTCCAAATTCCAATCTAGAATAAACAACAAACAATTATCCTTAGTATTAGGACCCAACCTAAACCACCACTCCTGCACTTTAAAAACCTGACAGTGTAAAGTATGAATGTACAGGTTCTCTCTTTTGCCAATCACCCAATTAAATAGTGTTTTCTTTTTTGCACATGTGTATTCTATAGAAAAATGTCATATAGGTAGAAATCTAAATAGCAGGATATTATAAGACACTTTACAATTAATTATTTAAAAAAATTGATCATTTAATCTAATATTGTAATATAACTGTTTACATTTAATTTACTAATTGTACTAGTGCTGTAACAAAAGGGCAGAAATCTATCATGTGAAATACAAACACATATTCATTTTGGAATTGTACTAATTCTTCAATTAAAATGGTTGCTTTTTCTTTGGTCTAGAAGAGGAATTATAAAAAGTATAGCATAAAGAGTGCCTATGAAATTCTTTAGCAATGGACAGAAAAATGACAAACCTGTTGCCGTTACTTTCTTGACTTCTTTAGAGAATTTGAGGTTTCACTCTTGGACTGTGGAGCGTACTGAAATGTAGAAAGAAAGAAGATATGTTGTAAAATAATACATACGTTTGAAAACTGTTAAAAGGTCATGCTAGAATTAGGAAGCAGTTCAAAAAAAGACCACTCACCCGTTTCAAGAGGGCTTCTCGCACCTATGCTCAGACATAAAAGAGAAAATTATACAGTGACCTGCTATTTCAGAACAAAAAGCTAGTAACAGTGGTTAACCACCTAGTCATATATTGGCAATTCCATTTTCAAGGCACCATGAATAGCAAGAAGATATAAAAAACTACAGCAGAAGGTACTACAGGAGGCTACAAATGTATTTCAGTTCCTGTTTGCTGGGATCTCATAGGCTTGTCATGAAGAAGTGGTTCTACTGTGGTTTCATACAAAGTATTGATAGGCAGTACAGTAAAGTGAAGGAAAGCAGAACAATATAACAACAAAATAAACTCCAAATATTTAGTTTAGTTAATATCATATCACGTGTGTTCTGTATTGATATCTGCTGTTTTTCCTTAGATCATTATTTGCCATGCTTACTTACTATTCCAGCAAACATGCTTCTGAAACTACTCCTCTGGGCTGATGTGAGGAGACGCATATCAGTGTTACACAGGCTTCAGTGCACTATGCTTCACGGAACACAACTAATATGCTTCCCCAACAGAACATTTTCAGAAGCCATTTTTGCTGGACTAGCAAATAATCATGGCACTAATGATAAACTGTAATCAAAAACAACAAAAAAAAAGCACAAGTAATAGATAGATAGATAGATAGATAGATAGATAGATAGATAGATAGATAGATTCCACCACCAACATCCACTATTTTATCAATTTCTTAAATATTTATTTTATTTTATTCTATTTTAATTTTACCTCCTTCATCTATATTTTACCCATCTTTATGTACTACTGTTTTGTAATGTGTTTATGTTTTCACTTTTATTTAAGCTATTTACTTTCCCCTACAACTTACATTTCCCTATCGGCCTAGCTGACCAAACATTTAACATTTTTAAATAGTAAGTGTCCAATTCACACTAAAACTGTATGAGGACCAATTAAGCAAAACAAACCCTTGTAACTTGGGGAAGGGGCCATAGTAACACAAATCTCTCCCCAACTGTGTTTTCAAACTGATATCTTACTCAGGAGTTCACTGATCAAATTCAAACATTTGAAAATATGAAAAAGAAAATACTGCTCATACACACCTTTTTCTCTGTAAAGCACCCAGTTATCAAAATAAGCAGGCCCTTTAAATAATAATAATAATACAAATATGTTAGTATACTTGTTAGTTTAGTATTGGCTTAACAGGTAGTTACACATTTAGGAATTTTAAAAATGTAAAACAGAATCAACATATTAAATACTTTTTGCATACCTGGAATGAGTTCAATATAGAAAATGAGTAGTGAACTGCCATAGCTCCAAACGTCTCAGGTAGGTCAAATATAAGAGTAAGGAATCCCAGGGCCCATGTTAATCCAAATACTGGAGTCAGGATAATAACTGCTTTCATTATACTTTTCACATTCTCCCTGACATCTGCTTTATCTCCTTCTGATACTGAAGGTCTCAACAGCTTTGAAATGACCACAACCAAAGTAAAAGTATTGATGATAACAATGATTCCAACAGGTAGAACAAAAGCCAAAATGGATCCATTCATCCCCCCTTCATAGATTAGCCAGCAGGAATCTTTACTGTGGTATTTATTTGGATTTTTCATGTATGTTCCAATCACAATGCATATTGGGCCTAAGTAGCCAAGAACAAATGAAAAAGATAGGTAAATTCTCTTTCTCAGTTGTTGGAAGAGGAAAATCATTTGGTGAAGGAGCATTATGCTTTGACAGAGCATCCAAAAGAACATCACTAAGAAAGAAACATGCATGGCCATTGCTAGAGCTAAACAGAGTTTACCGCCTTTGCCACCTTGGAAAGAAGCAGACAAAAAGCAGCAGTCTGCAATAAGCAAAGACACAGAAATGTTAACCAGGGCTGTGTGTCGAAAATGAGAGATGTTTGACTTAACTACTGAATTCCATACTAAAAATTCAATTATGAGATAGAGCATGAGGGAACAAATGGACACACCCACGCCAACATAACCAATTTCGTCAAGCCAAGGTAAACTGATAGGAAATTTTGACATTAGCACAGAGAAAGATGTCAAGTGGTCACAAACACAAGATGAGGTGGTTGAGTTTGAGTCTTGTCTGTCCCATTTGCAGCCTTCACCGGACCATCCTCCGTTTCCATCATTTGCTTTGAAATCCCAGTAAACACACATCATCTTATGCTTTGAAATTGTTTCATTTTCCAATTGAAAATTAATTTCTACTCTTTGTGGTTCTGCATCTACTAATGTGATGGATTGCATTTTGCTGTCAACACCAAAGTCTTTCACAGTATTTTGTGGTAAAATTGAACTTAACGAAAAAAAAGTTAAGGTAGAAATTGTGGCTTTCAAGGAGTTTGTTTTAACGTTCATTTTGACAGGTGCATGTGCGGATTGTATTTCTATTGTTTTATTTGCTAGTATAGGACTGCATATCAACTCAAGATTTTGAAATGTTTTAGAAAATGATCCATTGTTTGCAAATGCCAGCTTTGCAAAGTTTTCAATAGTCTGAAGGAAGTCAGAAGCTTTATTAGCAGATTTGTTCCATGTTGTCAAAGAAGGGTCCAAGAGACTGTTTGCTCTACCAACATATTCCTGCATGAGGTACGAAAATCATAGTTAGCACAACATGCACTATACCATCAAAGAGATTATTTTTATTAATTCAAAATGAGCAAGTTATTTATACGTGTAACATGAAAATAATAAAGCCAGAGGGTGATACAGACATTAATGTTGGTATATTCCGATATTGGATTTTATAAAAATAATATTAGCTCAAGTGGGTTAACTGTGACTATGATAAAAAAAAGGATCATGCCATACCATTATGTCACACAGTATCATTAAGAGAACATTCACACTATCATTCAGGGAGTCCACATAAGTATGTGAATTTCAACTTATTTCAACATTCAATCAATCAAATTTATTTTGTGTAGAACCTTTCATGCCAAGGCATCTCAAAGCGCTAAAAACATTGAGAAAGAGCTAGTCAAAACATCTGTCACTGAACTTATTATGCCTCTATTTATAGGTTTCAGTAAAAAGGAAAGACTTACTATCCAAACATCCCCTGAAAATGTGGTATTTGCCTTCATTGAAGCAGAAGTTATTAGTGTCAGAACATACAACGATGCATTAAGGGCTGCAGCTGAGATTGGTGTACTTGTATTTTCAATCTTTGCAAGGTCTGCTAACAAATTACTGACAACTTCTTTCGGGTTTCCAAGACCTTCTGCCAGTTTCTGTAATAAAGACAAACATATATACATATATATATATTATATATATATATATATATATATATATGATCATTCCGTGGGACATAATG
This sequence comes from Acipenser ruthenus, assembly GCF_902713425.1. Taxonomy (NCBI): domain Eukaryota; kingdom Metazoa; phylum Chordata; class Actinopteri; order Acipenseriformes; family Acipenseridae; genus Acipenser; species Acipenser ruthenus. The sequence goes on along the minus strand of NC_081194.1, from coordinate 72,246,502 downwards.
AATATTTACATACTTTTAAGCAATTAATTACCATTATGTGGCTAATATTAAAAAAAATGAAAGAAATAGCACCAATGTAGAGGTATGTATTAATTAATTAAAGGATGTTTAGGAAATACAAGTAAACTCAATGTGTGTGTGTGTATAGATGTGCATACAACATTTTGTCATTTTGAAATAATATTTTTATATACTGTAGTGTCAGTCTGATAGTTTAAGTTAAACAAACAAACAATGGACAGTTCTTTTTCTTATCCTTCGTGAAATATATTAAATCTATACAAGTTACTGAATTTGATATAAAGACGTGTAATGGCCAGATGAAGGCTCTTGAGCTGACTTTGTTTTTCTGTGTTCTGACATAGTTTGTTTTATTCAACTACAAAGTTTTGGCTGTATTGGAAATCACATTGGATCAACATGAACCCTAAAAACATCAATGTTATGAAGAATAATAAAGATAATTATTTATACAATCAGTATGTTCAGAGTTTTGTCTTGTCACTTGGCATATGTAAAGTCAAGAAAGATGATGGGAGGCATACTGTACAGAATGTAACAAGCCGGGGTAAGTAACTGTAAAGTATGTTCTTTTGTATTCTGAATATAACAAAAAAGAAATATTTTAGACCATTAAGTTACTAGCCTTGTACCATATATACCACACAGGACAATTTTACACCACATTTACCCAGATATCCCCTTCATTAAAAAAATTAAAAGCCATTTACAAGTTTTTATATCATTTTTCATGAATTGAAGAATTTTAAATGCACAATGTTTTTAAAGATTTTTGGGACAGTGCCAGTACCAATATTAGCCTGTGGTACATAAATATACTAAAAGAGATATACTGAGACATCTGGCCTGCTCTGAATATGTACAGAAGTCTCTTTCGCTTGCTTGCAACAAAGATTTGGCGTGACCTCAACATGAGAAAAACATTCTACATCTATAAAACCAATCCCAGAAAAATAGTACAGTTTAAAATGTTTTTTTCAATATCATATTTACAAGACAAAAGCTAACACAGGCTTGTTAAATAGATATCCAGTACAAGCAAAAGAGCTTTGTTAAAATTTACCTCTGCTCTTTGACGTACTTCATATAATTCTTTGTCGATACAGTCTTCCAGTGATTCTTCCCACGTGTTTCCTTTACATTTCCGTGTTTGTGTCCCCACCTCAGTATCTGCACACTGCAGAACTGCCACTTTACCACTTTTGGTTAATGGCCAGTCTCCGTCTTTTGGACAAGTATCATCATCACCTGGAATTTTGATGGAAGCAACATCAAATCAATGTTTGTGATATTTCAAAATTGAAAGGTTGTTGTCACACAGTTCTCAGAGTGTAACATTTTCATTTGAATATGTATGTTTTGGTATTTACAGTTTTAATCATGTCTGATGGGAGTGATGGGATTTGAATACTGAATTCCTTGCTGCAGGGATTTAGGGGTATATTCATAGAGGGTTAACGCCTGTTGAAATGAGAAAACAGGAGTACATGATCGATTTTCGTCCAGTTGCTATTCATGAGAGATAATTCAGATGCGTCAAGCCCTAACGATTTTCGTCTAGAAGGCATATTTTTAACGAATTGAGAGAAAAGTTAACGATTACCTCATTAGCATAAAGTTTTCCTTGGTCCTGAGCGTCAACCTGATATTCATAAGAGTGAACGACAGCAAAATGCTGTTGATAACTAGGAGTTATTGAACACTGTCTACAGTCAAGTCTAAACTAACAACAGCCTTGGCAGACTATTTTTTTAGATCTATTTTATTACTACAGTTGCTCTGTTATACAGTTTGACATACCCGTTATTTAACGCCTATTTTGAAAAAAATATATATAATCTGTAGCTTTTATATGAAGGAACATGTTTAATGTAAATATATACTCACACAAGAACGTATTCTCTGGCATAATCATTTTGAAACAGCGCTGTGAGGCGGAGAGCACGTGAGAGACTGAGAATAGGCAGTTATTTTATTATTATTATTTCTTTGCCGTGATCCGCGGCTGACAGCGGTCCCTTTCTTTATATTTATTTTACCTGTATTCACAATAAACAGTTTGGATGAATACTGCCTGTTTATGTTCATGAATTGTTACAATATACAGTATATCAGTGCTGCTGATGCAGTAGGTGGGAAATTTGAGCTTGCTTGGTATTGCAAAAAACACTGCAGTGTTCGAAAGGGAATTTTTTTTTTTTTTTTTCGCGCTCCACAAAACGATTCATTTTGTGTAGTGTGCAATACGGCGTGAAACTTTTACTAATTCATAAACATAAACTCATCCCTGATTGATTCTCTGCTTTAAGTGGGGTTTATTAATAATAATAATAATAATAATAATAATAATAATAATAATATTTGAATTATTCAAAAGTCCTCCTACAGTCCTCCTACAGTGCTTTTAGTTTAGTTTTTTGGGGGGGTTTTTTGGTTTGCAGTTAAGAATGGAAATCTTATACAGACGTGCTCAAATTTGTTGGTACCCCTCCACAAAAAACAAAGAATGCACAATTTTCTCTGAAATAACTTGAAACTGACAAAAGTAATTGGCATCCACCATTGTTTATTCCATATTTAATAGAAATCAGACTTTGCTTTTGATTTTTTATTCAACATAATATTGTAAATAATAAAACAAATGAAAATGGCATGGACAAAAATGATGGGACCCTTAACCTAATATTTTGTTGCACAACCTTTAGAGGCAATCACTGCAATCAAACGTTTTCTGTAGCTCTCAATGAGACTTCTGCACCTGTTAACAGGTAGTTTGGCCCACTCTTCCTGAGCAAACTGCTCCAGCTGTCTCAGGTTTGATGGGTGCCTTCTCCAGACTGCAAGTTTCAGCTCTTTCCATAGATGTTCGATAGGATTCAGATCAGGACTCATAGAAGGCCACTTCAGAATAGTCCAATGTTTTGTTCTTAACCATTCTTGGGTGCTTTTAGCTGTGTGTTTTGGGTCATTATCCTGTTAGAGGACCCATGACCTGTGACTGAGACAGAGCTTTCTGACACTGGGCAGTACGTTTCGCTCCAGAATGCCTTGATAGTCTTGGGATTTCATTGTGCCCTGCACAGATTCAAGGCACCCTGTGCCAGGCGCAGCAAAGCAGCCCCAAAACATAACCGAGCCTCCTCCATGTTTCAATGTAGGTATGGTGTTCTTTTCTTTGAAAGCTTCATTTTTTCGTCTGTGAACATAGAGCTGATGTGACTTGCCAAAAAGCTCCAGTTTTGACTCATCTGTCCAAAGGACATTCTCCCAGAAGGATTGTGGCTTGTCAATATGCATTTTAGCAAATTCCAGTCTGGCTTTTTTATGTTTTTCTTTCAAAAGTGGAGTCCTCCTGGGTCTTCTTCCATGGAGCCCACTTTCGCTCAAAAAGCGACGGATGGTGCGATCAGAAACTGACGTACCTTCACCTTGGAGTTCAGCTTGTATCTCTTTGGCAGTTATCCTTGGTTCTTTTTCTACCATTCGCACTGTCCTTCTGTTCACTCTGGGGCCGATTTTCCTCTTGCGGCCGCGCCCAGGGAGGTTGGCTACAGTTCCATGGACCTTAAACTTCTTAATAATATTTGCAACTGTTGTCACAGGAACATCAAGCTGCTTGGAGATGGTCTTGTAGCCTTTACCTTTACCATGCTTGTCTATTATTTTCTTTCTGATCTCCTCAGACAACTCTCTCCTTTGCTTTCTCTGGTCCATGTTCAGTGTGGTGCACACAATGATACCAAACAGCACAGTGACTACTTTTCTCCATTTAAATAGGCTGAATGACTGATTACAAGATTGGAGACAAGTGTGATACTAATTAAAGAAACTAAATAGTTTGAAATATCACTATAATCCAATTATTTAGTATCTTTTCTAAGGGGTACCAACAAATGTGTCCAGGCCATTTTAGAATATCTTTGTAGAATAAGCAATAATTCATCTCTTTTCACAGCTTCTTTGCTTTATTCTATGACATACCAAAGGCATGCAAGTATACATGATAAAATAGCTTTTAATTTCATCACTTTTCAGGAGGAATGAAGCATTATTTCAATGAGCTGTAAGGGTACCAACAAATTTGAGCACGTCTGTATGTGCATATGGAAATGTGTTTACCAGCATTGCCAAACAAAACGAAAATACAAAGTATTTATTTAAAATATATATATATTTTTCTAAATTATGACATTCTTAATTTTTGGCAGACGTGATAGGGACATCAGAATCAGGTTTTGCAAACTGCCCGTGACTGGCAGCTGCAGACTCTTGTTTCGGTAGTAGGCTACTGTCTGAGGATTCCGTTTTTCTTTTTGCAGCAGCTACCGACGCCACCCAGGGAACATTAATAATGACGATGTCATCAAAAAGAGGCAGATTTTCGTTCTTGAACAACTGTATACCCATTCATAAAGTGCTTTGCGACAGTGGCATGTATTCTCAGATCATTTTATGAATAGCAATATGGACGACTTTCTTTAGTTTTAAACGAAATTCGTTTTATTACGGTAGTCGGCATGTATTTTTATAAATAGGGCCCTTAGTTTCAGTTAATGACATCACTGTTTCAGAGAAAATAAGTTATATTAGTAATGGAATCAGCATAGATAATATGTTTTAAGTGACGTTTTAAGTGACAGTAAGAGCTGACAACGCTGAAAAAGATGGGAAATTGTCAGGTAAGACCATCACTGCGCTTTTACTTCACCCATGTTCTGACAAGGCTTTCCAGCACCCGCTGCTTAACTGGTACAGTAGGTGGGTTCACTTCAGACAACATAGGTAGTCACCACCACTGGGCAGGTCAGTGGGTTGCTGAGGATTCAGAAGTTCTCTGAAACAGTCTAATATGCCTTAGATCAGTGGATCTCAATCCTGCTCCTGGGACCCCCCCTGTGTCTGCTGTTACTTTTTTTCCAACTCAATGTCTTTATTGAACATTCAATTAAACTAACAATTGGCCTAATCAAAGCTGTTGAATGATTTGAAAGAGATGTTGATTTCAAGTTATGTATGAAATTGAATAGAACTTGAAATCTCCAACTTCTTATAAGCTAAAGAATAGTTAAAAAATGTGATTAACCAAACTGTTAGTTCAATTGAGTGTTAATTAAGTAACTGAGAGCTCAGTTGGAACAAAAACCAGCAGACACAAGCGGTCCCCATGAGCAGGGTTGTGAACCACTGCTTTAGAAGTTAAGAAAGATCGCTGTTGTTTGTGACTAAAACCATTGACATGTGAATTGTAAAAGATAACAAGAACAATTAGAATATTTCTTGTGTTCTGTGACAGGCTGACCGAGGTAAGGAGACTCAAAGTCAGGATGTGCAGGGAAAATAAGACTTTTAATTAAACCAAATACACAAAACAAAAGGCACGATGGCTAACCAAAAAAACAAACACAAAAACAGGCTTTAAACAAACTATACCAAGAAAACCACTCACTCTCTCACACAGCTCTTCTTTCTCTCACAAACAAACACTCACCAACTAACATACCCAACCACTCCCTTTTATACAGGTGCCTGGGCTAATTGGGCAATTCGCACCTCATTAGCCCAGGCACATTCCACACATTCCTCACACAAACTCACTCACTGAACCACACCCCAAACTCACTCATATCCACTCTAAACAATACAAAAAACACAAAACTACCACAAAATAGGCTGCACCCCATCACATGTTCTTTTTCAAGTATATAAGCATTTCTAACAGTAACCTTTGTTTTAAACCCTTTCAGCTATTTTTATTTATTTTGTTGACAAAAGCCATACTCGTGTTTAATATGGTGGCAAATAAATTTGATGTATGTGGCATAGTAATGAGATCATTGAAAGGACATAAAATAGTGTCAATCATCATTTTGTTGGTTTAGCAGAAATGAACACACCTTTAGGTTGCCACAGAATGGTCATCTTTGTATTGGAAATTACACATAGTTGTGTAATGTTGTTCATAATGAACAGTACACAATTTCACTGGAATACTTACAAACATTAAGAGATTAAACAAATGTCAGCAGTCATTACTACAGTTGTTTTGGTTTTAATCACAAAGGACCGTGACTCTTCAAAATTTCTAAAGGGATCTACTGTATTAGGCTATTTCAGAGAACTTTTGGATCTTGATGACTACCTATGTTGTCTGAAGTGAACCCACCTGCTGTACCAGTTACCAAACAATTTCCCACCTTTTTCGGCTTTGTCAGCTCTTACTGTCACTTAACATAGTTTTTTTGTTTTTAATTTCAGTTGTTTTTTTCTACTGGAATGCTGAGTTAAAATATCTGTATACATATGCAATGGAAAATACATCCATTGTGGGTTTCTCTGTGTAAGTTTTAGGTTTGCAAACCATCTTAGTATTTGCAACATCCAGTTATTATTAAAGCAAATATTTCCAAATATGATCACATTTTAAATATATTATACACTTATACATAGACTTCTCATTAACAGACAGTGTATTTGAATTTTCTGTTTACTTATGTGGAGTCTGTGCAATGATGTGGAATAATAATAATAAAACAAAAAGTTGAAGGGAACAATACTTTACAAATGCATCAAATAACTGCTGCAAAAATTGATGTGCAATATTAGTATAAAATATATAACTGATTGGACTATTCCATTGGTCATGTTAAGCTTTATATGTAAGATGAACTAAACCACACATACCAGGAAAAAAAGTTAACATGAAAACAGTACAGAGTGTAAATAATGGCAGAAGTAGAATAGAAGACAAGCTTACCAGAAACGTTTTCTTTTCACATTTAATAATGCACTTATTTTACAGCCACATGTACTCAACAGGCTTTTTTTTTGCATACTATTGTATAATTGAAATAAGTTGCATTCGGATTTGCCTCGGTGCTGTCAATTTAAGTTTCAACAGTTGTACTGCTATGTGGCACTACATTATTTGCATTGCTAGCATTTGACTACCTAAACTTTGATTAAACTTTTATTTTTTCTTTTGCTCATGATTGGTGTTTAACTGTAAACTGGAATTTTTTTTTTTTTAATCGGGCCTACTACAGACACACACATATTGCTGGAGAGTGCACATCTGCATAGCAAATAACTTGCACAGTACAGTAATCTGTGACCCCTGTTTATAGCCTACAGTGTTTATTTTCTTAAATATATATATATATATATATATAAAATTCACGATAGGAAGCAAAATGCTACAGTATAGGGTCGAGGCCCTTATCCCACGTTTGATAATGTCCAAACAGCCTGAAGTTCCCCCGATTAGTTTGTGTTTTAAGTTTCCGTTCTTTTAGATATTCCCCTGGTCATTTTATTTTGTTTTTATGTATTGTTTTTATTATGACTGTTTTCGTTATTTTTTTTGTAATAGGACTAGACTCCAGCTCGCAATATGATTATTTGATAAATCTGCACTGTCAACGATAACCCACTTTGTGTGTATAAAAAAATGGATAGATAATTATAATAGCAATTTCTTGCACTTTGCATGTTTGTTTTATTGGTTTGTATATGTGTGATTTAAAGATGTGTTTGGTGTCTTTGATTTATTTATTTATTTATTATGATTAGTACTTATTGATGTTTTTTTGCACAGCTAATTTGTTGCTGTATAAGTGTTTTTAAACTTCCGTCACGTCTGCACGGTTATATACTGTTGATGTTAGTAATTGTTTGTTATTGTGCATATCTATGCTCTGAGTCTGTGTCCTCTCCAAATAAAACATGGAATTTATTTTTAATCATTGTAGTTTGTGTGCTCCTTCTGATTTCTATCCCAGTTCCACGCCCTATAAAAGAACCTACTTAGGAGACGTGTTTAAACTACCGTTTGTTTTAATTCTGAGGACGAAATTCCCTCGGTGGCGTAGTCAGGCTCTACTTTTTGTGCATTCCGTGGCGCTTGCCCCGCTCTGTCTCGGCAGACAGGTACTACAGACACTTTTCATTTCGGCAATATCTACTGTTTTAAATCACTCATTTTCATTAGACCGATCTCTGTGTTAATGAAATACAGTAGGGGCTACCTGTTATTGTTTGTTGTCATGCCGACGAGGGGGCGAAAGCTGGAGAATAATATCGATTTTACGCGATGCGTCCAGGGATGTATTGTATTATAAAAAAAATAATTTAACCCGGACTTTGACGCCTTGACGCGATGCGCTCAGTGTGAAAGGACCTTTACAGTTGTCACCAAAAATACATGTTTCAAAAATCACAGAATGCCAGCATTGTGCTCAACTTTAAGTTGGAATTGTAACTGTAGGAAACTGTACCCAGGATTTAATTTTGAACAGAACAAGATATATGCAGTTTGTGTTTTGAACTATGAAAAACTGTTGGATTTCAAATAAGACAAGCTGTTGTTTAATGCGGTTCTGAAATGAGTGGACTTGCAAGTCTTTTTTTTACACAACATTGGATTTTTAATTTGATGTACAACCGATGGTGAGTCTGAGATTTTGTGTAAATTTCTATATGTAGCTTGTGTAAGCGTGGGTATTTATTAAGGACTCCGATGCATCGTTAATCAATGAAATAGGTTTTTATTTAACCGGAAATAAATTCTACCGTCCCATGCAACAACAGTTCAACCTTGTTTACATTGCCATCTTGTGTGTCTGACTCCAGTCTAGACCACAACAGAAAAGCATGAAGTAACCTCCTGTCAAATAATGCACTAAGGAAACAACTTTACTTTTTAGACTAAGACCCCCTATAAAAAGCAACAAGGCTTATGCAGTATTACAAAAATATGTTACCAATTCTCTTAAATTATACAAATAAAACATAATAAATGTGGTTCATCTGTTGCCATAAACACGCGTTGCTGCTATACGTTGTTCAGCTTTATAGTTCTGCTTACACTAGTATAAACAATTGATAAGTGTTATTTTTTTATTAAAGGTTTGTTATTTTGTTTTTTAATGCAGCCCTTGCTTTGTAAAAGAGAGGTACTGTGTAGCTGGTCCCCAGCCTGCAGTTATACACTCTGGATCACTCCTCAGCTCGGCTCACACATAAATAAGTAGTGCTGGGACTCGACGCCCAAAAGAGTCGACTCCCGATTCTGAAGATAACATTTTTGAGAATCTACTCCAAGGACTCAGAATCGATTCTTTAAATGGCTGGACTGGGAGCTTACCAGGACTGCGGGCTGAATAGCGTCCATCATGTCCAGTAGTGCGTTTAACTGTGTTTTAATTATTAGCTGTATAAAGCAAAATGATTAAGGTTTCAATGTTAACACATGGTTATAAAGAATGGGAGCTATACAATAGACACCCCTATTTTAGAAATAGTTCTGCTCGTCGATTATCAGCTACAGTACCTGCTACACTGCTTTACTATCAATTGGTAAACAGAGCTGTTGTTGCTCCTTTTGTAAGCAGTCGAATCAACCGTTTCAACTTTGTATAAAGAAAATGGCAGATACTACAAAAACATCGGTTTGGAGGTATTTTGTTTTTGAGGGCACCGAAAAAAAAAAGTTAAGTGTCAGCTTTGCAAGAAAACTCTTGCATATAATCAATCAACTTCGGCCATGCTTAAACATTTGAAAACGTACCACTCCAAAGGAAAAGTAGGACAAGATACGCAGGTGTGTTTATTTTTGTTAAATTACAGATGCAATTGAGGTCAAAATTTATATCTCCACAGGCCTACATATTTTATTTTGCTCAGTTTGTAAAGTAATTTGGTCCACTTATGCTTCATACTTGTTTTTTAAGTTTGTGTTGAGACAATGGGCACCAATTGGGCTGGGGGGGCTTTGGGCAACCGCGCATCCCAAGCCTCGAAGCATTAGAAAAATACACAAGAGTTATTTATGGGGTTTAAATAATAATATATGCAACTGTGTTTTTTTTGGTTTGTTTGTTTGTTTTGCATGGCCCTCGAGCTATACCGTAGTTAAGATATGCCAGGAGCGAGCAACGTCAAAGCATTCAGTGCACTGTAATGCGCCACAGCCGAGGTGAAACTTCACTGCTGTTAAAAGAAAATATATAATTATCATTTTTGCGAAGTCTTTATGATCTTGCATGAATTATTGCTTGTGGATTTTGTTTGAGAAGACAGAATTGGATCAGATTTTTTTTTGTTCGTTTTATTAAACATTGCTGTTCGTGTGGTGTATTGGGGATTTGTTGTTACTGTTTTGTTATTCGCGTGTCATGTCTGAAGTGTTTACCGTATGTAGGTGCTTAAGATGAACACAACATGTTAGCACTGATAAAACCTGACCGGTTTCATGACAATGAACACCAGTAATTAATTAATCAGGTTTTAGCTCTGACCCCCCGCCCCCGTTGAATATTAAAACATGTTAATTATTTATTTCAATATGCTGATACATGGATAAATAAGACTTCATAAGAGCACAGCTGGTCTCGTGGCGTCCGTTACCGTACACTATACGTTGGGTAATAACTTTAAACACCTTGATCGTTTTAGAATCTTGCATCCGGGGGTTCTAGTGGACCCACCTTCACCGACGACATATATATATGTAAACAAGTATATATACATAATATACTGTAAACAAGTATATATACATAATATACTTGTTTAAAGAAAAGTCTACAGGAATATCTTTTTTTAATGTAATGGAATCGGATTCAGCTGGAATGGCTTTTTATGGAATCGGAATCGGCTGGAATAGCTTTTAGGAATCGACTCCTGGGATCGATTCCATCGATTCTCAAAATTAGAATCGATTCTGGAATCGACTCCAAAAAAACTGGAGTCGAACAGCAAAAATAAATAAGTTAACAAGAGAATCAATGGGCGACCGAACGTTCTAACATTTGACGGAAGTGCGTAGGTGTTTTTTCAAGTAATGAAAAAACTTACCATGCATGCGCAAAGAAAAGCCCAACTATCTCGGTAGTTACTTTATCGATTTTGTTCCACAAAAAGGCTCTCCTCCTTAACGAGTTCTACCAGCCTACCAAAGGAGGTATTTAAACTCACAGCCGTTTTTTAGTTATTTGAGCGCAAAAAATTGTCTGAATAATTTGTAAAAACTAATCTTTACCCCAGTCTATAAGTTTAAAAGTACTGAACGGATTTTCACAATCTATACCAAAAAAAATTCTCAGTGACGGCGTCCTGATCGGTTTTGAAACAGCCGAAAAAACAAGAAACTGTCTGTCACTCTTATTATAACAGAACTATCGTTATAATTAAAATAATTATTTTGTAGTTTGAGTGTTATTCATTCACATATATAGGGTTCTATATGGTGACATTTACAAAAAAAATTATATAATAGCAGTTAGTCTTGTTCATAGTAAAAATGGTACTATGAACTGTGCATTACTTTAACAAATGTATTTACAATGACTTTGTAAGATGTTAGAAATGAACCTGGGTTTACAAGAGATGTACTTCTTGTCATCCTAGCTTTTATTTTCTCTCTAACACAGGGCAGCAGTGTGGAGTAGTGGTTAGGGCTCTGGACTCTTGACCGGAGGGTCGTGGGTTCAATCCCTGGTGGGGACACTGCTGTTGTATCCTTGAGCAAGGTACTTTACCTAGATTGCTCCAGTAAAAACCCAACTGTATAAATGGGTAATTGTATGTAAAAATAATGTGATATCTTGTAACAATTGTAAGTCGCCCTGGATAAGGTCGTCAGCTAATAAATAATATTAATAATAATATAATTATGTGGTACATTTCTTAAAGACATTGTACAAATCAACAAACAACTTAATCACGGCTACGATGCTGTTTATTGAAACAACTTAATCGTGGCTACGATCCTATTTTTTGGTGAGCTAAAATGTAGGCCTACTATAAGCGATGGTAGTACAATGTACAAGTTCCTGTACATTGCTGAACACGATTTGAATGTGGGTAACTTTTAGCTCCCGTCTTTAAAGTAAAACACCCAAGTCACTTTAATAGCTTTGCAGGACGAATTACATTTTAAGCACGCCTATGGCTGAAGAAAATACAATAAGATATTTGGGTTTAAAACGGAAAAAAGACCTGGAACAGAAAGATGGTTTAACAGGTGTTGATATATCAATGTAAGATGTAATCGGCTACTTGATCCAGACCGACCTTGTACTTGCATGAAGTTCAGCTAATGGCTGCTTTACAACAGAAAAAAATAGCCATACCTTCGTCTCGTTGACAAATCCTTTTTTTCCCATATAATAGATAACATAACTATCATGAAAAAACGGATAAATTAATGCAATATAACAACTGTTAAATATTGAAGTATTGATGTATTTTTGTCTACTGGTTAGTTAAAGTTTGCAACAACAGCAATACTACAACTACGACTACTAATAAGAATGAGCTTGTTATCTGAATGTCGAGTAGTGAGTCCCACAAACATCGTTTAATTTATTTAAAAACAAATTAAATAAAAACAACCAAGTACAACATTTACATTGATAAATAATGTATTGATAAAGAATAGCAAAGAGCTGTCTACAAAGTATTTGTTTAGCTTTAATAATAGCTTACCTAAAGGCTAGCTTTTTAAAGATCTGCTTCTGACACAAATTACATGAAATGGCAGACTTGTAGTCGAGTCCTCAAACCTCGAGTCTGAGTCATCAGTGCCCGAGTCACAGTCATTCGAGTCCGACTCACTGTCAGTCAAGTCCAAGTCTGAGTCCTTGGTCCGAGTCAGAGTCCTTGAAACTAACTCAAATCAATTTTCATTAAACTAGTGCTAGTAGTGGGGGAACAGTTTATCTAATGGACATTGTCTGATATCCCTCTAGAAAAATGCACAAATAACACCGTGTAACAATTTTTTTTTTTTTTTTTTGGTTCCTGGGTAGTAAGTGTTATTTCCTAATTGCTTATGCCTCAAAAGTATAGAAAATGGCTATTATTCCCCACAAACAATGCTTTTGTGACCAGGACAGTGATATTTTGAAATGTACCTATTTTCCAGAACATTCCAGATAGATTCAGTGCTGAGTAAACTTGGAGTAACTTCTAGAACTTTCTAGAACTTTCCAGTAATATAAATAGTAGTATAAATACAGGGGCCTTAAGCCCATCAGTTCAGTTTAGTTCCAGCTGCCTAAGTGGATACATATCTGCATTTTTCTGAGATGGCATCAAGGTCATAGGAGACTTAAAAATTGTGACATTCCTGATGGGTCTCCAAGGCGGTTTTACCAAGTTTCCCTGCTATCTTTGCCTTTGGGACAGCAGGGACACCAAGGCGCACTACCACAGGCGGGACTGGCCACAGCGGACCAAGTTCTCTGTGGGGAGGAACAACGTCAAGTGGGAGCCACTGGTGGACCCCCGGAAGGTGCTGATGCCACCACTGCACATCAAATTGGGCCTTATGAAACAATTTGTCCGAGCTCTAGATAAGGAGTCGGCAGCCCTCAAATACCTTCAAGACTTCTTCCCTAAGCTGTCTGAGGCAAAGGTCAATGCCGGTGTCTTCGTCAGACCACAGATAAAGAAGATCCTGGAGTGCAATGAATTCCCCAAGAAGCTCACTAGTAAGGAGAAAGCGGCTTGGAACAGCTTTGTCGCTGTGGCTCATCTTGATAAATTCAAGGAGAACATGGGAGTGTACTCGGAGGAGCAAGGCAAGCGCTTCCACCAGGATATACTGGACTTTGAATGCCGCTACCAAGGACAGTATAACGAGAACATGATGGGAGACTACATTTGGGGGCTGATTCGTGAAAGTGATTTACAGTATAATCGTAAATCTCGAAAAACTACTCACTTCTAAATCTTTTGTAGTCATTTTTCTATTACTTTAGTATAAATACATGTTAATTTGTATTCATATGTTGTTTTTTTTCTGACTTTATGTGAACGAAAAGACACAAATTCACCCGTTTTCTCATTGGAAATAGGTCAATTTCAAAATATCACGGTCCTGGTCACAAAAGCAAAGTTTGTGGGGAATAATAGCCATTTTCTATACTTTTGAGGCATAAGCAATTAGGAAATAACACTTACTACCCAGGAACAAAAATTGTGTTACATAGTGTAATAAAAAAAGATTATTTCAATTTATTTTTTCTAGCTATATTATTCTAAACATATGCCTTTCAACTTGTCTGTCACTATCTTCTTTTCTTTTCTTTTGGAATTGGAATACTGTTTGAATGTACCTGAAGCTTATAGATAAGCTTCCAGTTCAAGTTTGTGGGTGTTGTTTTTCACCTGATAGAAGCCGTGATCTGGACTAGTATCTACTTTTACTTCAATTCAGGTAAAAATGTGCCCATCTGATTTAGACATTGCCGGAACTGTATACATACTGTGTTCTTAGTATGTAGTATTATTTTTATTATTTGTTTTGCAAAACAGAAACTTTATATTTCACTTTCAATGTATTTGCACTTTTATTAAGTCTGTAATACAATGATGCATTTACGAGATTGTGCTTCAGTTCATTTGATTTCAGATAACAATGTATCTTTTTTCTTTTCTCTTCTACACAAAATCATATTATATTTATGTATTTCCCTGTTGTGAAGGTTCGTAATGGAATAAAAAATGAAGTTCTAGGTTGACGCTGCTTTATAGTAATAATAATATAACAATATATTTATTTTTATATAGCACCTTTCATAGTGGACCACCATCACAAAGCGCTTTACAGAGGTAGGCTGTGAACTGTGCATTATATGCAGAGTTACTTACAATAGGACATTGATTTAACATCCCATCCACAGGATGGAGCACAAGGAGGTTAAGTGACTTGCTCAGGGTCATACAGTGAGTCAGTCAGTGGAGAGGTGGGATTTGAACCAGTGACTTTCTGGTTACAAGCCCTGGACTTTAACCACACTGACTCTATAGTGCAGCCAGTACATGCTAGAGCTGGGGAAAATGGACCACTCGTTCTTCGGGTTGGGTCGGGTTTATTATTTTAGACCCGTGAAGACCTCTACTTCATGGACTTGTATTTATTATTATTGTCCAGTGTGTGTTCTGTTTTCTGTTGCTCTCTCGCTTTCTCTCTCTGTTTTTCTTGCTCCATATTTCTTTGTTTTATCTGTATTCTATTCCGATTTTTTGGTTTAATGACGGGGGGTTATACTTTTATCGTTTTCTAACAAGGAGCAATAATTGCGCTTTTTGTTATTAGTATTGCTTTATATGTGGGTATTCACGTATTGCTTACCATACAGTCATATTCCTTTATGATTGCTCTCTGCATTTATGCACAGCGTATTGTTAATGTGTTTTTCCCTAATCCATAATAATTATTTTCATTTAGGTAAATGGAGTGGTATTAAGTTATTCTGTCGTTCTTTTTGTTATCAATCAGTCCTTCTATCATATCAGCCTGATATATCTGCTTAATTGACGGTAGGCAAGTTTCGATATTACTAGTGGCTTGTTTTACACTGAATTTGACGTGAATTCATTGACGTTGCTTGCTAACAGTGATGGTGTGAGCTGGGAACGAGTGGAGAGTAGAAACAAAGCACAGAATGTTTAATCACACAGCGACTTTTTAATATGAATTAAGAAGCTCTAAAAGTATGATTATAAAATATTCAGTGAAAAAAGGCACTTTACAGAGCGTTTAAAAGGGACCAAAAACAAAATACACAGAAAGAGTACTTGGAACTGCAAATGCAAGTCAAAAAGGAAGTTAGAAAGGCCAAGAGAGACATAAAAATGAACATTGCTAAGGGGGCTAAAACCAATTCCAAAATGTTTTTCCAATACTATAACAGCAAGAGAGCATTCAAAGGGAGGTTAAATTTCTGAGACACAAATGGCAAAATCATAGCTGAAGAAAAAAAAATAGCAAATATATTAAATGATTACTTTTTATAAGTTTATACAAAGAAGGATGCAGACAACATGCCCCACATGTCGACCTGTTCCTATCCAGTTTTAAATAACTTTAGCATAACAGAGGCAGAAGTGTTAAAGGGACTAGGAGCTCTTAAAATAAACAAATCCCCTGGGCTGGATGAGATCCTCCCAATAGTACACAAAGAAATGAAAGAAGTTATTTACAAACCGCTAACCAAGATCACGCAACAGTCTCTTGACACAGGGGTTGTACCGAGAGGCTGGAAAATTGCAAACGTAATACCGATCCACAAAAAGGGAGACAAAACCGAACCAGGTAACTACAGACCAATAAGCCTGACTTATTTTATATGTAAATTTATGGAAATTATAATAAGATCCAAAATGGAAAATTTCCTATATGGTAACAGTATCCTGGCAGACAGCATGGTTTTAGGAAAGGGAGATCGTGTCTAACTAACCTGCTTGATTTTTTGAGGATGCAACATCGACAATGGATAATTGCGAAGCATAGACATGGTTTATTTAGATTTGCAGAAAGCTTTTGACAAAGTCCTGCGTAAACACAGTAGGGATTCAAGGAAGTGCATGCACATGGATTAAGGAGTGGTTAACATGTAGAAAACAAAAAGTACTGATTAGAGGAGAAACCTCAAAATGGAGCGAGGTAACCGGTGGTGTACCACAGGGATCAGTATTAGGTCCTCCGCTGTTCCTAATCTACACTAATGATTTAGATTCTGGTATAGTAAGCAAATGTGTTAAATTTGCAGATGACACATGGGCAGCAGTGTGGCGTAGTGGTTAGGATCAATAAGCTACTAACAACCAAACGAGCAAGATGGGCCGAATGGCCTCCTCTCGTTTGTAAACTTTCTTATGTTCTTATGTTATTCTTTTTTCATTAATTGTTTTCAGTAAACTCAAAATTACTAAGGTGACCAATGTTGTATTGTTTTCAGTGCAAATAAATAAATGACATTCCAGAGATTCAGGGAGCTCAGCAATATAAAATTGCTTATTTTTCAAGAATGCAGTTTAAGAAATGTAGTACAGTGCTTACAAAGCCTTGGAACACGGTTTAAAAGTAGTAAAGCGAAAGGCTCATTGAAAGCCAACTATTTAGGAACATTTGTTGTATAATAATTTTGAATGTGACAACACTATTTTTTCTGCTTTAATAAACATTATGTTTAATTGTAAAATATTTTGAAATACCTATTTTTAGACTGTCAAATGCTGTGAAAAAATACATCCCTATAATAGAGACACACACGTATATTTCAGAAATACAAGCAATGGGTACAGACTGAAGTCTCCCAAAACGTAAAGAATGGGTTGTTTGTTAATGGGCTCTCTGCTCTTCTACTAAACCACAATGAATTCGCTTACACAACTACGACGGCTAATAAGAAATGTTTACCCGAGTTTGTATGTTTGTGTGGGACGGGGCCCAGAGGGATAATTCCTTAAAGCGACAGTAACCTAATGTACATACAAAACATTGACAGTGATGCGGTGCGAGCGAGCATCCAAATTCAAGACCAAGGGAAGCAATATGTGGGGCCCTTTGAGGCGTGGGGCCCTGTGCGGTCGCAAAGGCTGCATAGGCCTAAGGACGGCCCTGTACGCAAGCGCCTTTTTCCCCACCGGCTACAGTTTAGAACAGACTTGCTAAACGTGCTTCATGAATACAGCACAAAAACGACTGGAGGTTTTATGCACAGTTAAAAATGATACATGCGCCTAAGACATATTATAACCCTCATAGCCCATCTTGGACAATAAAGTTTAGAGTAGGTCAGTGATTAACCCACATTAGATGAACGATGACAGCCTAGAATTCTGGAACTGTCCTTTTAAATTTTAAAAACAATCCGCTACATAGTGTAGTCTCCGGTATTGCAGCAGTTCTAAATAAATACATAAAAATCTCTGTGAATTGATACATAGGCCTACACAACAGAAGTGTATGTGCTGTGGATGCAGAGGTTACAATTTCTCTTATGCGATCAAGTACAAATAGTACGATCAGACGTCCCGGTTTAACACAGGCGTGCGTGCTTATCCCTCAGTGCGCCGTGCATTTTCATTTAGTTTATATTCAATATGAATCTACAATTGTGTGTAATATGGTATTTTTTTTTTTAATCTGGCGTGATTTACCACGAGAGCAGTGAGAGGTGGCAAGCATCAAAATCCACCAGGTTAAACCACATCAGTGTCAATAAATAGAGTAAAAAAAGAAAGAAAGAAATGCAAAATCGTAAATATATTTTTGAATGATTTATTATTATTATTATTATTATTATTATTATTAAACGCAATATAAAAGTATGCAAGACGTATATCAAAATATTAGTCACAAATTATACCCAGGAGTGTACTAAAACTAGCTAGTTACTTTTTAAAAAGATAATACAGAGTGAAAGGATTGCTATTTAAATAACAGTGAAAATAGCCTATATTTAAATGGTTAAATTAGTATTTAACAAATGTGTCCAGGTTTTGAGCTTTGAAAATCTGGTCACCCTAAGTACAAATCATATACAAATAAAAAAAAAAAAATTATAATCCTATTTTTCAGTTTATTATAGAATGAATGTCCTCCGCAGCGGTTATTCCAGCTTGGATACGTGTAGCCGCAGTCAATTATCTAGCTGGAATCATCGCTGCATCGGACCGTAGTGCGTAAAACTTACTTTTTAGTAAACTATTCCTGTTAGCTTTAGTGAAATGGTTTTCATCAAATCCTTAAATTAAAATTATTACAATAGCTATGTTAAGAGGAAAACTTACCTTTTATAATTGAAATGTTTATGTCTTGTGATTTCACCTGCTCCATAATGTTTTCAAATGAACACATTACAGTAATATTATCAGGCGTATCAGTAGTACAATTGACTGTTGTTGAAGATGTATAGACTTCTGAAAAGATAAAATAGACTTAGTTACACAATAATATAAAAAACAGTAAAAGGACATTGATCTTGACATGAATTATCTCCAAATTCGTCTAGCTTTTTCAGGATATGCAATTATTCATTTAAATTTAGCCTATTTACACTAACTGCTTCACATGTTATATTTGATATTGTATGTTTTCAACTGAAAGCCTTTTTCCTAAAGTGACAATAATTTAGCCCCCCCCCCCCCCCCCCCCGCCCCAGAATAAAATAACCCCCCAATCTTACCCAAACACAAACCTCTGCTGCTATAACAACCTTCCACGTTAATCCTCAATACAGTGCTTTTAAAAAACAAATTAAAATGAACCCCAGGACCAGGAGATACTCAAGAGAAAAGTATTTGCACACATCCAACACACACTCAGAAGAGCCTACGCAGCTGCTGAAGTAATCTGAAGAAGACAGCCATGCAGTTGTTACTGCTCCACTAGCACCGGCAAAAGGTTATTAGCAGCTGGTTATGTTTTGTTAAGTTATGTTAATACATGCACAGATGTGATTGTAATACATTCAGCCAGACTATCAGTTTCAGTGTTGTTCTGACAAGTGTGAGGAAAGGATAGCGTCGCCTTTAAGAAATGGCGGCGCTAAGGAAGAAACTACACAACCTAGAAATCCGAGTGTCAATTAATGGGGTGGGGTTTCTGGGCTTAAAAAGGGCAGAGCCATAGGGGAGAGTGTGGGGAAAACGGCCCGGTTGTCCTGAAAGGAAATAGCGTGCAAGCTCCAGTGTGTTGGGAAAACAACTAAAAAGAGAGCACAAGGTAAAACTATCGTTTGTGTTAAAATATAGTCTGCGTTTAGTTTTGTTTAAAGTGCGGTTTTTCCTCTTGTTGAGGTAGCCTTTTGTTTGTTAAAATGTATTTTTATTTTCTGTTGTAGGGGTGAGACTTGAAGATAGTGTACTCCATAGTAATTTAAAAGAGACCCGCGGTATGCTGTGCTATGCGGTTGTGCGCCGCCACAACCATAGCGTGTTGTGCTATATGCTTTATAACCCAGAGAGGTATTGGTTGTTTACGTGTTGCTGAGACAGTAAATAATAACCAGAAAGAACGGGCTTGCGAGACTGGAAGTGCAAGACATTGTTTATTCATAACACAGACACAAGACACGTTGCATACAATGAATACAAAAAAAATGGACACTGGCTTTTAGAAGAGACACCATTTGCTTTTGTGGATGACCGGGAGTTGGCTGCAGGGGTTCTTTCTCCACAGCCCGGATATAACTTGTTTTATCCTTGTTCATTTCTCTGGACGTCTCGGGTCATCGCTGTTGTTTTTCTGGAAGTCTTCATTAAAAACGGATTCATTCTTCCACTTACCTGTGTCCCAGGATTACTCCATCAGAGGGAGTTTGTCTTGTAATTACCAGTAATCTAGAACCACTCCAGCAGAGGGAGCTTGCCTTGTTCTTACTTATGTTACAGGACTACTCCAGCAGAGGGAGCCTGTCTTGTTCTTACCTGTGTTACGGGACTACTCCAGCAGAGGGAGCCGATCTAATACTTACCTGTGTTACAGGACGACTCCAGCAGAGGGAGCCTGTCTTGTTCTTACCTGTGTTACGGGACTACTCCAGCAGAGGGAGCCGATCTAATACTTACCTGTGTTACAGGACGACTCCAGCAGAGGGAGCCTGTCTTGTTCTTACCTGTGTTACGGGACTACTCCAGCAGAGGGAGTCTGGTGGATAGTGACCTGTGTGGCAGATATACTCCAGCAGAGGGAGCTCAACCTACACCTGCCGGTGACTCAGGCCAGCTCTAGGGAGGAGAGCTGGCCCTGTTCTTGCCCGCGGGCTAACCCACTTCGGTCGGAGGATCCTTGGACTTCTTTCGCTATCTCCCTATCCTGATATAGCTAGAGAGGGTTGAAGAAGTGAGTTAGTCAGTGGCCCGTACAGGGCGAGAACCGTGACAGAAACTGTTTATTTTATGTAAATATTGTAAATAAAAATTACTTGCCTGCAAACGTATTGAGTCTGTGCTTGTTGGTGGAACGGGAAAGAAACAGTTCAGCAGCACGTGTCTACTGGATCGTTTACACAAGTTATTTACAAGGATCCAAGCATGTGGGATGGTTCTAACAGTACAAGCTGCAGTAAATTATAGGTAAAAGGACAAATGTGATAGATTTAAGATTATGGAATTCAGAAAACCAGGAATCTTTAGTTCCTGGGGCCAAAATACTGAAACATAGCTTTAAGAGTTCTGGTTGCTTTTTAACAGTTCAAAATGAGGTTTGTTTGAGGTGGCAGCCAGTGGTCCATCAAAAATTAATCAGCCCCCAAGAATGTCCAGCCAATAGAGGCTCCCGAGTGGCGCATCCAGTAATAGGCGCTCCACGTGGAGAGCAGGATGTGCCTTACAGCCTGGAGATCGCAGGATTGAATCCAGGCTATGTCATTGTCAACCGTGACCAGGGGAACCCTAGAGGGCAGTGCACAATTGTCCGAGCTCCGCCCGGGTAGGGAGGGCTTGGGTCGGCAGGGCAATCCACGGTTCACCGCACACCAGCGACCCTTGTGGCTGATAGGGCACCTGCGTTTCTGCAGTGGAGCCATTCAGATCTGTGGTGTCCTTCGGCACTATAGGTCTGGTGGCTTCGCTGTGGATCTGCAGAGTGAAAAATGACGGATTGGCAGGAACACGTTTTGGAGGACGCGTGTTTCAGCCTCCATTTCCTGAGTTGCTGGGGGGTTGCAGGGGTGAACCGGGATAAAAAATAATAATTAGAAATTCCAAATTGGGCAGAAAACTGGGGGAAAAAAAAAAAAAAAAAAATTGTCCAGCCAATAAGAACCAAACAGTTGAATAAATGCAGTTAATACATGGAGTTGCATACTACTTAAAGTAGTAGTAAATATTAGTAAATGGTAACTACAGTGTGACTGCATGTATATATGTATTACCTTTGCTCTGAAAATCCAGTGAAAAAAATGGTGGTGTTATTTGTAAGTTTTTCATAGCATTCAAAATGTATTATTTGTTAAACTTTACAAATGTCAACTTTGATTTTAATTGTGTGTTTTTTACTTTTGAAAAAAGTTAGGAGTAATTTACACTTTGGAGTAAAAATATTAAGAATATGAATTGAAATATGAATTGGTTAATGGAAAAGTTGAAATTATTTGAATCCAAAAGACTGTACTACAGTAAATCTGACCATTTAAAACACAAGCTTCATACTGCAGACTATGGGACTTCATACAACATACACACAGGTACTGTACAGTTATGTACTGTACACAGGTACATTGAAAGCATAAAGCAAGAAAACTTGTATTTAATAAGGAGAGTCTTACCTTCAGTGACATTCAGATTTGAAATTGCATTAGTCCATTTCACTGTATAAGTCTCATTGCTCTTTTTGATACTGCAGGTTGAATTTACTTGAATTACTCCATTCTCCCTACAGTCAGGGAATTGTGGATTTGCAACACCCACAATATAATCTGGTAAGAGGGCTACACTAAGGGTTTTGACTCCTTTGTGTGTTATTGAACCTTGTGAAAACTCACAGGTGTAGATACCTAGGAAAACATATTTCAACAGGCAAAAAAAATAAAAATAAACCAGAAATAACTTTTAACAATACCTTCAGTTTTTTTATAATAACAACTTATTTGATCTTTGTTCTGTTACATTTGTTCAGCCCCCCAATAATTAAAATGCAGTTCTGCTGACATGTACTGGTGCATAATGACAGAGGACACTGTGCTTTTGATCTGTTTTTGTATTCTTCATTTCTCCAGTACTAGCTTCACATGTCATTCTAAGTGATTTTTACATTTCCCTAACTTCTTTTCAGGATCGGTATTTTGTAGTATACTAGTATGCATTCCCATTTGTCTATTTTATGATTATTTGCAATTATTCTGAATGGTCTGGGTTCTGTTCCTCCAATATTGAGTTGTTATCATTTTATACCTGTCTTTACTTAGCTTGCCCAGAGAATCTGTCTTCTTTATTATTCTACACAAATCATGTGACAATGTAACATTTTAATTCTGCAAGCTCATCACTTTGAATTGAATGAGGCCATCTTTTATTGAGTGTTGTGTGTCCCTGTGAATATGCTGCCTTCTTTATGATGGAACACCTCTTCGAAACTAAGGGAGGGCATAAACTGTACCAATTACAGACATCTAGGATACAGTACTCCACATCACCCTCTTTGACCCATGGTCGTGTTTTTCCTCGCTCAGCTGCTTTGTTTTTTTTTCACAGTAATTGCAGAAGTGGCCAAGTGACTTTAAATTGACTCACACTAAGATAATATTATGGCCAATCCATTCCATCACATGGCTTACCTCTTCCATAGCTAGGTATTTTGCATTGAAGAGTAATACAAATGTATACATACCTCCCCAGTTTTCACTGGCTTTCAAAATGGTAATGTTGTAAACTGGTTCTAAAGAACCAAATTCCACTCCGTTTCCTGGTAGAATTTCCAGTGATTCTCCTTTTTGACTCAAGAACCATTTTGGTTTCACTGTATTATCCTCCAGAGTACAAGTTATTACAACCTGATCTCCAGATTTAACAGTCTTTCCATTTCTTTCCTTGATGGTCATTTGAACAATTCCTAGTTCAAGGGTTACATGGTAAATATATGAATAATGTATTTGTTATGTTCAGTACTTTTATTCCTAATATTCATCTTCATTTTTTATTAAGATCACTTTATCTTTTCTTGTTTCATTGTTCACCTTTATCAGATTATATCTCCTTAGCAAGTGCTTATAATTTTTTAGGCCATGAAAAACTACTTTGCTCTTAGTGGTAGGATATTGAAATAAATAGAGAATGCGTGATGGTTTGTTAAAAATTGTAATAACCATAAATCTGTACTCCTACTTAAACATTCAAAAATTCTCTGACACTGCCATCCCAATTGTTTGAACTGTCGGAGGAGGGGGTGGAGCTAGACAGTGACTTGGATTATTATTATTATTATTATTATTAATGCTAAATAAACAAATAAACAGACACCTTTATCCAAAGAGACATGATGACCTCTAATTTTGGTGAGTACCAAACCATTTCTGCTGGTACTCATGTGAGAACCTAATGTTAAAAGTTATGGGAACCCCTGGCTATTCCTAAATTGTTTAGAACAGGTCCTTAA
The DNA here is from genome assembly GCF_902713425.1 of Acipenser ruthenus. Lineage (NCBI taxonomy): Eukaryota > Metazoa > Chordata > Actinopteri > Acipenseriformes > Acipenseridae > Acipenser > Acipenser ruthenus. The sequence continues at coordinate 72,222,594 of NC_081194.1, read as the reverse complement.
GTAACTCTCTTTAATTCAACTGGTCAATACATTTCTCAACATTTACCTTGGGGCAGGAGAAAAAATGGTCTTTTTATGCTCCCTTCTGCAACAATACTGCTTTTCTGTTCACACAATAAGCTAGTAAATCCAATCAGAGCACCAGAATTGTTGCATAAGGGAGCATGAACTGGATATAGTGGGATATTTAAAAGATAAATATTTTTCTCCTTTAAGTGCTCCCAAATAAAAATGTTGAAAAAAAGTAATCCCCTTGTTTATTTACACCCCCGTTCTCCTCCCATGGGAAATAAGTCAAGTAAAAAAAAATCACATGTTGCTGATTCACAGATGAAAATACTAATTTCAAACTTTTACCTTTTAAAAGCAATGCGTACCTGTTATGTTTACTGTCATCATACTGCCATTCAATGAACTAGAAGCATTCTCCATTCTGTGTAGAAGCATCTTATTGGTGAAAGGTGCATTCGTGAGCATTACAAATTCAACAATAATGTTTCCTGTGCTTGAATTGATTCTTTTTATTTATATAAAAAAAATGAAAACAAAAATTATTGTTAGAAACAAGAAGGAACATGCATTCATATATCAATATATATATATATATGTTCTTTTTTTACCTGAAGCTAATGATTTTCACACAGTCAAATTCATTCAAATCACTGAAATGTATTTTCAACTGAAACACAAAAAGTGACATGTACATTATTATTTACAATAGAAAACTACTGCGGAACCTTTATTTACATAATCACATGGATCCCATGAATTTAAAGTGTAAACCTGGGTTTCAAATAGATTTGTATGTTTCCCATGTGTCATTGATGTTACTTGATTTCCAATTATTGCCTTTTTCTGTTTTTCATCACATCATTGAGACTTATTTTTATAGTCACAATCTTTGCTGTTGAAGACCATTTCAAGATGTGTTAGTTCAATATCAAACAAGGACTTTTTGCTCCATTAATGTGAGACTTAAGACTAAGAGACTTACTAGGTTATACATCATAATGATGTGGTGTGAACAGAACAAGACTAGTATTGGAAACTAGGCATGTGCTGAGCAACGTGTACCAACAAATAATCGTAAAGAGTCACTTTTGATATTTCTCGTTTTCCAGAGAAAAAAAGTATGTAAGAAAAAAAATGCATTGCGTTAGCTTCTGGCTCCAATAGGGCAGTGATGACTGTCAATCAAGTCTAGAGACAAAGAATGAATCCAGGGTGGGAAGGAGGAGGGACCATCCGCACAGCAGTTTCACTTTGAAGAAGGGATTTCCCAAGGATATGCTTTCCACTCTATTTTGAGTGTCTCCCCAAGAGTTGTTTAAAACACATTGTATTTTTTCATCAGAGATACATTAAATATCACTTTCAAAAGTTTGTGTGTTTGTGCATTTAAGTTGCAGATCAATAAGCAGCCATTAGCCTAAAATTGAAAAAGTCTTATTTTTTTGTACGCAAGCACCTGTCCATCACAATAAATAACTAAAATCCCCAAATAACACTCAAATAATAAATTGTATGCCTTGAGATCTGTTGTCTCCTCTAATAATAATAATAATAATGTAATTAACTTTAAATATAGCACCATTCACACTGAAGTGTCCCAGGGTGCTGCACAATCAAAATGTCCAAGATACAATTTTTTGTTATAAGTTTTGTGGTATGCCAAGGGGAATATAGTGTAGTTGAGTTATTGTATCGCAAGATTACATACCAGGGAGGTGAAAGGTTACAAGACTAAGGGGATTAGGAGGAAGCTAGAGAGAGAGAGAGAGAGACATGTGTTCCACTACTTCTTTATTCAACAACACAACAATTATGGCGACGAGAGATAAGACATTGAAAACGAACTCAAAAGTTACGAACGACACGGATTTCACGTTCAAACAGCTGACAGAAAAGGATTTTGGAATATCGCTAGCTAGTCAGCCAGGTCCCAGCCATAGCAGGCACCAGCAGCACCTATGGTGCAAGCTATCGCTTTGTATTCGGAATACAAGCTATGGATGGGATCTTACAGTTTTTTTTAAATCGCCCATAGAACGACAGGAACCGCGGACGCGGTGAGATGAGCTACATTTTTACATTGTATTGAAGCACCAGTACAGAGAATCTTTGCGAATTTCCCGGGAGAAAAAGGTACATTTATACAGACTGTAGCCGCAGTTGATGCTTATTTTACACCACAGAGAAAGGCACAAGTTTAGACAGAGAACACAACTTCAGGATGAGTCTCTATTGATGCTTTTGTGAATGCATTAAGAGAACTGGCTAAATCATGCGAATTTGGGGCACTGGAATCTGACATGTTAAGAGATCAGCTCGTGGAAAAACGGGTTGACTCTGGAAAGAGCTCTTACAGTTGCTAGAATTTTTGAAGCAGCACGAGCAGAATCAAAAGTGTTTTCTGATAATTTTAACAAAGCTAAAGACAGTCATGTGAATTTTACTAAATAGACAGGAGGACGCACCACTCATGCTAATGCTAACAGACAGAGAGGCAAGGCACGAAGCGGTAGCAAAAGCACTGACAAAATGGACTGCCATAGTGACACCAAGTGTTACAGATGTGGACTAGCAACACACAATGCAGATGAATGTGGAACTAAAGCAGCTAAATGCTTATACTGTAAAAAACAGGACAGTATGCAAGAGTTTGCAGAAAGAAAGACAGTTCAAAGGAACAAAAGCAGAGTGACAAGAACAAGGATAGAGATAAATCGCAAAATACTGAGAAACCAGTGCGAGCTGTGAATGAACCTTCTTCAGACTCAGATGAGTTTATTTATTCTGTAGACCCAGAAGGTAAAGAGACAGTAAAAGTCAATGAACAAAAGCTGAAAATGGTGATACATACAGGAAGGGGCAGAAACTTTATTGGAGGAGATCTGTATAAAAGAGTGTTTAAACACCAAGGCATTGAACTGAAACAGACTAAGAAAAGATGTTATGCTTAAGCTCAAACCAATCCACTCCAGTGCGTAGGATATGAAGCACAGCTAACATGGCATAATAATGCAACAAAAGAGAAATGTTGAAGCATTGATGGGAAGAAAGACATGTTTTGACTTGAAAATACTGAACACAGGAGACAATGTCAACTCAGTAGAACAGTCATCAGGAAGATTCGTGCAGCTAGCACAGGAGTATGAGTCACTTTTCAAAGGACTTGGACAGATAAATGGATACAATCACAAAGTTACCGTGGATGAGAAAATACCACCTGTAGCTCAAGGTCTGAGACAAGTTCCCTATCCAATGTTGGAAGCTGCCAATCAAGAACTGGACAAGATGATAGAAGAGGGAATCATAGAGGAAGTAAATGAAGGATCAGAATGGATTTCAAATATTCTCCTCATTCCTAAGAAAGACACTAAAGAAGTGAGACTATGTATGGACCTACGAGAAGTGAACAAAGCTGTCATTCGTGAACGGGAAAAAAAGTGTTTGCAAAACTGGATGCCAGAAAAGGATTTTGGCAAGTGGAACTAGCACCTGAATCGAGAAACCTGACAGCATTTATCACACACAAAGGATGCTACAGATTTTGGAAAGTTCCCTTTGGATTATCCAGCGCACATGAAGCTTATAAAAAAGCAATGGACTTAATGTTATGTGCAATGCCAGGTGTTGTTTGGTACATGGTTGATGTGGTTGTGTATGTGGAATCAGATAGTGAACTGGAACAGAGACTGAGAAAAGTGTTCCAAAGGTTTCAGGACAGAGGACTGACCTTGAACAAGGACAAATGCATCTTTAGACTACAGCAGATCGAAATCCTTGGACACGTTGTTACAGCAGAAGGAATAAAACCAGACCCGCGGAAAGTGGAAGCAGTTTGCAAAGCACCGAGACCAGAGAATGTTGGACAATTGCGTTCATTCCTGGGAACTTGTGGATTTCTGATGAAGTTTATTCCAAACTTTGCAAATATCTCAGAACCACTCCTGAAACTGACCAGAAAAGGACAAGATTGGGAATCGACATCAGAAACAGAGAGGTCATTCAGAGAAATGAAAAGACCCTTGACAAGCGAACCGTGTCTAGCATTCTTCAAGCTTGAAGCGCCGACAGTAGTAATCAGTGACGCAAGCCCAGTGGGACTTGGAGCCATATTGTTACAAAAACAGAAAAAAGGACAGAACAAATCGCCTATGCAAGCCATTCACTGACCCCTACAGAGAGACGATATTATCAAATAGAGTGAGAAGCTCTTGGATGCGTTTGGGCAGTAGAACACTTCAGGACATATCTATGGGGAGGCAAGTTTACACTTCAAACAGACCACAAGCCACTCATCTATATGTTCAATCCAAAGAAAGCGACGCTGTTACCACCAAGAATACAGAGGCTTGGATTGAGACTACAACCATATGACTATAAGATCGAGCACATCGTGGGAATGTCGCAGATTCACTATCTCGACTTCCCTTACCTGAAACAGAAGACAACGGATACGTGGAGGACTTTGTGCAGAGAGTGCTTTCCATTAGCACATGTGACATACCTGCAATGACAATTGAGGACCTGAAAGAGGCTACAAAACAAGATGACTCATTAAATAGTTGATATCTATTGTGGAAACAGGAAAATGGCCAGATTCAATACCGGAAGAGTTGCAGCCTTACGACAGATATTCAACAAAGCTATCGACGTATGATGGACTTGTACTGCATGGACACAGAATCGTCTTACCTAATTCAAAGATCAAACAAGCATTGAAGATCGCACACAAAACATATCAAGGTGTGGTACGCACAAAACAGTACCTGAGAATTAAGTTTTATTGGCCTAATATGGACTTGGATGTTGAAAGACTGATCAGAAGCTGTTCAGCATGTGTGTTAAACCAGCCGCTACATGAAGACCAACCTCTTCAGCCACTTGATTTACCGCCAAGACCATGGACAAAGCTAGGTATTGATTTAGTTGGACCCATTCAGAATGAATACATTCTTACTGTTATTGACTATTACACTTTGTACCCAGAAGCAGTTGTCATTTCTGACATATCTTCAGTCACTGTGTCCACAGAATTGTGGAATCAAACACATACGTGCATCACCTTTCTACCCGAGGAGTAATGGGAAGATAGAGCGGTTTCACCGTTACCTGAAGAAAGCCTTCAGAACAGCCAAAAGTGAAGGGAAAAGCTGGAAAGAGGAGCTACCAAAGATTCTCCTGGCCTATCGATCAACACCTCATCGGGCATCAGGTGAAACACCAGCCTTAATTATGTTTGGAAGAGACATTCGTACCAAGTTAACAAGCGTGGAGAAGGAGGATGAAAATCCAAGACATTCAAAATCATCACAAAATCTACAAACAGAAAATGAAACAATATGCAGACCAAACAAACAGAGCAAAAGACCATACTTCAGAGTTGGAGACATTGTGTTTATTGCCAGTATGGATAATGGAAAACTGGATTCAATGTTCATAGACACTCGCTGTGTTGTTCTGAGAAACACATCAGAGAACTCTTTTGAACTGGTGAACACAGAACATGGATCAACGCACATTCGGAATGTTATACCTCGTTTCCACAAATTTTATTTCCATACTGTGTCAGCATGGTACTCAAATGGCATAGTAATGAAAGCATGCCAGGCTGTCCCCACAAAAAGTGTAATTCCGTGTAATGACGCAATACCTAAACACAGACGTGTTAAGATGGAGTTTTTAAATGCGATCTTGTTTATTTTAGCGATGGTGTTCAACTTTATTATACATAAAACAATTACATATGAAATAAAAAAGACAACATAAAGCCTGCTACAGAAGATGAAGGATAGCAAATAGAAAGGTAGCCCAGTTTTTTTTTGTTTTTTTTCATCTTTAGCTAGATACTTTCAGGTGGATTTTCAAAAGGGTGCAATCCAGTCCTACTTAAATCCTGCACCAACTCTACGCTCAGCTGCACGCACTTGGTTGGCATGGATTTTAAATGATCGCAGTCCTCCAGAACTGGTAGCGCTGGAGATCGCAGCTGTAACCTGAGGAAGGTGTATGCATGCATTAAAAGGCTATTTTGTAAAGAACCACCCTAGTTAAATGAGGTAGGTGTGTGTGTGTGACTCCCCATGGATAAAAGCATCCATGTGGCAGAGCAGGGCTCTGCCCTTAGAAATACTGGCAGGGAAGGAGTTAAATTCTCCTCCCTGCCCAGATTGATTGCTTCAGGTGGGAGCAATCAACTAATTAATTATTCAATTAAGGACTGAGCCACCTGGCATAAAAGGAGGCTTCAGCCTCCCATTAGAGGAGAGTTCTGGAAGGAGAAGGAGCCAGTGTTTTGTGTGTGCTGTTTTTCTGTTGGTTTGTGTTTGAATCCAGTGAACTTTATTTTGAACTTCTAAACTGTCTCTGAGTCTCAACCTCTGCCAATCCTGTCACATTTGGTGCTCAGAAGTGGGATAACACCACCTGGAGGCTCAGGGCAGTATTTTTTTTTTGTTGTTTTTGAATTTTGTGAGTTTTTTTTTGGGAAAAAAAAAAGAAATGGAGCTGGCCCAGGAGGAGGTGGATGACAACTGGGAGCTGTTTTTAAAAGGGCTCGCGGCAGAGTTGTGCCCCGGCTGTGGGGCATATGGGCACACAGTGGCCATCTGTCCCACCCAGTATGAGGAGGAGGAGGAGCAGCTGCTGATGCTGCAAACAGAGGGGAGAAGAAGGAGGCAGAGAGGAAGGAAGACATGGGAGGAAGAGGAGTGGTGCACCCAGTGCATGCAGTACGGGCACGAGGAGCATCACTGCCCGGAGCTGTTACAGGACACAGACCTGGAGTGGGAGGAGCCCTAATGTCCTGCGCCTGAGTGGGAGGAGCCCGAATGTCCTGCGCCTGAGTGGGAGGAGTCCGAATGTCCTGCGCCTGAGTGGGAGGAGCCCGAATGTCCAGAGCCCAAGAGGGGGGAGTCGGTGCGTCCAGAGCCCAAGAGGGGGGAGTCGGTGCGTCCAGAGCCCAAGAGGGGGGAGTCGGTGCGTCCAGAGCCCAAGAGGGGGAAGGCCGAACGTCCACAGTCCAGGTATCCATCAGCAGAGGTTGAGACTCAGAGACAGTTCAGAAGTTCAAAATAAAGTTTTTTAATAAACAAAAATAATCAAATAAATAGGCACAAGGGCCAAACAAAAAGGTTTTAAACATAAAATAAACACAAAACAAAAAGCAAAACTTACAAAAATAAAGGTTTCCAGGCTGGGCGTTGCCATCACTGGATTCAAACACAAACCAACAGAAAAATAGCACACACAAAACACTGGCTCCTTCTCCTTCCAGAACTCTCCTCTAATGGGAGGCTGAAGCCTCCTTTTATGCCAGGTGGCTCAATCCTTAATTGAATAATTAATTAGTTGATTGCTCCCACCTGAAGCAAACATTCTGGGCAGGGAGGAGAATTTAACTCCTTCCCTGCCAGTATTTCTAAGGGCAGAGCCCTGCTCTGCCACAATCCAATATATAGGTTAATTATTGTAATGATATTCCATGTCAATAACTTATTTAGGACAAAATGAAATGAAGAAATAGGCTAGACAGAAAAAATAACGACAACCTTTATTCTATGCTTCTACTTTCTAGCTTGCTCTACTTGGGACTGCATCATTTAGGTCAGCAACTCTTATAAATACTCCTTATATTTACGATAGTCAACTTTCAATTTTTTAATTTTGTCACGACACTGGACACCATTTCTTTCAATTCCTGCGCTTCTTAATATCTGGGATATTTGGTTATACACCTTCATGTTCCTGACTGCGGTGTTTAGCTGGTTTTGGATGTTATATTCACCCCATGTTTTTATCAGCATTTTCATTTCGTAATCCTCCCACGGAGCTTGTTTAACGACATTTTTTTTTTTACTCTTCGTTCTTGTGCCGTTGCATAGTCTCGCGCATCAACAGTCAGCACCGTGTCGTGCCAATATCAGATATGAAAGGATGCTGGCACGGCACGGTGCTGACACGGCAGGGCACAGTATGGATTTGTACAAACATCGTGGAAACAACTCTACACGCTTTCACAACAGTGACAGCACCATGCCAGCACGGTGTTGCAGTGTCATGGAAACGAGGTATTAAACACCTTCGAATCACTCCTTTGCAGTTGGACTTCAGCATTCCGGAACCTGCAACAGAAACACCTGTGAACACTGGACCCACTGAAACTAGAGGAACTCAGTATAACTCAGCTATGGGAGAATCCCTTGGACCATCAGATAACCTGCAAAAACAAATAACCACTAGAAGTGGGAGAATTGTTAAAAAGCCAGCAAAGTTTAAAGATATGCTCATGTAAAAATATATATTGTTTACTTACCTGTGAATGTAAGAGAAAAGAATTTCAGTTGTGTTTTGATAGTGAAAGACAACTGTGTTAGAAACTGAAGAAGAACTTATGTTGTTAAAGTATGGACTTTAATACTAACAAGGGAAGGGATGTAGTGTAGTTGAGTTATTGTATCGCGTGATTACATACCAGGGAGGTGAAAGTTTACGATACTAAGGAGATTAGGAGGAAGCTAGAGAGAGAGAGAGAGAGAGAGAGAGAGAGAGAGAGAGAGAGAGAGAGAGAGACATGTGTTCCACAAGGTTGTTATTAAAGCAATTTAAACTATAAACAAAGACTACTTCTTTATTCAACAACACAACAGGGAAGATTATTCCTGTTGAATTAATCGAGTTCTAACAGGAACAACTGTATCAATAACATTGATCAAGTTAGAGTTATAAAGAGCAACTGCATCATTGACATTGGTGGAAGCAGTATGATCACTAGGAAAGTCAAAAAGAACCTGAACTCAGACAGATGAAATGAGCTTGCTTTTAGGGCAGTGGAAAATATACTTTTTATCCTGGGGTGGAGAAGGAGAGGGGAGATTCAGATCAACAGTAAGCAAAAAGTGATCGGAGAAAGTAGCACAGAATCTGTAATACAGAGATCGAATAATTCAAAGCCCAGAGAAATCAAAGGATCTAAGGTATGCCGTGAGTATGGGTAGGGGAAAACAGACTGGGAGAGTCCCATACACTCTAGAACAAAACAGTAAATGTTGAGCCATAGGGAAGAGGGAGGATCAACATGAATATTGAAATCCCCCGTAATGAGAACTTTACCTGCACCAGTGCAGAATAGAGCAGAACAATGAGAAAAGTCACAAATAAAAGATAGGTTGTGTTTGGGAGATGATAAATAATAGAAAGAGTCAAAGACAAACGTGAGGGGAATTCAAGAGTAAGGTGCTCAAACAAAGAAAAATCCTTGATTGAAATCACTAAGGGAGTCAAATGTGATTTGTAAATAAGTGCCAGACCCCCACCCTGACCTCGTATACGCATTTTTGTTAAAAAAGATTAACCCTCAGGAGTAGCCTATTGAATGGGGTGGAGGTTTCTGTAAGACTTAACAAATCAAGGGAGTTATCAGTGATCAAGTCTGCAATAAGCGGGGCCTTAGAAGCAAGAGAGCATGTATTAAATAAAGCAACCTTAAGTGAGGGTGATTGTAACAAAGATGCAGGCAGAGTTCCCATCCCCGCAAGAGTACAAGAGGAAAAAGAATTGGAACAAAAGTCAGAAATCTGTTCCTAATCTTTTTTGCTACAGAAGCACGAAAGGTCTGGGAGATCTATACATTAGGAGTAGATCTAGGAGTTAGGACAGTAGGCTTATTTCACCTCCCTAAAGGAGATTTACTGTACAGTTTAGACAAACACATGATTAAAGCCACACATCCACAAAAACAGCAGAAAAACAGTCAAAATCCTCGTCTCTGTCCTTATCTCATCTGCCGCTCACACCGACAGGGAAGATTTAATTAGCAGCAGAGACAGGTGCATGTAGCAGATGCTGGTAAGAGTCCCGTTCACAGCAACAATTAGCAGTGCAGGCAAAAAGTGTAAAACCAAAAACAGGGAACAAAACAATAAATAAAATAAACCTGCCTGCTGCAAGTGTCAAAACAGCCATGATTGTATCATACTTTACTGTGTACTGTACACAATCAGCACCCATCACAATAAACCACAAAATAACTAGTAAATAAATCATAATAACTAAATACATCTTGCAGATCTGCAACCTGGTCTAAGTGGTCTCCACTTCAACTGTGTACATTAATCACCGCCCCATCATTGACATCCCATATAATGTGATAATAAATAATAAGTCTTGCTTAACAGTAATTTACTGAGTACTAGTATTTATCCAAGTATTGGTTTTTGAGTACGAGTTCGAACAATGGGTTCTCTGCACACCCATATTGGAAACTAAGTAAGATCAATGACACATGGGCAAGAGAGTAATACATATTTTAAAGCCTTTCCATTGTACCTTTAATTTGAATGATATTCTATTATACATTGCATTACAATGGCTGTGTTTATCACAATAATTAGAGGCAGCACACAATGATTGTAGCACTATTGTTCCTAGAAAAAAATCAATTTGACCTTGTTCTTTTTTTGCCACAACATGGGTGTACTTAATAAAATATTACTATTGATTAAACATTATTGTGTCTAGCGTGTGTTCATAGTAAATCCTCGACCTTTGTAACAGGTCAATTAAATATTATTATTAAGAGAACCAATCAACCCAGACAATCTCTGAATTATCAATTCTTGATTTGTTCCTACAGTCTACGAGGATGGTTAAATGCAATTATGTGTTAAATGTTTCCCTTAAGATTCCCTCGTAGCACAGAAAAGATGTGTGCTGTGCTAAAGTGCTGCCAATCAAATACAAGCACTACTTTTTAACTACGTACTATTAAGCATCGTTGCTTCACTGTAATATGAACTTCCAGTTAAAACAACATTTGTCTGGTAAGAGATGTACGATTCTTAACTCTAAACCAATGCATTTTTTAAATAAAGACTATCGCTACAATCATGTTTAGAAGTGCTTTTGTATTAAATACATTCTAACAGCATGATTTGAAGGTATGAGCATAGAGACAACAGATAAAGGCTTTAGAGATTGATCTACACAGTTATGCTTGCATTTTTAATGTTTTTATCAGCAACAGTCTGGAGGTGAGTATATAGTATCTTGACTAACATTTGACATTTTTATTTGTAAATACTGTAAACATATAAACAGATCAAACATATTTTGAGATTATTCATGAATGTCTGTTGTGAAATGCCTGAGAATTAATGTACCTTTGACACTGGCTATGTTTTTTTAGTTTTTTTCCTGGACTTTGACTCCTTTCGACAAACAGAATAATGTTAATTGAGTCCGAAATCTCGTTGTAAATGTAGTCTATAACAGCAAGTGTATTGTGGTATACAGGTGTATTATACATACCTGGTCTCCAACCTTTTGCTTAAGGGCTGTGTAGGCAGCACTGTTAATGTCATTAAGATCTTCTGTGAACGTGTCAGGTAGAATGAACGTTCCCCTCACAGTTACTGTAAAATTATAAAATCACATGTAACAAAATTAAGTTAGTATGTCTTGCGTTCTTGCATTTATTATTTCATAATATATCTGCAAGCTTTTGGTTATCTGTTTTAAAATGAGAACAGTTTTCATTTTAATTTGAATTCATATTTAATAGAAATGTCAGACTAAGGTTTCTTTGTCCAATTATACACAGAAGTCAAGAGTCTGTCTCTAGGACAAATGATGAGGGACGCGGTCTCACAGCCCAATGTTTGTTGGCACATCAAGATTAGTACTACTCAGAGTATTGAAAGCAGCCCTTTATGACTCCTTGAAAATTATTTTAACAAATAAGTGTAAGAAAAAGATCCCTTGAAAAAGAATGGAAAAGTCTAGCTTTTACTCATTTTAATGTTGGCAAGCTTATATCTACCTCAATTTAAAAAAAAAAATGGGTCAAACAGATGGTAGTGTGCATATGAGTATAAAAAACAATGGCACATTATATCCAATGGAAAATAACTTACCCCTTTTCTTAGGTTGACACATGGGTGTGTCATCTGATACACTAATGCTGCAGAATGTTTTGTTCAAACAGCATTGTGGGTACAATGTGCATACAGGGCCACTCCAAGTATAGTTTTGTTGGCATCTACATTCTGCTACTTGGCCAGTGACACTGCAATCTATAAAATAGTTATAGAGAATGTAAATGTTGTGCTGTTAGGAAAAAGCACCAAACAATGTCCTCGGTAAAATATCACATAAGCTTTTCTACAGTTGCTATTTGTTGGATAAGTTTTACAAGAAATCATATTTAACTCAAGATTATTTTAGGAACCTTGTATGTATTTTTACATATCCCCCTGTTCTCAATCTTATCTTCATATAGGCCTAAGGATCATACCGTTTTTTATTGTATTGTAGTGTGACCCCCCTCCCCCCGTTCCCACATTTTCCACATACTTTTATGGACTACTTTAATTAAATAAAACTTTTAGATGTTACGCATTTCTATTTTTTAAGTAGTAAAACTTGTACTTAGTAGAAGTTTTATTTTATATACTTTTGTGTGCGTGTCCGTGTGCGTGTGTTGGAAAGGTAACGAGGCACAAACAAGTAATGCGTGATAATTCGGAATTCACACGACAACAAGTTAATTATTTTCTTTTATTATTTTGTTTTAATCTTCATGGCAACTCATGAAGCTCTCCTCACGATATTCAGAGTCGTTCTTTTCCCAATTACTAGCCAGACACGGATATTTAAATATCCCCTCCCCTAAATTACTATGAACTGAGTAATCTGCAATGGCACAGCTGACTTTTTTTCCTAAATCAGAACAGCATTGTGAGGAAAACTGTCATGACTTATCCATGTAAACACTGTCAATGATACCAATTCTATTTTGCTGTAAGAAATAATGTATTATGTATGCGGCTAGATAATAACTATATAATTACATATTTATTTACTGTATTTCATTTGGCAGATGGAAAGCCTATTTATAAACTGGGTTTAAATCATTCAAGAACATTCTTAAACAACAACAATAGCACCACGTTCATTTTATGTATTGGTTTTCATGCTAGAGGAGTTTACAACAAAATATGAATACGACTTCCAAAGTCTACAAATGTCACTAACTGCAAAGTACATTCCTACTATATCAGGACTGCAAAGTAAATCATTTTTAACAGTGATCCTAAAAGTAATTAATTTGGTATAGCTTACTGTGGCAGAGCAGGGCTCTGCCCTTAGAAATACTGGCAGGGAAGGAGTTAAATTCTCCTCCCTGCCCAGGTTGATTGTGTCAGGTGGGAGCAATCAACCCATTAATTATTCAATTAGTCACCAGCCACCTGACATAAAAGGAGGCCTCAGCCTCCCATTCAAGAGAGAGAGTTCTAGAGGAGAAGAAGCAACTGTGTTTGTCTGTGTGTGCTGTTTTTGTAAGTTTGTTTTTGACCAGTGAAGGCAATGCCCAGCCTGGAACACATATTTTTGTAAGTTTTGTTTTGTGTATTTTGTGTTTTGAAACCTTTTTGTTTGGCCCTTGTGCCGATTTATTTTGAATTTTTGTTTATTAAAACTTTCAGTCTCAACCTCTGTCATCCTTGTCACACTTACATATACAGTATACATACTTAAATACATTCTTAAGCAAGTGCAGCACAGAGGAAACACATTTTTACTATGGTAAGGAAATGCCAATACTTTAAACTTTTTATCCTGCTAAAGTTTACTTTTTACCTACAGGTGCCTTTTTTTTTTTTTTTTTTAGAAAATGTCTCTTGTAGCTCGGGATTTAAGGCAACATAGTTGGATCCTAATACGACATATGGTTAAAAAATGAGTCCAATTTTTGGAAACCAATAAAGACATCCTTGGTTCTTAAGAAAAGTGACATGATGACCTTTCTGCTCTGTTGGCCTGCTTAGTGGGACAGCATATAAGAAGATATAACCGAGAGAGCAGGTAAGGTCACAGCCTCACGTAATTTCTCAAATACAATGAAATAACAACATATGTCTGCAAGCAAAATGGAAGTGGACAGTTAGTCAGTAATATTACAAAAAAAGTGTAGCTACAGTATTTGTCAATAAATACAATTAATAGTAAGCTACAGTGCTGTGAAAAAGTATTTGCCCCCTGTCTGATTTTCTGCATTTTTGCACATTTTTCACATTGTATTTGTTCAGATCTTTTTGTGGGTTGTAGTAGTATATAGAGGGAGACTGAGAGAAAAAAATGACACCAAAGTTTGGTGCTTCTTTCATTTGTTTGGTGTGCAAGGTAATCAAACATGCAATCTTCGGGTGTGAAAAAGTTATTGCCCCCCTAGTTAACTCAACCCAATTAAAGGCTGTTTGAGTACTTTGGTTAACAACCAGGCCTGATTTGGGCCAGCCCTGCCCAATATAAATCTGACTAACGTTGGCCCTTATCATCAGAGTGAAGTTGTCAGCACACAGGTTCTAGAGGCACATCATGCCATGAACAAAAGAAATTCCTGAAGACCTCCGGAAAAAAGTTGTTGATGCCTATCAGTCTGGAAAGGGTTACAAAGCCATTTCTAAGGCTCTGGGGTTCCACCGAACCACAGTCAGAGCCATATTGTCCAAATGGAGAAAGTTTGGGACAGTAGTAAATCTTCCCAGGAGTGGCCGTCCTGCAAAAATCTCTCCAAGAGCAAGGCGTAAAATCGTCCAGGAAGTCACAAAGAATCCTAGAACAACATCCAGGGATCTGCAGGCCTCTCTCGCCTCGGCTAAAGTCAGTGTTCATGACTCCACCATCAGAAAGACACTGGGCAAAAATGGGATTCATGGCAGAGTAGCAAGGAAAACCATTGCTCACTAAGAAGAACATGAATGCTCATCTCAAATTTGCCAAAAAGCACCTGGATGATCCTCAAGAGTTCTGGAACAATGTTCTATGGACAGATGAGTCAAAAGTGGAACTTTTTGGCCGACATGTGCCCTGTTATATCTGGCGAAAACCAAACACTGCATTCCACAGTAAGAGCCGCATACCAACTGTCAAGCATGGTGGTGGTAGTGTCATGGTTTGGGGATGCTTTGCTGCATCAGGACCTGGACGCCTTACCATCATTGAAGGAACCATGAATTCTGCTCTGTATCTGAGAATTCTACAGGAGAATGTCAGGCCATCCGTCCGTGAGCTGAAGCTGAAGCGCAGCTGGGTCATGCAGCAAGACAATGATCCGAAACACACAAGCAAGTCTACATCAATGGTTGAAGAACAAGAAATTTAAAGTTTTGGAATGGCCTAGTCAAAGTCCAGACCTAAACCCCACTGAGATGTTGTGGCAGGACCTGAAACGAGCAGTTCATGCTCGAAAACCCACAAATGTCACTGAGTTGAAGCAGTTCTGCATGGAGGAGTGGGCCAAAATTCCTCCACGGCACTGTGAGAGATTAATCAATAACTCCAGGAAGCGTTTGGTTGCAGTTATTGCTGCTAAAGGTGGCGTAACCAGTTATTGAGACACACAGGGGAATTGGGTGTTGCACTTTCTTTAATAAATAAATTAAATATGTATCACATTTTTGTGTTATTTGTTCACTCAGGGTATATTTTATCTAATATTAGGTTTTGGTTGAAGATCTGAAAACATTCAGTGTCAAAAATATGCAAAAATGCAGAAAATCAGACAGGGGGCAAATACTTTTTCACGGCACTGTATAATATGTATATATATATATATATATAAATCAAACCTACCTGTAGTGATGCTGATGTTGGTTATGGTGACATTGTTTGCATAACCAGTCAGGGTAATAGGGAGATTTGCAGATATGTTGAAAGAAGTTATTTTTCCATCAAATACTAGCTCTGCATAATATGGCATCATTTTTAAGTCTGGAAAATGCAACAGTGTTAATAGAAAATAGCATTCCAACAAAAAAATATACAAATGTATTTCTTATTCCTGTTTGATTTTAGGTTCTATTAAAATGTACCATGGACAACCCACTACACATCAACATTCTGTATTAACCACCCAACATCTTTTCACTCTCCAGCCCCAAAATATACATTTAACACTAGATTTGAACCATTGCCATAATGCATTGTTAGCTCCAGTCAGTGCATAGAATTTCAAAGCAGTTCTCAGCATCACCACCTGTTGACAGACCTGAACTGCTCCAATATAATAAGAAAGGAATGCATCATCAAATGATTTGTGTTGTCATTAATGGCATTTAATAAAGCACTACACTTGCATTTACTCATTGCACTACAATGCAAAATACTGCCTAATTATTAGGGACATTCTGCAGTACTGCAGCAAAGTTTCTTCATCCAAAATACTGCAGCATTAGTAAAGCACAGCAGCGGTGTGTCAGAAAATGTTGGATAACTGGAAATCAACTGGAAATCAAATCCTTATTTATTCGTCTCCTGGCAAGGCAGAGTGCAGATGAATGAAGGTTGTGGAGTATATTCTAATGATCTTAATATTGCTGCCCTAAAATGTATCAACCTGATTTCATGTCATTGTACTTTTAATTTATGGCATAGTGTAATACATGGGTCAACAAATCAGCCATACAGACTTAATGAGCGACGGTGTTAAGATCTGCCAATTTTAAGATCATTAAAATTTACCCTAAAAAAAATGAATGATCTACTACACTTGTACTATGTAAATTAGCAAAAATGCAGCAAACAGGAAACGAGTATGTGCTGTAAATATATATTTTCAAAAAAGATCTAAAAACAGACATTTATATAAATCAGAAAGCTTGAAGGTAAATATAATATCAAAATAATACTTACTTGCTTCATCTGTAACGGTGACCTATTGTAAACAGATATCAATTGAAATATATTTAGTTTGATCCCATTCCACTTTTTCTGTCTCTTTTTATCTGCATGTATTTGCAGAGGATGATCCATGAACATTCATGGAGTACTGTAGATATTCTATGAATGAGTAAAGCTGAATAACTGACGAGCCCCTGAAGGGGGCAAGTGGGTTGTTTATGGCTATCCCCACGAGTACAATAATCATTCTGTTTAGTATTGTTTATATAACAAGTAAAATATATGGAGAACAAAGTATTTAGAAATCTAAATGAAACCGCTGAAGGAGAATTACAAGCTATGTGTTCTCAACTCATGCAGTTCAGGTATTACGGCTTGTCACAAAGACGGCCAGAGTGGGTGGCGTCAGACCGGAAGCAGGAAGGAATTCAAACACAGACAGACGGTGGTGATGAGCTGAGTGCAATGGCTGCACTCAGCGTTTATTAACAAATAAAAGGTTTTAAACGGTACACAAAACACAGGACACGGCACTTGTAGCCAAAATAAAAAGACAGACAAAACGGACTAACACTAAACAAACGGTGCACGGAGAGACAAACAAACACGGTGAGAACAAACACTTTACGTTTACTTTTAATGATTTTAACTCTCCTCTCTCTCTCTCACCCGTTCTCCTCTTCCGAACACCTAACCCTGACTGACTAAAAATGTGCCTATTTATACTGTTGTGCTGGGATTCAATTACTAATTAATTATTCACTTGAATCCCAGCACGTGAATTAATTCTGTGCAACCCCGTGCTCACATATTCTATTTTAAATGCACGTGCGTGATGTGCAATCCCGTGCCTAAATACAAATATACACTTTTTAAACACACGTGAAACACAGACCTGTTTATATCCCGTGTACCAATCTATACACCAACATTAACATACGCACGCATATATACAACATAGAACACACAAATGCACACAGGGGCGGGGCACTTTGCCACACGGCTATATTCTTTTATGCAATTCAAAATGTGCATTCTCATTTAAAGACACACAGTGTACAACCTTACAGTCTAACCCAAACTGACTGCGTATAACAAAATCTTCCTTTGTGGTTTAAACATGTCTGCGTGTGTTTTTTTAACTCTATCTAAATGAGATTTAAAGATGATATTCTGGTGATTTTTGAGTGTGGACTCTATAATAGTCAGTGTGGCTCAACATTGTATTGCATTTTACATTATATACGGATATGTTCAATTTGCTAGGGGGGGGAAAACTTATATTTACAGTGGAATGTATTTTATTTATTTCAGATGTTATTTATTGCATTACACATACAAATATACATTTGTTTTCTTTGCATTATACATTACATTTAAACAAAGTTTGAATATTTAATATTTAGTCCAGCAATAGAAAAACGCTAGAATCCTAAAAATCATCAGAACAGTCTTCTTAATCCATTTCAACCATGTAACAATGACCTTTGCCAACAACACCTATCTCTCTCTAGAAGTAGTTGTCAGACACATTGTCACATCATTTGAATGGAAAAAGGAAGACTGTTCAGTCCAAATTCTTGGGATTCTATAGACAAGCTAAAAGCCAGGTAAACAGAGATAAATGAAAAACCATGACTAATGGTATGTATGTGGGCATGTAGATAACACACAAGCTTTTGGGTGAGTTTGTTATTCTTCTGCCACACACCGCTCATGACATTAATACTATCATTCAAGTTTTTCATGAGATATCTTCTGTATGCCACTTTTTCAAGATTTCAGTAAGAATACTGTAGCTAGCCTAACTCATTTGAAGGTACTGTGCAGTGCGCTGCATGTAAAAAAGTGCATTCTTCATACTCGGTATTTTCAAAATTCCTCAATTAAAATATACACATCAAAGTCCAAATGTAGATAAACGTTTACTTCAGTCGTTACTTCAGTCGTTACTATCAACGTATTGTAAACGGTGTTGGTTTTAAATGATATGCAGTATACTTAGCAATAGAATGTATTTGCGGTGTAGTATGTCACAATTAATAATAGTACAAATAAATAAATAAAAATAAATAAATAATCGGTTCATTAACTTTTCATTACATAACAATAACTCATAGAAATGTAGCAACATGAGTAGCATTAAGGTTGGTTAAGAAAAATGATGATAACTCATTAGTAGACTGAAAAGCCCTGGAGAAATAAGAGAAATTCCATTTGAAGCAAGTTTAAAATGACATTTTTTCTTTTCTAGTACCGTTTTAAAATGTATAATACAGGTTTAAAGTACATAGAGATCCTTACCTGGAAGGTGAGGACAAACAGTGCGCAGCTCAACACAGCCAAAGGAGAGATCTTCATTTTGTGTCTGAAATAAAAAGAAAAAGATATATACACACAACATATTTATGTCACCTTTCCTCAAACCACCTGCAGTAATCACACTTCTGAATTAAAGTTTTTAGAAAGCATTTCGTTTTTTTTTTTATATATAGGGTTGCAACTCCATTCTGATCAAGTGTTTGTTTGTTTTTAGCTGTAGTTGGATTAACAATGAAAATACACCTTTCATTTATATTTTTTCTTTTTAAAGATAAAAACAAACATCACAAGGATATTACTCCACATCACCACGATGGTTACGAGTGATTAAAAATAAACAAAAAGCTAATGATGCCCAAGGTGTGCAAGTGAAGCAAGCCATGGTCTCTGTGTAAAACGAAAACAAATTCCGAACTGTAAAAAGTAACTGCAAATAAATAAAATAAAAATACCTGCATATCCAAATGCTTGCATCAAATACAGAGGATTCAGTGAGATAAAGAGCTTTCGTACTGCACTATGAAGGTGAAGATGTGAATATCTTATTGGATACACCAATATTCAAGACCATTTATTTTCAGTGGTTTTTCATTTTATTTTATTTAACAAAAAGCATATTTAATATTTTTTTTTACGTTTAGTAGGTATATTTGTAAATACAGTAATACATTATTTTCCATGTAAAATGTGGCTGTCTATTTAACATATTATAGATACAGGTTAACTCACACACGTGTTAGCACTGGAAGCGGACAGAAAATTGGAAAACAACAAGATTTAGAGTTGATCAATGCAGTGCAATTAGTTGGCAAAGAGGAACATACCCGACTTCAGATAGAATATGACACACTGAGGATGCTGCATCAGAACAGAGGATGCTGCATCAGAAGTTTGTCCTTTGATTAACTTTTGCTCTAAAGTCGTCCCTGATTACCCAAAACGGTATTGGAATCTAAGCAGAAAAGATGTAGTGTGGGAATGAATACGGTCTCTGCATATTGCAAAAAGACTGACAATCATAAGAACATAAGAAAGTTTACAAACGAGAGGAGGCCATTCAGCCCATCTTGCTCGTTTGGTTGTTAGTAGCTTATTGATCCCAGAATCTCATCAAACAGCTTCTTGAAGGATCCCAGGGTGTCAGCTTCAACAACATTACTGGGGAGTTGGTTCCAGACCCTCACAATTCTCTGTATAAAAAAGTGCCTCCTATTTTCTGTTCTGAATGCCCCTTTATCTAATCTTCATTTGTGACCCCTGGTCCTTGTTTCTTTTTTCAGGTCGAAAAAGTCCCCTGGGTCAATACCTTTTAGAATTTTGAATGCTTGAATCAGATCACCGTGTAGTCTTCTTTGTTCAAGACTGAATAGATTCAATTATTTTAGCCTGTCTGCATACGACATGCCTTTTAAACCTGGGATAATTCTGGTTGCTCTTCTTTGCACTCTTTCTAGAGCAGCAATATCCTTTTTGTAGCGAGGTGACCAGAACTGAACACAGTATTCTAGATGAGGTCTTACTAATGCATTGTCAAGTTTTAACATTACTTCCCTTGACTTAATTCAACACTTTTCATGGGATTGTTGAATGTGGAAAGGGAGTGGGGTTGAGAGTCGATCTGCACAGCCTGGTCTCATGAGCAAAGTGTTACTACAGCAACCTTTTAAAAAGTGCCCTTTTCATTTAACCGCAAATTAATTTGAACAAACATGAAGTTTATCTTTCTGTGAGATTGTTGAAAAAAGGCTTAAAAGGTTTTGGCTACATCTGTTTGCAGAGAAAGTCATAAAAAATTACCATATCAACATTTTAAAGAAGACATTGCTATAGCAACATTTTAAAGAAGGCATTGCTATAGCAACATTTTAAAGAAGACATTGCTTTAGCAATATTCTAAAAGAAGACATTGCTATAGTAACATTTACCGAGCGAGACCAGGTTGCTAGTCAGTGCAATAAGACATTTTTTTCCCCTAAACCCTAATGCGGTCACAGTTGACAATGACTGATCATTTTTAACATATATCAGGTGAAGCACACATTACTATAGCCAGGAAACACAGTTGCTCCCTGAGAATGAATGCTCTCAAATAGCATAGAGAGCTGAACAATATTAAGCTCACACACAAAAAAAAAGTCTGGTGTTAAATATATTCTTTATCACAAAACGTTACAATATGTCTTAGAAATCTGATTTTACTAATTTCAAATATGCATAACAATTTTGTTCAATTTTCATCATTCACTGGTTATTGGTGACCAAAAGATACTTGTATAAGTTTTCACCCTAAACACAATAACCTTCTGTATGTCTTTTTTGTAATGCATTAATCAACTAATTATAGTAACATTTGACTTAAATTCAATTTTAGGGCTTGCAGCAGGTTATTGTAAGAATCAGGCTGGTATTTCTTGTTGAAAAATCCAGCAACTGCTAGTGAGTTGGTGGCTGGCAAAAAGTTGGAAATTGGTGTGTAAAACTAACATTATTTCATTATTATTGTTTTTTTGTTTGTTTGTTTGGTTGGTTGTTTTTTTTTAAAGAAAGAATTAAACAGATGTTGTTTCTTGTACTGTTTTTTGGTTTTGCATCCAGAACTGAGCCAATTTATACTTTAGCCCTTTATTTCTACGCATACATAGTCATTTTTTTCAGGTTTTCTTTGGTTATTGTCAAAAATGACCAAACATGTATAGTTGTTTTTCAATCTTAAGAATAACATTTAAAATATGTTTTTTTCACTCCACAATTCATGGTTATTGTTGCCAATAAAGACAAAAATGAATTGAAATGATAAACTTCAACCAACACAGATGTTTCTGGTTGACAACTACAGGTCATAAAGGTCACATACTGTATATTCACAGCTGTTAATAAAAACTTTCATGAAAACAATACAATTCACTGTCAACATGCCCAACTGTGAAATAACCAAATTGGAAAAATATTCATTGCAACAACATGTTAATACCATTTAAAATAAAACTTTTTTATTTATTGTTAAAAATAAAATAAAACATTTACCTCGGTTGCAAATGGTTACTGCAAGTGTTCTGAATTATTACTTCAGTTTCAGAAGGGTAAATAGTCCATACTCTCCTAAACGGCTGTACAGTAAGGATCTCTCAGGGTCTTATCCAGCGTCTCAATGGAAGGCTGAATGGAAAACACTAGCTCTGATGTACTGACAAACAAAGTGAGCTTACACTTTGAGCTTGATTGTCTTCTACTAACCAAATAAGTTCTCCATCACATGTATCTGGTTTAAATTTGCATTAAAGATATCACCTTTTGCCATCGGATTAAGTAAATATTCCATCAGTTGCTATGGCATTTCACTTTCCATTCCTTTTTATTTATTTATTTATTTTCTTCGATTAAATTGTCTTACAAATACAATTAAAATAACTTAATAAAAGACGTGCCAGTGTCTTAACCCACTCTTCCTGCGGTTCCAGGAAGAGTGGGTTAAGACACAAGTGTTTTTCTAAGTGGATTAGGTTGCCACTCTGTATGGGTTGGCACACTAAGGATGCCCAAGGAGGCCCAGAAATCCAGACCACCTTTGATCAAATATCTCCATTTTGTTAACCAGTCTATACGAGAGTCGCT
This sequence comes from Acipenser ruthenus, assembly GCF_902713425.1. NCBI lineage: Eukaryota > Metazoa > Chordata > Actinopteri > Acipenseriformes > Acipenseridae > Acipenser > Acipenser ruthenus. The sequence goes on along the minus strand of NC_081194.1, from coordinate 72,199,974 downwards.
CACAGGCCGCAATACTACACAGATGTAACTGCCAATCATGTAGAGGGGGGGTTTCAGTGGATTTCCACCCTCCCACCAAAGGTTTTCTCCCAATCAATAGCACAGTCTGGATCCAGTCTGCTTTGTAGGCAGGAAGGTGTGCTAATATGGAGGGGTCAACCAGAATTTAAAGTCTGGGCCAGTAAGGAATGTCCATCTTAACCACATCCTGCAGGACTTTGTGAACCTCCAACCAGAATTTTATAATTCAGGGGCAAGCCCATATAATATGAACTAGTGTCCCCTTCTCCGCTTGACACTTCCAACAATTTGGAGAATCCTTTAGGCCTAGTCTGTGTAGTCTGGCGGGGGTCCAGTAAAATCTATTCCACATCTGAATGTGAGCAGGTGAGACCATTTTATTAATTGTTGTCAATAATGTAATTATTGTCTTGGCATTCCTAACAATTTGCACATCTCTATATAACACACAGCAGTTTCATTTAATGAATTAAGACTGCTGTGGTTGCTTCGGTTTACTCTTTACTCTCTCTCTCTTTCTCTCACACTTTGTTTATTTGTATGCAGGTCTTCCCTGTTTCTAAATGCTTTTATCCTTTCTTTTTGTTTTACTGGTATTCAGTAAAGTGAACAGTCGGGAAAGGAGACTGATCGTTTTGGTTCACCCGAGGTAATGTATGCTTTGTTTTCTTTTGTTTTAATTGATTTTAGGCAGTTTACTTGTTTTTTAATATATAATAACGTGAGTATAGTAGTTTTGTCTTTTTTAAGTAAACCGTCTAAATTATGTTTCTTTTGTTTGTGGTCAGGCATATGTTTGTTTCTCTTTTTTATAGGAGACGTGCAGGCCACTGTTTTGTTTCTACTTTAATTTGGTTATTGTTTGTGTAGCACCTGCCCATCGAGACAGAGCGGGGCAAGCGCCACAGAATGGACACCACTTGAACAGTGCTACTATATCAGTGCTTATTTGTAACAATCTATTCCAGTGATAATTTATTAAGCGAAAACATAATTCTGTTAAACACACTTAACAAATTAATATTGCAAAAGCATGTTAATTTAAGAATATCGCAGAAAACTTGTTTGAATCTATGTATGTATGCATAAATGTATGTGTAAAGGAAAAAAGTACAGTACATACAGTAGGCTATGCAGGTAAATACTTTTCGGCGTATTTCAGTTGTCTATGCACTACATAATTAATTACTGATAAGAAGATTTAAGTTTGTGTTTAATTAAAGAACTCTGCAATGATTGTGAAACCAAAACAATATTTATTTATTGGCATTGTTATTTAATATAGACTAGTCATATATATATATATATATATATATATATATATATATATATATATATATATATATATATAATTTGCTGTCTTTTATATTTTAAGGTGTTTTATTTTAAAGTAATAAAAGCCTGTAAATGTTTGAACAGGAAGTATGCCATACGAACAGGTAGCTACATCAATGGCAGTGAGAGGCATGCGTAAAATAACAAGCCCAAACCGAAGTCGTAAATCAGGAAAAAATGATAATACATCAAGGGTAAGCGTGAAAATTCGATATTATAATGAGATTCGTACATTCGCATAAGAAAGTGGTTTGAAACTAACAGTCGTAACTAAACTACCGCAGCAGGGATGAAACTAATTTACGTGAGAGAAAATGACTTTAATACATCGTGGGTTGGTCTACGAAGTCACAAAAACCTACGAAAAGTCAAGACATGAAAGAAAAATCAATGATACATAGAGCCCATATATATATATATATATATATATATATATATATATATATATATAGACAGAGAGAGAGAGAGAGAGAGAGAGAGAGAATATTAGATGGGCTTCCATCTAGGGTTTATGTGACGTCATAAACTACAAGACTGTTAGATTGAGTAGTTTATAACTGTTACAGAAAGCTGAGATGGAATTATTTTGCTGTAACTCACTGAAGCCTAGCTATTATTCTTTATAATACATGGATATTAGTATCTGTAATAAAAAAAAGACTTTAATGAATAATAACGTAAATTAAGTCAATATTAAATCATCTTGAATATAATTTTCTTTTTAAAAGAGCCAGGCTCCACCCAGAGTGGACACGCTACCGCTTCATTAAAAGAGCCAGGCTCCACCCAGAGTGAACATGCTTCCGCTGCATTAAAAGAGCCAGGCTCCACCCAGAGTGAACATGCTTCCGCTGCATTAAAAGAGCCAGGCTCCACCCAGAGTGAACACACTACCGCTGCATTAAAAGAGCCAGGCTCCACCCAGAGTGAACACACTACCGCTGCATTAAAAGAGCCAGGCTCCACCCAGAGTGAACACGCTTCCGCTGCATTAAAAGAGCCAGGCTCCACCCAGAGTGAACACACTACCGCTGCATTAAAAGAGCCAGGCTCCACCCAGAGTTAACACGCTACCGCTGCATTAAAAGAGCCAGGCCCCACCCAGAGTGAACATGCTTCCGCTGCATTAAAAGAGCCAGGCTCCACCCAGAGTGAACACACTACCGCTGCATTAAAAGAGCCAGGCTCCACCCAGAGTGAACACGCTACCGCTGCATTAAAAGAGCCAGGCTCCACCCAGAGTGAACACGCTACCGCTGCATTAAAAGAGCCAGGCTCCACCCAGAGTGAACATGCTTCCGCTGCATTAAAAGAGCCAGGCTCCACCCAGAGTGAACACGCTACCGCTGCATTAAAAGAGCCAGGCTCCACCCAGAGTGAACATGCTTCCGCTGCATTAAAAGAGCCAGGCTCCACCCAGAGTGAACACGCTACCGCTGCATTAAAAGAGCCAGGCTCCACCCAGAGTGAACACGCTACCGCTGCATTAAAAGAGCCAGGCTCCACCCAGAGTGAACACGCTACCGCTGCATTAAAAGAGCCAGGCTCCACCCAGAGTGAACACGCTACCGCTGCATTAAAAGAGCCAGGCTCCACCCAGAGTGAACACGCTACCGCTGCATTAAAAGAGCCAGGCTCCACCCAGAGTGAACACGTTACCGCTGCATTAAAAGAGCCAGGCTCCACCCAGAGTTAACACGCTACCGTTGCATTAAAAGAGCCAGGCTCCACCCAGAGTGAACATGCTTCCGCTGCATTAAAAGAGCCAGGCTCCACCTAGAGTGAACACGCTACCGCTGCATTAAAAGAGCCAGGCTCCACCCAGAGTGAACACGCTACCGCTGCATTAAAAGAGCCAGGCTCCACCCAGAGTGAACACGCTACCGCTGCATTAAAAGAGCCAGGCTCCACCTAGAGTGAACACGCTACCGCTGCATTAAAAGAGCCAGGCTCCACCCAGAGTGAACACGCTACCGCTGCATTAAAAGAGCCAGGCTCCACCCAGAGTGAACACGCTACCGCTGCATTAAAAGAGCCAGGCTCCACCCAGAGTGAACACGCTACCGCTGCATTAAAAGAGCCAGGCTCCACCCAGAGTGAACACGCTACCACTGCATTAAAAGAGCCAGGCTCCACCCAGAGTGAACACGCTACCGCTGCATTAAAAGAGCCAGGTTCCACCCAAAGTCAAAAAGCTGCCATGAATGAATCTAAAACATGTCTTGTGTATCGTGCAGTACGAAATAAAATTAACAGTAATTCTAAGGGAAATTGCCTATATGTATATGCCTATGTATATTGCAGCTAATGGTTAAACTCAGATTATTCTTTAGTAATGTGCGGCCCGCTATACACATTAGGTTAAACTAGTTTTCTGGATATGTGGCCCATGATAAAAGTTTGGTTGCGCACCTTTGATCTATAACTATCAATCTATATCTAACTATCTATCTATAACTATATATCTAACTATCTATCTATCTATATTTATTTAACTGTCTATCTATAACTATCTTCTATCTACGCATTTCATGTATTATGCATTGTTCCTCACTATCTTGTAAAGCGCTTTGTGATGGTGGTCCACTATGAAAGGCGCCATATAAAATAAAGATTGATTGATATGTATCTATCCACCCATTTCTCTTAAATGTTGCCATCTTCTGCGACTTCGCTCGAACAGTTTTTTGATTTAAGCTTTTTTCAATCGACTACTCAAATCAGGTTAAGAGTTAAGAAATTATGTGTAATTTGTATCCAAATAGATGTTGGTCCAATGTTGGTGATTTCCATGAACATAAGAACATAAGAAAGTTTACAAACGAGAGGAGGACATTCGGCCCATCTTGCTCGTTTGGTTGTTAGTAGCTTATTGATCCCAGAATCTCATCAAGCAGCTTCTTCTTATTATTATTATTATTTATTTATTAGCAGACACCCTTATCCAGGGCGACTTACAATCGCAAGCAAATACAAATACATTCAAGTGTTACAATACAAGTAATACAATAAGAGCAAGAAATACAATAATTTTTGTTCAAGTGTGACAAACCACAATTCAATAATACAGCAGATAATAGTGATAGTTACATCAGGATATGATTAAATAGTGATAGTTACATCAGGATATGATTAAGTACAAAATACTACAGGTTAAACACTTGGCAGATTACAATATTCTGAAGTACAGGATTAAATGCAGTAAAATAGGGGGCAGATAAGAGCAAAATAAAGCACATTTAAATGAAGGGTGATAGTGTCCCAGGATACAACAGAGGAGTTCTACAGGTGCTGTTTGAAGAGGTGAGTCTTAAGGAGGCGCTGGAATGTGGTCAGGGACTGGGCAGTCCTGACATCTGTAGGAAGGTCATTCCACCACTGCGGAGCAAGGGTGGAGAAGGAGCGGGCTCGGGAGGCAGGGGAGCGTAGCGGAGGTAGAGCCAGTCTTCTAGTGCAGGCGGAGCGGAGAGGTCGAGTGGGGGTGTAGGGAGAGATGAGGGTCTGGAGGTAGCTGGGTGCAGTCTGGTCAAGGCATCTGTAGGCTAGTACAAGAGTCTTGAACTGGATGCGAGCGGTGATCAGGAGCCAGTGGAGTGAGCGGAGTAGTGGAGTAGCGTGGGCGAAGTGAGGCAGAGAGAACACGAGGTGGGCAGCAGAGTTCTGGATGAGCTGGAGCAGATGGGTGGCGGACGCAGGGAGGCCAGCCAGGAGGGAGTTGCAGTAGTCTAGGCGGGAGAGTACCCGGGCCTGGACCAGGAGCTGGGTAGCATAGTTGGTGAGGAAGGGTCGGATTCTTCGGATGTTGCTCAGGAAGAATCGGCAAGTGCGTGCCAGAGTGGCGATGTGCTGGGAATAAGAGAGGCAGGGGTCCAGGGTGACTCCAAGGTTCTTAGCAGAGGAAGAGGGAGAGAGTGTGGTAGATTCCAGAGGAACAGAGATAGAGAGATCAGAGGAGGGGGAGGAGGAGGGAAAGAAAAGGAGGTCAGATTTAGAGAGGTTGAGTTTGAGGTGATGCGAGTGCATCCAGGAGGAAATAGCAGACAGACAGGTAGAGATACGGGAGGAGATTGTGGAGTCAGAGGTGGGGAAGGAGAGGAAAATCTGAGCATCATCAGCATAGAAATGGTATGAGAAACCATAGGATGCGATGAGGGGGCCCAGGGAGCGGGTGTAGAGAGAGAACAGGAGAGGACCCAAGACTGACCCTTGGGGGACTCCAGTTAAGAGTGGGTGAGGTGTGGAGGTTGCTCCACGCCAGGTTACCTGGTAAGTGCGGTTGGAGAGGTAGGAGGAAAACCAGGCCAGAGCAGTGCCAGAGATCCCCAGGTCAGCAAGAGATGATAGTAGAATAGAGTGATCAACAGTGTCAAAGGCAGTAGAGAGGTCGAGGAGAATTAGGACAGAGGAGAGAGAGGCAGCTCGGGCACACTTAAGTGAGTTGGTGACAGACAGGAGGGCGGTTTCAGTGGAGTGAGTAGAGCGGAAGCCAGATTGGAGAGGGTCAAGCAGAGAGTGGTTGGACAGGAAAGCAGAGAGCTGGCGGTGTACAGTCCGCTCGAGGGTTTTGGAGAGGAAGGGTAGGAGGGAGACAGGACGGTAGCTCTGTAGGGAGGTTTGGTCGAGGGTAGGTTTTTTGAGGAGGGGAGTGATAGAGGCTTTTTTGAAGGCAGAGGGAAAGATGCCAGAAAGTAGAGAGGTGTTGAGGAGTGAGGAGATGAAGGGGAGTAGAGCAGGAGCAGCAGCTTGAAAGAGCTGAGTGGGGAGGGGGTCCAAGGCACACGTGGTGGGTTTGTGACCCTGGAGCAGGGAGGAGAGGTCAGGGTCTGAGAGGGGCAAGAAGGTGGAGAAGGAGGGCGAGTTAGTAGGGGATGTAGTGGGTGTAGGGGTTGGAGCAGGAGGGGGTGCGGGGGAGGGAGAGGTGTTAAAGAGTTTGCGGATATCTGAAGGATCCCAGGGTGGCAGCTTCAACAACATTACAGGGGAGTTGGTTCCAGACCCTCACAATTCTCTGGTTCCAGACCCTCACAATTCTCTGTGTAAAAAAGTACCTCCTATTTTCTGTTCTGAATGCCCCTTTATCTAATCTCCATTTGTGACCCCTGGTCCTTGTTTCTTTTTTTCAGATCGAAAAAAGGTTGACATGTGGGGCATGTTGTCCATATTCTTCTTCGTAATAACTTGTGAAAAGTAATCATTTAATATATTTGCTATTTTTTTTCTTTGTCTATGATTTTGCCATTTGTATATCTTAGACATTTAACCTCCTCTTTGAATGTTCTCTTGCTGTTATAATATTGGAAAAACATTTTGGAATTAGTTTTAGCCCCCTTAGCATTTCTATCTCTCTCTTGGCCTTTCTAACTTCCTTTTTGACCTGTGTTTGCAGTTCCAAGTACTGTTTCTGTGTATTTTGTTTTTGGTCCCTTTTAAACGCTCGTAAAGTGCCTTTTTTTTAAATTGAGCTATTTTGTTTTAGATTTAGATTTGTCTACTTTTGGGATGTAATTGTTTTGCAATCTAGTACTATATTTTTAAAAAACAACCATCCTTTTTCTGTGGATGTTTTCTCTATTTTACTCCAATCTACTTCTGTTAGTCTCTGTTTCATACCTTCATAGTTTGTTTTTCTAAAATTGTAAACCTTAGCTTTAGTCGTTACTTTTTGGGTTTTAAAAATCACTTCAAATGAGATCATGTTGTGGTCTGAGTTTGCCAATGGTTCTCTGACTTCTGTTTTAGTTATTATGTCTTCGTTATTTGAAAAGACTAAATCAAGACATGCCTCCCTTCTAGTCGGTGCCTTGACAAATTGCGTTAGGAAGCAGTAATTTGTCATTTCCACCATTTCAATTTCATCCGTCATGCTCCCCACCGGGTTCTCCCATTTTATACAGGGGAAGTTGAAATCCCCCATTAGTATGGCTTCCCCTTTGCTACACGCATTTCTAATGTCATTGTATAACAGATTATTTTGCTCGGCATCTGAATTTGGCAGTGTATAGCATGTTCCTATTATTATGCCCTTTGAATTTTTGTCCATTATTCTGACCCATATTGATTCTGCGTTGTTTTCTTTGTCTAGATTTAACACCTGGGCTTCAAGACTATTTCTTAAGTATAGCGCTACCCCTCTGCCTCTTCTGTCCTGCCTGTCTTTCCTATACAGTGTATACCCACTAATATTATATTCATCTTCATCACTCTCAGACAACCAAGTTTCACAACCACCTATCACATCATAGTTACTTGTTAGTGCAGTAGCTTCAAGTTCTAACATTTTGTTTCTGAGACTTCTAGCATTTAGATAAATACATTTAATGGCTATCTTACCTGAGTTGTTGCCCTTGTTTTGATGTGGTCTCCCTTCTGTTTTTTTGTTTTTTCCCCCCTTCCTTTCTAGTTTAAATACTTCTGAACCTTCTCAACCTTTCTCCAAGTAGATTGGTTCCCTTTTTGTTTAAGTGCAGTCCGTCCCGCCTATATAGATAATCCTTGTTGTAGAATGAAAGTCAAAATGTTTCCATTGGTGCTGGGTGCGATACTAAGGCGGTTGTTGAACATGAACTTCTACATGCACTTGGATTTTATCATGAAGAGGCCAGAACAGACCATGATGACTATTTGAAAATCTGGTGGGATAAAATTCTGGTGGGTTTAACAAAATAGTGACAAGGACATACACCTGTTTGTTTACCTTTACCTTTAAAATGTATTGCTGCGCATATACATTTAATGTAAACTTGTTTTGAAATAGTAAAAGAGATTTTAATCTCAATGTGCTTACCTAGTAAAATAAAGGTTTAAATAAAAATATATATATAAAGTTATATGACCTGGAATAAGCAATACCTGGCACATCTTTTGAAATAGGAATTTGCAAGCCTTTAAGACACGATTGGGATTTGGGAGGATTCATAATTCTGTAGTACACCATTAATTAAGGATTGTATATCACTGTACATTGTTATTTCTACAGTGAGCAATCATAGCAACAAACTACGCACATGCTTACCGCTGGGTCACATGCTGAGGCGCTACGAAGCTCATTATTCATGATCTTTTCTCCTCAACAAACTATGCATCAGAAGAAATTGTCAGTGGAAAAAAAATACATGGTTACATTTTGGCTTTGACGGTAGTAAAATGAATTAGTTGTTAACTACAACTTAATTTAAGGTATTGAGAATTTGAATGCAGTTCTGTGTGTGAAGTTGAGTAGCGTTAGCTGTACAGAAGCTCAACCTGCAGTCGTACAGATATGTTTTAGGTCGCTCTTTGTGCTCTTTTAAAAAAACTTCATAAATTTACATCAATCAGAAATTCAACACATCTGCTGTACTGTTTATAGAAATACATCTCAACAAGAAGACTTTATCAATTGTGCGTATCCCATCAGCCATCAGAACTGCAGCCCACTTCTGATTATCCTTATAAAAAACACTGCAGTATATCATGGGAAAAGCCTAGCACAGTGTAGTAAATCTGAATAAAATCACAGATAAATTGTGATCAAGCACAGACAAACAAGGTAAATCACAAGCATGCTTTAAAAGTAAAAAAAACTGGTAAAAGCACCGGAAAACACAGCAGACTGTAAAAATAGATACCGTGTACATTTACTGTAGTAAACTATATATATATTTTTGTAACAGGCGATGGTAATTAGTGTTCCCATGGTACCCTGCGGTTTATCTGTAAACACAATAGGAGATATCTGCATTAAAATGTGACTGTATTAATAAAGACTTTTTTTTACAGGCAAAGAACACAACTTTAATAAATATGATGACACTGACCTTAACACTCCATATGATTATGAATCAATCATGCACTATCGGCCACTTTCATTTAACAAAAACAAAAGTGTGCCGACCATCACAACAGCAATACCAGCATTTAATGAAATCATCGGACAGCGCCTGGACTTCAGTGCCATTGACTTACTCAGGCTGAACCGAATGTATAACTGCAGTAAGTGTTTACAAAATCAGTTTACCCTCCAGAACTTCAAAAAGCTCAATCAGAATTGTGCAAGAAACAGAGGCAAGTCAACTAACGTTTCTGCTTTGCCTTCTTTAGTGTACTCTTAAGAAGGCACTAGCTGAAATGTTTGTATACTTGACTTTGTTTCTTATAGTTTTAACTTTAAATCGGTGTACTCCTGTAAATTCATAGTTTTTCCCCCAAAATTAAATGATCTAATATTATTGTTTGGATTTGTTGTTTTTTTCCCCAGCTTCTACCCATACGTTGCTGGACCAGTGTTCTTTTGAATTAATTAATATCTGTGGTATGGTTCAAAACATGAACGATGATGCTGATTGGGTTCAGAAACAGAGCACTCCAGGGATGGAGGATCACACTTTGATAGGGAAGTGCAGAGGTAAGCACTGTATTTAGTAGTCTGTTTGCACATTAGATATACTGTATGCAAATTGGAAATGTTAAGAAGTAATGCTATTCTTCTACCTACTGATGTTATTTTTTATTTTAAAATAATTTACAGTAAGGCATGACTGTATTTGAATAATCTTAAAAATACACAGTACTTTGCTTAACAAAATATGTTTATAGAAGCCCTACACATGAAAATGCCACAGATAATATAATCTGTCAATAGCTTTAGTTGCCAGTGTGACAAAAACAATGTTGAGAGGGGAGTAGTTAGCTTTTTACAACAATTATACATGTAAAAGAATGGGTGAATGTCATGTTTTTACTAAATACTGTACCTAATGTTATAGTGACTTCTTGCACGATTTAACATGTAATGTGTGTTTGCTGTTGTCTTAAGATGCAGGATATTTTATGCATTTTGATACCTCAGGTGGACAGAAAGATAAAAGTGCCCTGTTGGAGTCTCGTATACTTTATCCCAAGAGCAATCAACAGTGCCATCTGTTTTTCTACAAGATGACAGGAGGCCCTGATCATTTGTTGGTAATCTGTCTTAGATTGGATGATGGAACTGGGAATGGTTCGTAAGGCTATGAAAGTACAGACTAATAAAGGTATTTAATTAATGTTATTAATAATAGTAGTAATTATGTGAAAATAGCTCTGCTTAAACAACTAAAAACTAAAAACAAAAAAACTAGTTAAATACAGATGATTTGTGTTTCAGGTTTGTATTATCCAAATGTACCTGCAATAACATAAAGATAAGATAACATTTATAGTGCTAAAGAGACCAAAGTTCATCTTTTCATTTGGGGAACTGAAAAACGTGAATGTGTTGCCTTATGAATAAAAAATGTATAGGTTTAGTGTACTGTTTCTGCAGGTTGACAGTTTAAAAAAAAGTGTGAGATCAGTTGCTACTTTAATACAAATAGAAACACACTAACTGAACAAAACAATTGAAGAATATAAGTAAAATGAGAAAAGCCTGCAACATTTTTATGGGCATGTGGCGTGTCATGTGATCCACTAAAAGCTGCACGCATTTCAAAGTTTGGGGGCTCTATAACAAAAGGCCCTTCCTCCCCATTTAACATACTTTATTTTAGGGATTATCAGCAATCCCATATTCAGGGATCTAAGGTTACGATTGGGGATATATGTGGTAAGCAATACTCCTAAATAGGTTGGTGCCAAGTTATTTAGGGCCTTATATGTTAATAACAGTATTTTAAAATCAACTCTGAAATTTACAGGAAGCTTTTAGTCAAGATTCCAGCAGCAGCATTTTGAACCAGTAGCAAAAGACACAATAAACATTTGGGGATGCCAGAAAATAACACATTACAATAATCAATTCTGGAGGATACAATGGCATGTACCAGTCTTTTAGTGTCCGATGTAGAGAGTATAGGTCTGTTTTGCAATATTTCTCAAATGATAAAAAGACAATTTTGTAATATTTTGATATGTTTCTCAAATAAAAGAGTAGGGTTGAAGATCACAGCTAAATTTCTCATTTCTAGTGCAGGTTCAGAGGGTAGTCTGTTGAAATCCAGGCCAAATGATTCAGGCTTATCTAGCTGGTTTGATGAACCCACTAACAACACTTCAGTTTTTTCTGCATTCAACATTAAGAAATTTTGAGACATCAAGCCCTTAATATCAGTAAGACAAGATACTATATTGGTCCCAAAAGAGGCATGACCAGGTTTTAGAGACAAATACAGCTGGGTGTCATCTGCATAAAAATGGAAATTTACTCCATGTTTGCTTATAACATCACCCAGAGGGAGCATATAAATGGAAAATAATAAAGGACCTAAAATAGAGCCCTGTGGGACACCACAAACTTTCAGACAATGCAGATTTTTCATTCCCAATTAAAACCAATTGAGACCTAACAGAAAGATAAGACTTGAACCAGAATAAAACAGCTCCAGGTAAACCCACACAATTTTGCAGGTGATTAAGATAGAGTGATCCACGGTATCAAAATCAGCACTTAGATCTAATAAAATTAAAACTGATAAATAACCAGAGTCAGTGCCAATTAATAGATAATTTAATACTCTATAAAGAGCTGTCTTAGTACTATGTGCATGGCGAAAACCAGACTGAAGTTTTTCATAGATGTTGTTCTGTGTCAAAAATTGATGTAGTTGACTTGCAACTACCCTTTCTAATATATTTGCAAGAAAAGGAAAATTTGAAGTAGGCCTGTAATTATGTTGAATTGTTGGATCCAAGTTATGTTTCTTGATCATTGGCTTTATGACAGCTACCTTAAGAGCCGATGGAACCAGCCCAGAAGAAAGTGAACCATTAATAAAATTAAGAATACAGGTATTAAGAGAACAAAATATTTCTTTCAATAATTTAGTTGGAATAGGATCAAGAATACAGGTAGCAGGTTTAATATGCACGACTATATCATTTAAACCTGTGAAGGTCACTGGAGAGAAGGAATCAAAAATAACCAGAATAGGTCTGGTATCTAATGGGGTTAAGTCTTTCATCACCAAAGATATCTGTGAAATTTGATTTCTGATGTTTATAATTTTACTATGGAAACAGTCAATGAAGTCATTGCAAGAGACTGTGGCAGCAGAAGGATTACACGGAGGATTAACTAGTTTATTCAGCAAGATATCTAGAATTATCTTTGTTAAGTTTGGGTAGTATGTTGATCTGGCTGGCTCCATAATCTTGGCACACTTTAAAACAGGTTAGGTTTTTTTAACTTGTCTCTAAACTACAAATTAACCAATTTTAACAAGTCAAGTGAGTGTGAATTGTGTGAGTGGCTTCAATAAATGTATTTCATTGTTTAATTGTGGTGGCAATTCTAGTCGTGCAGAGCCTCATAACGATATGGATTAAAATTGTATTGCTTAAAATTCTACATGGTAAATGATATTTTATCAAAATAGGACAATTCTTTGATACAGAACTTTGCACTCACCCGCACTCTTTTTCGTTTATCTGTTTGTTATCAATAAACCTTAAATTGAGAATTCCACACTGTCACCCTGAGTCCTGCTTCATAAACTAGACAATATAGTGGCAGAGCAAGAGCTCTGCATGTAAATAAAGTCTGGGTGTTGTTTGTGTTTTGGTGGTGGTTGGCAGGGATGGGGTTAATTCCTGTCCCTGCCAAAAACATGTGAGAATGTGGCTGTTCCCAAACGAGATAATTGGTGTCAATTGGGAACAGCCACAGACTATAAAAGAGAGCCTCCAGCTACATTAGACCAGAGCTCACTAGGGAGTTGGTTTGTGAAGAGAAGTGCCAAGTTCAAGAAACAAAAAGATATTGTGTAAAGTGTTGATAAAGGTTTGCGACTGGTAAATGGTTTAGCCGTCCATTTTGATAGTGAGGGACTGCGCTTGAGCTAGGCTTTTGTTTTGTTGTGGGTTTTTTTGTGTGTTGTAAAAATAAAACTGCACGAAAGTGCTTCACTGTGCAATTCCTGTGTCTGGATCTATGTTCTAAAGGGCAAACGAGCCATGTACGGAGAGGCTACTTTACTCATATATATATAATGGAAGAAATATGAAATTTACATTTGGAAATAGAAGTTACAAACAGAATGATAGCACAGCAATAGGCTCAAAATTAGGTATGCATTTTGCAAGCACGTATATGGGCAAATGGGAGGAAATGTTATTGAGTAAACTAGACAAGGGACCATTAGAATACATAAGATGTGGATGACATATTTGGAATATGGACACATGGAGAAGAATCTCTTGTAAAGTTTCATGAATTAGCAAATGATATGCACCCTAACATTTTGGTGGATTTAAGGTGGACAGAAATCTAAAATTGAATTTAGACACCTTGGTTAAACTTGATCAAGGATCTATTAAAACAGATCTTTACTCGAAACCTACTTTGCATAAGTACCTACATCTTTCACCTGGACATCCTATCTATACTGAAAGAGCAATTCCTAAAGGACTGGGTATAAGGATAAAAATAATCTGTTCTGATGAAAATGACTATAAAAAAACAGAGAAATTAATTAAAAATAAATCTTAAAAGAGGATATAAAGAACAGATTATTGAAAGAGAATTGAGAAAAGCTGACAAACTCAGTAAGAATGAATTACTTGATTATATGAAAAGGGAAGAGAGGGTTAAGAGAGTATCATTAATAATAACATATTCTAAATTATTACCCAACATTTAAAAAATAGTTTGGAAGTGTTTACGTATAATTCATAATTCAGAACAAATGAAAAAAAAATAGCTTTTAGAAGGGATGCAAATTTGACTGACATTTCAGTCCACAGTAAACATAAAGGAATCATAGATACTTTAAGGGACATTGAAACCTGTAAAAGCACATGAAAAGTGTGCAAATATATTGGCAAAGATAAAAGTGAAATTGCAAATAAAGAAAAATAAAGTGGATCATCGTGTTGTGGACTGTGGGGATTTGTCAGTTACACTCAAATCTTGCGATCCACTCCTTCTTAAAAATCTAACTGGGAGAGTTTGTTCTTGCTTTTTCTATCTATCGTGACGTTCTCTCCTCAGTCTATTCTCACCGCTGCCTTGAGCTGGATCAATATCTTTTCTATGTAGTGGAGTTCTCTGTTAGATACAGGGGTACCATGTTCTATGAGTACCACAAGGCCTTTTCAGCCAAAGCTGCCTCCATTCTATCTGGTCTTCGCCAGATATGGATATTTTTAACCACATTTTCAGCGGTCTGCGAGCCAACGCCTGCGGTGTTTGCGCATCCACAGCACGCTCTACCTCCCTCTGTCCAAAAGCAACTTCCAGTTCTTTTAAAGTAGGCCAACGCTCCACCCCTCCACGCTTTACTGCAAGATTATCAGATCCAAACCCTATCCATGCTTCAGCCCCACCCGACAGACATTCAATCCATGACAAACATGGTCGCAACTTCAAGTTCTCCGGTGCCAAGCAGATTTGCAACAACTTTAATTCAGCAGTCTGTTACTCCAGTACTTGCAGAAATCAGCATGTCTGTAGCTTTTGCGGCGACGCCCACTCTAAATCCATCTGTCCATCTCTCCACAAATGACAATCAAACTTACTGTTAGCTCCAGACCCATAATCGTTCCTGCTTTAGCAGAAGTGCTGCATTTTCATCCAGAGGATTCTCCGCCGGCCTTAACACTTCAAGACCAATATCGATGCCCTATCAAAAATGCCAGGTGGCAAACAATTGTGCAACAATCTCCTACAATCCCAAGGATGCGCTTCATGCAGCTTAAACTTGCAATGAGTTTCTTTTCACCCACTTCAGCAGATCTCTGCTCTCTATAGCAGGCCACTGCACACTACTGATGCCAGTCCACCACACTCAATCTCCAACCTCCTGAAATCCGCCAAATGCTACATGGCTGCAGCCTTGGCCACTGCCACCAGATCATCTTACTCTACCAGCTTGTCAGTATTTACAACCTTTTGTGCTCAAATTCATATTCAGCCTATCCTGTTCAACCAAGACTGCATCCTAGCCTTCACCGTTTATGCAAGAGACTCTCTTCATCTGGCTCCAATAACCATTAAGTCATACATCTTCGGAATCCAGTATTTCTACCGCCTAATGTCGGTACCTTCTCCAATGATCGTATCCATCCCTGCAGCACGTCTAACTATCCTAAGGATTCTCAAGAACACCCCCCCCCCCCCCCCCCTCTGTTCACCTTTCGCCTACCCATATCAATTGACATCTTATATTCCTTAATATCAACAGTCTGGAAAGTCTGTTTTCCCCCTTTGAGGACCTGGTTATGGAAGCCATGTGTTTAACAGCCTTCTTCGGCTTTCTCAGATGTTCTGAGTTCACTGCCTCATCAATTTTCAGCTTCCCTGCATCAGGCATTTGTTCCTGCGATCTCTCCCTGTTCCCGGACTCACACGTCCTCATCTGGCTCCACACCTCTAAAACTGACCAACTTCACCAAGGACATTTCATTCAGCTCTCAAAAATCAACTTGCCAGTATGCCCCTACTCATCCATGTAAAAGTACATTGCCTCTAAGAAACCATTTCTCCCATCAGACTCACTGTTCATCCACTCCTTCCACACAATTATATCCCACCACTGGTTCTCCTCTCATCTTGCTACCCTTGTTGTCTAAGCAGGGCTGCCTCCTCAATTGTATTGCTTCCTCAGTGGCCGAGATATATGTGTATATATATATATATATATATATATACAGACGTGCTCAAATTTGTTGGTACCCCTCCACAAAAAACGAAGAATGCACAATTTTCTCTGAAATAACTTGAAACTGACAAAAGTAATTGGCATCCACCATTGTTTATTCCATATTTAATAGAAATCAGACTTTGCTTTTGATTTTTTATTCAACATAATATTGTAAATAATAAAACAAATGAAAATGGCATGGACAAAAATGATGGGACCCTTAACCTGATATTTTGTTGCACAACCTTTAGAGGCAATCACTGCAATCAAACGTTTTCTGTAGCTCTCAATGAGACTTCTGCACCTGTTAACAGGTAGTTTGGCCCACTCTTCCTGAGCAAACTGCTCCAGCTGTCTCAGGTTTGATGGGTGCCTTCTCCAGACTGCAAGTTCCAGCTCTTTCCATAGATGTTCGATAGGATTCAGATCAGGACTCATAGAAGGCCACTTCAGAATAGTCCAATGTTTTGTTCTTATCCATTCTTGGGTGCTTTTAGCTGTGTGTTTTGGGTCATTATCCTGTTGGAGGACCCATGACCTGCGACTGAGACAGAGCTTTCTGACTCTGGGCAGTACGTTTCGCTCCAGAATGCCTTGATAGTCTTGAGATTTCATTGTGCCCTGCACAGATTCAAGGCACCCTGTGCCAGGCGCAGCAAAGCAGCCCCAAAACATAACCGAGCCTCCTCCGTGTTTCACTGTAGGTATGGTGTTCTTCTCTCTCGTTCAATTGGCTTTAAAGCTCAGGTTATTCAGGATAACAAGCTTGTCAGCAGAACTTTCGACAATGTTTGATTTCTGTGTTAAACTGTAAGTTGTTTATTATTGTTTTTGTTCACAGAGTTAATTCTGTAGAATGTACATTTATTAACTTTTGCTATTTAAGCCATCAAAGTATACAGTACAAGCCAATAACTAAAAGTAAAGTCAACAGTTTGTGGTTGGATTGTTTTTACTAAAAATAACGCTGTAGTTATTTTAGTAATTCTTATTTCAATCAAACTATAAGAGTTGTACTGAGTTTGTACAGTACTGTATACTGACTGTAATTGATTCATTCACTGCAGTTCTTTCAACTGTTTTCATAAGGACATTTAACTAAAATAAACTTGTAAATACTGTACACATGTGAGTTCTGTTACTTATTTTATATGCATGTTAATGCCATGGCTCATGTGCACCCGTGGTTAACTCGACACACCATCAACATTAAATGGCATCCCCATGGGATGTTGAGTTAATCGAGGTTGACTGTATATATAACAAATGAAAGTAAGATGTGGATACATTTACATTTTCCAATGTGTAAATGCTCCTTTTCTAACGATATCTCTGTTTTTTGCATATTATTTCCTGTGTTTTGAATGGCCTCTCTGTAGCTGTTCACAGAAGGCTTCTGATCACTGTTGACCACATTACTGCATGTGCAATTAGTTTTGCATGATGTGACACATTCACCTTCATTGTTGTATTGTTCTCTAAAAAAATACTGTTTCTTCCTAGTGGAAGCCCTTAGATCCAGTGCACTGGGGGAGACAGTTAACAGAGTAATCAGGCAGAGTTTAAACTAGGGACCTGGGGGGCAAGGAGGCTAGAGCCAAGACTATAGCCAAGGGGAGTTACACTACAAACTACACAGCAAACAACAAATACAATAATTAAAAACGACTGGAAATGATGCAGAGTGGAACAATAATACAACAAACAAGTACAATCAAATAGTCACTGATGTTCATAAACGTATATGCCTATATTTAAATGCAAGAAGCATTAGAAACACATTCCTGTAAGTAGAAGCCATTATAGGAATAACTGAATCCTGGTTAACTCCAGACGATGGAGACGAGTTCAACATTATTTATATTGAAGGATATAGGTTAGTTAGGAAAGACAGACCCAATATAAAAATGACTGGGAAATACTGCAAAGTAATGGCAACAACAGTGAATCCATATGGATTTGATTAAGTGAACAATTTCCAATACACGAGAGTAGATGTTAAAACTTCATGCTGATTTGAACTCAGCTCTCGCCAAGATAAGCACCAACTAAGACGTAGCTTTACAGTAAACTAATGTGATCCATATGTGTCTCCATCCATTTGCGCTTCCTTCCATATGATAATGTAGATATCCTTCTGTCTGGTGTTAATGGCTGAAGTGTAATGCTGGCTCCAGGGATCAGCTTATTTTGCCTCCCTGGCGCATCAGCACACACAACGGCTGCGATGCTGGCTCCGGGGATCAACCACAGTGCGGCCTCCCTAGCGCATCAGCATGACAACCGTCTGGATTGAGCTAAGTAGGGTACATCTCTGGGGTCTTCAAGTGGGCACCTTCCATCCTCAGTGTTTTGTCGACTAGCCCACGACACCTCAAGAGGGCTCGACGGTGATTCTGGCGTCCCAGCATCACCCCCCTCCGTCCCCCACTCAACTCAGCCCAGCTTACTTAACTGTACATCAGCGTTTCTTTCTTTCTATTGTGCTTGAGATCCCCAGCCAGAATCTTTCCGTCTCAACCACAGCCAGTTGCTGCTCCTCTCTGCTGCTTCAGATAAGTTCTTCACTGTGCGACGCAACTCTTGGCCACTGAATCCGACGTCTCTGAGAAACTGGGTTGTAGAGTGTGCCACAAATCCTCGACAACCCACCTCCACTGGGTAAACCCGGACTGTCCATCCTCGCTGTTCCGCTTCAGTGGCTAGTTGAGCATACCGCAGTTTCTTCCTCTCATACGCCTCATCTACAGCATCCTCCCATGGCACTGTTAACTCTACCAGGTGAACAAGGCGTGCTGATCCAGACCACAAGACAATATCTGGTCGAAGGTTAGTGGTGGCAATCTCAGGTGGAAAAATAAGCCGTTGACCAACATCTGCCAGCATTTTCCAGTCTCTAGCAGCTTCCAGTTGTCCTGGGCGAGGCTTGGTTTTAACACCTTTTTTTGGTGGTTGCTCTCCTGGGCGGAGGAATGTTGTCTTTTGTGTGTAATGTTTTGATGGAACAGGTGGCAACTTATTGGTCATGTTACGCTTGTCTTCCAATGCTAAGTCCAAACATTGCAGCACCTGGTCATGGCGCCAAGTAAACCGTCCTTGGCTAAGAGCCACCTTACATCCTGTCAAAATGTGCCTTAATGTTGCAGGTGATGAACACAAAGGACATGAGGGATCCGCTCCTACCCAGAGGTGTAGGTTCTGTGGTGATGGGAGAACATCATAAGTTGACCTGATGAGGAAACTGATCCTGCTATGTTCCATTGACCATAGGTCTTGCCAGCCAATCTTGCGTTGTTCCACACTCTCCCGTCTCATCCATTCTCCCTGCTTGGCCTGGGAAATGGCCTTTATACACCTCATCCTCTCCTCCTGCTTTTGCACCTCGTTGACTACTAGCTTCCTCCTTTGAGCTGGGGCTGCCTTGTGCCATGTAGGAGGAGCTGAACTGAGACCAAGACCCCCTCTTCCATGCTGAACTTGCCCCATGATATCACCAATTCGAAGGGCAGCCTTTGCATCTTCCACAGCTTTCTTTGCCGCCCACTTTCTTCCAGTTTTCAACACAGGTGCTGCCTCCCTTACGCATTTGTCGCATGACTCTACTAATGTCATTTTCAGTCTGACCTTGGCGCACTTAAACTCCTCGGTTAGAGCGGAGACTGGTAGCTGCAGTATTCCTTTACCATAAAGTCCCACTCTGCTGAGGCAGCATGGAACTCCCAACCATTTCCTGATGTATGAACTGATTAAAGCTTCCAGCTTCTCTACTGTTGTCAAAGAAACCTCGTACACAGTCAGTGGCCACAGCAAGCTCGGCAGTAGACCGAACTGAAAGCACCAAAGTTTTAGTTTGCCTGGTAGAGCGCTGCTGTCTATGCTCTTCAACCCTTCCACTGCTTGTTGTCTAACTTCTCCTACACGAACTGTGTCCTTTAGATCCCCATCGTACCATCTTCCAAGACTCTTCACTGGCTTCTCAGACACTGTTGGTATTGCCTCACCATTAATGAAGAATGTTTTATCTACTACTTTGCCTTTAATTATAGAGATGCTACTTGATTTAGTGGGCTTGAATTGCATTCGTGCCCATTCAATGTTATTGGTTAATTTGCCCAATAACCGATTAGTGCAGGCTACTGTTGTAGTCATGGTTGTCGTGTCATCCATGTATGCTCGAATTGGTGGTAGTCGCATTCCAGAAGCCAAGCGCTGTTCTCCTACTACCCATTTTGATGCCCTAATGATTATTTCCATTGCCATGGTAAAAGCCAGTGGAGAAATGGTGCATCCTGCCATTATTCCAACCTCTAGGCATTGCCATGTAGTGCTGAATTCTGAAGTTGAAAAACTAAATTGCAAATCTCCAAAGTAGGCTTTCACTAAATTTGTTATTGTCATCGGTACACTGAAAAAATCAAATGCTGCCCAAAGAAGTTCATGTGGCACTGAACCATATGCATTAGCCAAATCCAGGAATGTCACATGGAGCTCCTTCCTCTCCTTTTTAGCTGATTGAATTTGATGCCAGATCACATTGATGTGTTCTAAGCACCCTGGGAAACCTGGAATGCACGCTTTTGGTATTGACGTGTCAATGAAGCAGTTCTTTAATAGGTAAGTTGACAATCTCTGAGCAATAATGCTGAAGAAAATCTTGCCTTCTATGTTTAATAGGGAAATAGGACGAAACTGACTGATGCTTGTAGAATCTTTTTCTTTAGGTATAAAGGCTCCACCTGCTCTGCGCCATGCTCTTGGTACAACCTATTTTTCCCATGCCACTTTCATCAATTTCCACAGAATTCATAGAACTCCTGAAGCACTCTTGTACACTCTGTATGGAACTCCATTAGGCCCTGGAGATGATGAAGCCCTTGCTTTTTTCACAGCTTGCTCTACTTCTTTCCACTTAGGTGCACAGTCGTCCATTTGGTATTCTGGTGGATTGATAGGTGGGATGTCTGAAGGAAATGACATAGGCTCCTGCCTTTTTGAATCTGTATGTGTTTCCTCCAAATATCTCTCCAGCTCAAACTTAGATGCTTTTAGTGTGCCATTCTTCTCACTGGTAAATAACTTCTTTACAAATTTGAATGGGTCTTTATAAAAGTTAGCTCCCGCATGCTCCTTCTTTTTGTAGCGTTTCTGTAGGCGCTCAGCTCTGCGCAATGTTGCAAGCTTATCTTTTATGACCCTTTGTAAGAGACTGAGTCCCTCCTTCTGACTTTGTTCTGATCTTCTCCATTGCTACCTCAGGCTGCCTCCTTCTCTAACTAAGCGTTCAATCTCCTGCTGCCATCTAGACTTTCCAGGAATAGTTTGTACTTTTTCCTTCCTTTTTTCAACTCCAAACCTCTCGCTTCCATATGCATAGATGATATCCCCAAATTTATCCATCTTCTTTTCAACTGTTCCACTTAATCTTTCCAATGCAAAGCAGAGATCTGTGTTTACTGTGTCCCATGCAGTTTTCTCACAAGCTCTTGGCCATTTAACTCCAGGCTTGTGCCTGTTGAGGTTCTTTTCTCTCTTATGCTGGTTTGTCTGACCGGGTTCACAAGGATCATTAGGTTCATCACTAACTGTGTCCATGCAAGTCCTCCTCACGTCTATGACAGGGGTGCTGATATCCTGTGAACTGTGGTTTGCATCCTGTCGCTGGATTTCATTCGACTGACTTGACTGACTTCGTAAGAAGTACTGATCAATGCGAGAACAAATCTAATGGTTTAATAGTGAGAGGCCCCCAAGTTCTGATGAATCATTAAACGAAAACTTATTGAATCATCAAAATATTAAGTAAGGAAGGGGACACCTTAATTATGGGAAAGTTCAACTTCCCAAACATAAACTGGGATCACATGACCTCAGACAACAGTTCAGACGTGGGAGAATTAGTGCAAGATTGTTTCTTATCACAACTGGTAAATGACCTGACTAGATTCAATTCATGTCTAGATTTGGTATTAACAAACAACAAAGCAAGGATCCACAACTTACGGGTAATAGAGCCAAATAAATCAAGGGCAGTACATAAATCAAAGACAATGGTATACAATTCCAGGAGAAGTTGAAAACAATTGGATTACATTTAGGGATACAATGTTATAAATGCAGGATACATTTATACCAAAAATGATAAAAGGTAAACTTAAGAAAAATAAACCACGATGGGTAAATCTATCTATTGAGCTGGGTATTAAAAACAAAATAAAATTATATATTTCTGTTAAATCAAAGGGAGCAGCCTCACAAATAGAATACAGAGAGGCCTGTAGAGACCTTAAAAAAACACACTAGGAGAGCGAAAAGGGAATTCGAGGGTCAAGTAATGATAGATAGTAAACTTAATCCAAAAGAGTTTTTTCAATCTGTTAATGCTAAAAGGAAACTGAAAGAGGAAGTCATTAGTTTACGTGACAGCAGTGGTAATTTAGTGACTAAATACAAACAAATCACAGATGTACTTAATCAATATTTTATACAATTATTAACAAAGGAAGATTTCTACAATATATCTATGTTAACAGAATGTACACAAACATAATTACCAGAGTTTGCTATAAAAGAGAATGGCGCTAGCAGCACCTAAAATAAACAAATCCCCAGGGCCCGATGGAATCTGTCCAGGAGTCCTCAGGGAAACTAGAGAACAGATTTTTAAACCAATATGTTATATATTCAACAAATCTATAAATAAAGGAGCCTTCCCACTGGACTGAAAATATTATTCCTGTATTTGAAAAGTATAGTAACAACATTATAGTAATGACATTATAGGGAACAACCAGCATGGCTTTAGGAAGGGTAGATCTTGTATAACTAATTTACTAGATTTTTTTCAGGAGGTGGCTACTAAAAGCTTTTGACAAAGTATTGCACGGAAGACTATACCTAAAGATTAAATCAGTAGGAATAAACGGTAAAGTAGCAGCATGGATTCATAACTGGTTACAAGATAGAAAGCAAGAGTTATAATTAGAGGCCATGCATCAAACGAGTATTGCGACCATTGTTATTCCTAATCTATATAAATTACCTGGACCACA
This sequence comes from Acipenser ruthenus, assembly GCF_902713425.1. NCBI lineage: Eukaryota > Metazoa > Chordata > Actinopteri > Acipenseriformes > Acipenseridae > Acipenser > Acipenser ruthenus. The sequence continues at coordinate 72,176,972 of NC_081194.1, read as the reverse complement.
AAGAAGGGGAGTCAGAGGCCACTTAATAGAGGTATTTAAAATTGTCAAGGCGTTTAACAAAGGAACTGCTGTGATTATTTTTCACAGGTCACAGAGAACAGAACCAGGGGCCATGGATGGAAACTGAAGAAGGGCATATTCAGAACCAAGGGGAGAAGGAGCTTTTTCACAGAAAGGGTGGTAAACTATTGGAACAGGCTGCCTGACAGAGTTGTTGAAGCAGAGACTCTCGGATCCTTTAAGAATAGACTGGATCATGAACAATATTGTATAACCCTCTCTGCGACCACATTAAGACCTTTAGCTAGCTGCCTGGAGGAAGGGCGGTCCATCTAGCCATGGATTCCCAGTGTTTCATTTCCCCTACTAACCTGGTTAGGGGTTTTTGTTTTTCCTCGCCAGAGTGCTAACAGATCACGCTGGCATCGAAGCGAGCGAGCACAGGTGGGCCGAATGGCCTTTCCTTGTTCTTGAATTTATTATGTTCTTATTTTCTTATGTTCTTATAGGAGCAAAAACAGCTGATACAATAATTATTCAGTGAGCAGGGATAGATTGATTTGTGCTTGTGTCCTGGTTGTCTTATTTTTCTTGTCCAGGGGTCGCCCTCTGGCTCGCTGTGAACCACTCTTGAGGAGTGGGGTGGTGGAGGGGAAGACGGAGAAGCAAAAAGGGAAACAGGGAGAAGTGCTTGAACTAGGGTTTAAATAGCAAGCTAATTGAAGGTAGGAGAGGATCCCTTCCTCCTGCCCCCTGAACCATGCTCCTGTTTCACAAGAGCAGTGCATGTTTAACTATATATAATAGTCTCCGCGTTTAGGAACACCTCTTAAGGGAACAATTCACCTAAGGGAACACCCTTGTGGTGAAACACAGACAGCGATTCATCCACAACTGATACTTGTGAGAGTGTCTTGAGGGACACTGATTGGTTTATTAAATCTTTCCAGAACCGGCATCTTATCATTGAATTGTTTTGTATTCTGATTTCCACGAATGCACCGCTACAAAATGGCATGTAAACAAATGCAAAATGCACCACTGTTTCTCTTGCTACACAAAGTTGGAAATTGTTCGAGCATTTGAAGAATCAGACACACGTCACTGAACAATTTGGTGTTTCCTGTTCTGGTGAGTTGCTTCACCATTCTGTTAAATAATAAGCATGTCTTGTATCTTGCTGCTGCATTTTGTAACGTGCATAGGGGTGCTGTGTTAATTTAGTTTGACAGTTTTTTAACGTTGTTATCCCTAAGTAACACCCATTATTTTTGCCTCTGACATTGTGATAGCCCGAAACACACCCACCAGCTAATTTCATAGTACATGGTGATTTAAGCTTTTTGACTTGTTGTTTTGCTATAATTTTATTAACGTTAATTTGTCTGTTACTTTATTATTACAGTTTATTAACATACACTTGCCTATTGTTTTGCTTTTACTTATTTAGTTCATTTCATATGTTGATGCATGTGCGTCATGACAAGTAACACATATGTATTTATTTATGTATTGATTCATATTGTGTCTGGTGGCTAACTGTCTTAGAGAACACTTCAGCTATAAGAACACTTCACTTGCTTCCCGAGGGGTGTTCTCTTACTGTACTGTATTCTATTTTAACAATATAAGTATTGAAGGGACCATAATCATAATCATTAATAGTCATAGTCATTAATTGAATATTTGATCAAAATACAAGAAGTTGCTTTGTAAAGATGCATTGAGTAATTTAAACTAACAGACCCTGGATCTCCCACCTCGGGGATTCTATACCTCCCCGTTTATGGTATTTATTTTTCTACATTATGAAAAGTCAACCCAAGAGCAAATATATACTGTTGTCCTATGGATGTCGCAATTTACATTCCCATCAAAGGAGTGGTCCTTTTTTCTGTAAAATGATTCAATAAATAAATGTTCTCTTGTGTAATATATATATATATATTCATGTTTAATCACCAAACTGTAACTGACCTACAGTATTTAGAAAGAATATATTCAAGAGCTTCATTTATACAGGTGGGTTAGTTCTTAGATGGGCGTGTGTGGGGCTGGAGTTGTGGTTGTGCTGGTAGAGCTGTGTAGTACAGTATATGCAGAGTTTATTTACTGTATAGTCGGTGCTTGGAGGCTGTCCTGGTTTTCTTGTGGCTCTATCTAGGAAAGACCACGCCACCCAAGTTTGTTATAACATAATTCAATAATACAATTGTAACCTTAATAATCAAATATCTTTATTTCAGGAATTATTTCTAAAACAGATACTTGTTTTAAATATACATTTCTAGGTGCGTGAAGTATTCCCACAACTCAATAGCTATTGCTAATGTTACTACAATTAGAATGTTTTAGACTTATTTACTAAATATGTATAGATAAAAAAAGTAAACCAAAAAAAAGTTGAAAATAAAATTAGACACATTGAAACTGAGTTATAATTAAGGTGCATATTACAAATCATTACAGGAGTGATAGGGGTGCGGTAGCTTTACATGGCTTTCATCATATATAGGGTTTACAGTTTTGTTCAATGGCTTTCAGCACCCCCACTTTAAAAATTGTTCCAGTGCCATTGAATCATCAGATATTATTTCACACATTTTGCTTTACATTGAAAAATACAATTATTTCTGACAGTTTTTATATTAAAAAAAGTAAAAATTGAATATTTAATAAAATAATGATCTAAAATTAATGATTCATCAATTGCTACATAAAAGGATTGTGCTTCTTAAAAAACAACAACAAAAAACAATCGAAAAAAAGAGTAGATATGAAAATATCATTTTTATTGATTCCTTACATTGCTATAAGTTGGGTTTATGATGAATGTAATCATTCTAAGTGGTTCTGAGTTTTGTTGCTTAAATAGTCAGTTATTGTTTCTTAACTGCCTGGCACTGAACAGTTTCCCTCCTTTCATACGAGTCATGTGACAATGAATCCTTTCAACTCTGCAGGTCCCACCTACTCTACATATATATGAGAGAAAGCAGGTGGGGGAGGACCCATTGTCACATGACTCAAATGGAATGAGTAAGTCTGTTCAATGCCAGGCAGTAAGGAATATCCATGTTCACAGGAAGCCAGGCATTATTGGAGCAACACCATCTAGAACCGTTCAGAATTATTGCAAATGCCATTCAATAAATACATTTAGACAATCAATTTAAATGACATTTTCAGCTATTTAACCAGTTAAAGGAAATCAATCCCTGACCCTCCCACCTGGGGGAATAATGCCAGAGATAATCAATGCCTGTTACAACAGTTATCAAATTCTCACGAATATTGTCTTATTCCCCAAGCAAATCCCCAGTATCTACAGCTATGGCCAAAAGTTTTGCATCACCTAGAATTTTAAGATTGAGACATAATTTACAAAAAAAAAATGATGTGAATATCATTTAAAGCTTTTATTTAACAATAAAGCTACCGGAAGCCATAATAGTAGTACTGTATTTCATGTTAGATTTCGAAATGTCACATTTTTCAGTTTTTGTCAGTTTTTCGTTAAGTATATGGAAAACTACAAAGGGGTGTGTAATGTAATATGCTTTATGAAGCAAAACTGTTACAGTATAGAGGGGCTGGGGAAGCAAAACAGGCACATTCCCCCCTTGGGCAGGATAGCATGGTAAATCTCAAGCTAATGCCCCACATTTCATAGCCCCAAGGAGGAGGGAGTGATGACTTTGACTGATGCATTACTATTGAGAAAATTTGTAATAATACAATTTTGTTTTGTGTTACAACATAGCTCTAAAAGTATGTATATTTCTCAGTACACAAATTATTACCAGTTTACTTTCAATTTAAATTTGGTTAAAAATAAGTTTGTCCATTATATATATATTAGAACCCCTTTGTTGTTTATTGAAAAAACTAAAATGTTTGGAACATTTTAGGGTAATATTTAAACTTAATAATAACTTATTTTTAAAAATCCTACATTTATCATAAGGGTCTATTTAAAAAACAAACAAAAAAATTGAAAATAAGTTCTCCTTTTTGTTCAGCAGTTTTTCACCAATGTTACAGATTGTTCTGCTAGTTTTGCTTTCCCACTTGTAAACAGTAAAACAGAGGGCTTGGTTTTCCAATGCTTGCAAATTGCCCACTTGATATATTATCTGTGGAGTGGGCTACTCCCCTTTCTAGTTGTCCATTGTGGAAAATACAGGCCAGTTTTATAGACTATACATTTCCTTAGGGAGACACAAAACACCTTCTGTACATATGTGCTGGATTTATGGAACCCAGAGTATTTTTTACAAGAGCTGTTTGAATTAATGTATTTTTATGTGTCAGTTTGTGCGCACATTGTAAATTGAGGTTGCAGTAATTACTAATGAGTCTGAACGGAAAAGTTGAAACAAGTAAGAGTATTATACAAATGCCAGAACAGATGCTTTTCTAATGCTTAAAAAAGGTTAGTTTCTAAACAAGGCAGCAACAATGACTACAGCACATTTGCAGCATACATCACTATTCTGGGCTGCTGTTTTCTTTAACAACAGTCTACAAGAGCTTAATTCATATCAACCTTTATTTTAATAACAAACAATTTACTTATTTAAATATCCTTGTAAAGAGGGCCTGAGATTGCATTCCAGGTTCTTCCAATTTCCAATCTAGAAAAAACAACAAACAAACAAACAAACAAACAATTATCCTTAGTATTAGGGCCCAACCTAAACCACTCCTGCACTTTAAAAACCTGACAGTGTAAAGTATGAATGTACAGGTTCTCTCTTTTGCCAATCACCCAATTAAAAATAGTGTTTTCTTTTTTGCACATGTGTATTCTATAGAAAAAATGTCATATAGGTAGAAATCTACTGGTAAATAGCAGGATATTAAGACACTTTACAATTAATTATTGTAATGTAACTGTTTACATATAATTTACTAATTGTACTAGTGCTGTAACAAAAGGGCAGAAATCTATCATGTGAAATACAAACACATATTCCTTTTGGAAGTGTACTAATTCTTCAATTAAATGGTTGCTTTTTCTTTGGTCTAGAAGAGGAATTATAAAAAGTATAGCATAAAGAGGGTCTATGAAAATCTTTAGTGTTCAAATGATATGCAAGGGACAGAAAAATGACAAACCTGTCACCGTTACTTCACTTCTTTACAGAATTTTAGGTTTCACTCTTGGACTGTGGAGCGTACTGAAATGTAGAAAGAAAGAAGATATGTTGTAAAATAATGTATACGTCTGAAAACTGTTAAAAGGTCATGCTAGAATTAGGAAGCAGTTCAAACAAAGATGCACTCACCACAGAGTTCACCCGTTTCAAGAGGGCTTCTCGCACCTATGCTCAGACATTAGAGAAAATTATACAGTTATACAGTGACCTGTTATTTCAGAACAAAAAGCTAGTAACAGTGGTTAACTAATGTATCTTACTGTGGTTTCATACAACGTTTTGATTGGCAGTACAGTAAAGTGAATAAAATAACAAAATAACTGCAAATATTTAGTTTAGCTATATATATATATATATATATATATATATATATATATATATATATATATATATATATATATATATATATATATAGCATCTATTTAAGTTTCCATCCACTATTTCATCAATTTCTTAAATATTTATTTTATTTTATTCTATTTTAATTTTACCTCCTTCATCTATCTTTTACCCATCTTTATGTACTACTGTTTTGTAATTTCTTTGTTTTCAATTTATTTAAGCTATTTACTTTCCCTACAACATTTCCCTATCGGCCTAGCTGACCAAAAATTTAACATTTTTAAATAGTAAGTGTCCAATTCACACTAAAACTGTACGAGGACCAATTAAGCAAAACAAACCCTTGTAACTTGGGGGAAAGGGCCATAGTAACACAAATTTCCCCCCAACTGTGTTTTCAAACTGATATCTTACTCAGGAGTTTACTGATCAAATTCAAACATTTGAAAATATGAAAATGAAAATACTGCTCATACACACCTTTTTCTCTGTAAAGCACCCAGTTATCAAAATAAGCAGGCCCTTTAAATAATAATAATAATACAAATATGTTAGTATACTTGTTAGTTTAGTATTGGCTTAACAGGTAGTTACACATTTATGAATTTTGAAAATGTAAAACAGAATCAACATATTAAATAATGTGTGCATACCTGTAATGAGTTAAATATAGAAAATAAGTAGTGAACTGATTTTGCTCCAAACGTCTCAGGTAGGTCAAATATCATGGTAAGGAATCCCAGGGCCCATGTTAATCCAAATGCTGGAGTCAGGATAATAACTGCTTTCAATATACTTTTCACATTCTCCTTGACATCTGCTTTATCTCCTTCTGATACTGAAGGTCTCATTACCTTTGAAATGACCACAACCAAAGCAAAAGTATTGATGATAACAATGATTCCAACAGGTAGAACAAAAGCAAAAATGGATCCCTTCATCCCCCCTTCATACATTAGCCAGCAGGAATCTTTCCTGTGGTATTTAGCAGGATTTACCATGTATGTTCCAATCACAATGCATATTGGGCCTAAGTAGCCAAGAGCAAATGAAAAAGATAGGTAAATTTTCTTTCTCAGTTGTTGGAAGAGGAAAATCATTTGGTGAAGGAGCATTATGCTTTGACAGAGCATCCAAAAGAACATCACTAAGAAAGAAATATGCATGGCCATTGCTAGAGGTAAACAGAGTTTACTGCCTTTGCCACCTTGGAAAGAAGCAGACAAAAAGCAGCAGTCTGCAATAAGCAAAGACACAGAAATGTTAACCAGGGCTGTGTGTCGAAAATGAGAGATGTTTGACTTAACTACTGAATTCCATACTAAAAATTCAATTATGAGACAGAGCATGAGGGAACAAATGGACACACCCACGCCAACATAACCAATTTCGTCAAGCCAAGGTAAACTGATAGGAAATTTTGACATTAGCACAGAGAAAGATGTCAAGTGGTCACAAACACAAGATGAGGTGGCTAAGTTTGAGTCTTGTCTGTCCCATCTGCAGCCTTCACCGGACCATCCTCCTTTTCCATCATTTGCTTTGAAATCCCAGTAAACACACATCATCTTATATTTTGAATTTGTTTCATTTTCCAATTGAAATGTAATTTCTACTCCTTGTGGTTCTGCATCTACTAATGTGATGGATTGAATTTTGCTGTTAACACCAAAGCCTTGCATTGTATTTTGGGGTAAAATTGAATTTAATGAAAAAAAAGTTAAGGTAGAAATTGTGGCTTTCGAGGAGTTTGTTTTAACGTTCATTTTGACAGGTGCATGTGCGGATTGTATTTCTATTGTATTATTTGCTAGTATAGGACTGCATATCAACTCAAGATTTTGAAATGTTTTAGAAAATGATCCATTGTTTGCAAATGCCAGCTTTGCAAAGTTTTCAATAGTCTGAAGGAAGTCAGAAGCTTTATTAGTAGATTCTTTCCATGTTGTTGTCAAAGAAGGGTCCAAGAGACAGTTTGCTCTAGCAACATATTCCTGCATGAGGTAAGAAAATCATAGTTAGCACAACATGCACTATACCATCAAAGAGATTATTTTTATTAATTCAAAATGAGCAAGTTATTTATACATGTAACATGAAAATAATAAAGCCAGAGGGTGATACAGACATTAATGTTGGTATATTCCGATATTGGATTTTATAAAAATAATATTAGCTCAAGTGGGCTAACTGTGACTATGAGAGGGTTTTTGGATAAAAAAAAGGATCATGCCATACCATTATGTCACACAGTATCATTAAGAGAACATTCACACTATCATTCACGGAGTCCACATAAGTATGTGAATTTCAACTTATTTCAACATTCAATCAATCAAATTTATTTTGTGTAGAACCTTTCATGCCAAGGCATCTCAAAGCGCTAAAAACATTGAAAAGAGCTAGTCAAAACATCTGTCACTGAACTTATTATGCCTCTATTTATAGGTTTCAGTAAAAAAAAAGACTTACTATCAAAACATCCCCTGAGAATGTGGTATTTGCCTTCATTGAAGCAGAAGTTATTAGTGTCAGAACATACAACGATGCATTAAGGGCTGCAGCTGAGATTGGTGTACTTGTATTTTCAATCTTTGCAAGGTCTGCTAACAAATTACTGACAACTTCTTTCGGGTTTCCAAGACCTTCTGCCAGTTTCTGTAAAAAAGACAAACATATATATATATATATATATATGATCATTCCGTGGGACATAATGAATATTTACATACTTTTAAGCAATTAGTTATGTGGCTAATATTAGGAAATACAAGTAAACTCAATGTGTGTGTGTATAGATGTGCATACAACATTTTGTCATTTTGAAATAATATTTTAATATACTGTAGTGTCAATCTGATAGTTTAAGTTAAACAAACAAACGATGGACAGTTCTTTTTCTTATCCTTCGTGAAATATATTAAATCAATACAAGTTACTGAATTTGATGTAAAGACGTGTAATGGCCAGATGAAGGCTCTTGAGCTGACATTGTTTTTCTGTGTTCTGACATAGTTTGTTTTATTCAACTACAAAGTTTTGTCTGTATTGGAAATCACATTGAAACAACATGAACCCTAAAAACATCAATGTTATGAAGAATAATAAAGATAACTATTTATACAATCAGTATATTCAGAGTTTTGTCTTGTCACTTGGCATATGTAAAGTCAAGAAAGATGATGGGAGACATACTGTACAGAATGTAACAAGCCGGGGTAAGTAACTGTAAAGTATGTTCTTTTGTATTCTGAATATAACAAAAAAGAAATATTTTAGACCATTAAGTTACTAGCCTTGTACCATTCATACCACACAGGACAATTTTACACCACATTTACCCAGATATCCCCTTCATTAAAAAAATTAAAAGCCATTTACAAGTTTTTATATTCTTTTTCATGAATTGAAGAATTTTAAATGCACAATGTTTTTAAAGATTTTTGGGACAGTGCCAGTACCAATATTAGCCTGTGGTATATAAATATACTAAAAGAGATATACTGAGACATCTGGCCTGCTCTGAATATGTACAGAATTCTCTTTCACTTGCTTGCAACAAAAATTTGGCATGACCTCAACATGAGAAAAACTTTCTACATCTATAAAACCAATCCCAGAAAAATAGTACAGTTTAAAATGTTTTTTCAGTATCGTATTGAGAAGACAAAAGCTAACACAGGCTTGTTAAATAGATATCCAGTACAAGCAAAGGAGCTTTGTTAAAATTTACCAGTGCATTTTGAAGTACTTCATATAATTTTCTGTCGATACAGTCTTCCAGTGATTCTTCCCATTTGCTTTCTCCACATTTCAGTGTTCGTGTCCCCACCTCAGTATCTGCACACTGCAGAACTGCCACTTTACCACTTTTGGTTAATGGCCAGTCTCCGTCTTTTGGACAAGTATTATCATCACCTGGAATTTTGATGGAAGCAACATCAAATCAATGTTTGTGATATTTCAAAATTGAAAGGTTGTTGTCACACAGTTCTCAGAGTAACATTTTCATATGGATATGTTTTGGTATTTACAGTTTTAATCATGTCTGATGGGAGCGATGGGATTTGAATACTGAATTCCTTGCTGCAGGGATTTAGGGGTATATTCATAGAGGGTTAACGCCTGTTGAAATGAGAAAACAGGAGTACATGATCGGTTTTCGTCCAGTTGCTATTCACGATTTTCGTCTAGAAGGCATATTTTTAACGAATTGAGAGAAAAGTTAACGATTACCTCATTAGCATAAAGTTTTCCTTGGTCCTGAGCGTCAACCTGATATTCATAAGAGTGAACGACAGCAAAATGCTGTTGATAACTAGGAGTTATTGAACACTGTCTACAGTCAAGTCTAAACTAACAGCAGCCTTGGCAGATTTTTTTAGACCTATTTTATTACTACAGTTGCTCTGTTATACAGTTTGACATACCCGTTATTTAACGCCTATTTTGAAAAAAAAATTATAATCTGTAGCTTTTATATGAAGGAACAAGTTTAATATAAATATATACTCACACAGGAACGTATTCTCTGGCATAATCATTTTGAAACAGCGCTGTGAGGCGGAGAGCACGTGAGAGACTGAGAATAGGCAGTTATTTTATTATTATTATTTCTTTGCCGTGATCCGCGGCTGACAGCGGTCCCTTTCTTTATATTTATTTTACCTGTATTCACAATAAACAGTTTGGATGAATACTGCCTGTGTAAACCTGTTTATTTTCATGAATTGTTACAATATACACTATATCAGTGCTGCTGATGCAGTAGGTGGGAAATTTGAGCTTGCTTTGTATTGCAAAAAACACTGCAGGGTCAGTGTTCGAAAGGGAATCTTTTTTTTTTTTTTCGCGCACCACAAAACGATTTTGTGTAGTGTGCAATACGGCGTAAAACTTTTACTGATTCATAAACATAAACTCATCCCTGATTGTTTCTCTGCTTAAGTGGGGTTTAATAATAATAATAATAATAATAATAATAATAATAATAATAATAATAATAATAATAGAATTACAGTAGAATGACAGTATTATCCAAAAGTCCTCCTACAGTGCTTTTAGTTTATTTTATTTTTTTTTTTTTTGGTTTGCAGTTAAGAATGGAAATCTTATACCTGCATATGGAAATGTGTTTACCAGCATTGCCAAACAAAACGAAAATACAAAGTATTTATTTAAAAATATATATATTTTTTCTAAATTATGACATTCTTAATTTTTGGCAGACGTGATAGGGACATCAGAATCAGGTTTTGCAAACTGCCCGTGACTGGCAGCTGCAGACTCGGGTTTCGGTAGTAGGCTACTGTCTGAGGATTCCGTTTTTCTTTTTGCAGCAGCTACCGACGCCACCCAGGGAACATTAATAATGACGATGTCATCAAAAAGAGGCAGATTTTTATTCTTGAACGACTGTATATCCATTCATAAAGTGCTTTGCGACAGTGGCATGTATTCTCAGATCATTTTATGAATAGCAATATGGACGACTTTCTTTAGTTTTATAATGAAATTCGTTTTATTACGGTAGTCGGCATGTACTTTTATAAATAGGGCCCTTAGTTTCAGTTAATTGCATCACTGTTTCAGAGAAAATAAGTTATATTAGTAATGGAATCAGCATAGATATGTTTTAAGTGACATTTTAAGTGACAGTAAGAGCTGACAACGCTGAAAAAGATGGGAAATTGTCAGGTAAGACCATCACTGCGCTTTTACTTCACCCATGTTGTGACAAGGCTTTCTAGCACCCGCTGCTTAACTGGTACAGTAGGTGGGTTCACTTCAGACAACATAGGTAGTCACCACCACTGGGCAGGTCAGTGGGTTGCTGAGGATTCAAAAGTTCTCTGAAACAGCCTAATATGCCTCAGATCGGTGGATCTCAATCCTGCTCCTGGGACCCGCCCTGTGTCTGCTGTTACTTTTTTTCCAACTCAATTTCTTTATTGAACATTCAATTAAACTAACAATTGAGCTAATCAAAGCTGTTGAATGATTTGAAAGAGATGGAGATTTCAAGTTATGTATAAAATTGTATAAAACTTGAAATCTCCAACTTCTTATAAGCTGAAGAATAGTTTAAAAATGTGATTAACCAAACTGTTCGTTCAATTGAGTGTTAATTAAGTAACTGAGAGCTCAGTTGGAACAAAAACCAGCAGACACAAGCGGTCCCCATGAGCAGGGTTGTGAACCACTGCTTTAGAAGTTAAGAAAGATCGCTGTTTGTGACTAAAACCATTGACATGTGAATTGCAAAAGAAAAAAGAACAATTAGAATATTTCTTGTGTTCTTTTTCAACTATATAAGCATTTCTAACAGTAACCTTTGTTTTAAACCCTTTCAGCTATTTTTATTTATTTTGTTGACAAAAGCCATACTCGTGTTTAATACGGTGGCAAATAAATTTGATGTATGTGTGGCATAGTAATGAGATCATTGAAAGGACATAAAATAGTGTCAATCAGCGTTTTGTTGGTTTAGCAGAAATGAACACACCTTTAGGTTGCCACAGAATGGTCATCTTTGTATTGGAAATTACACATAGTTGTGTAATGTTGTTCATAATGAACAGTACACAGTTTCACTGGAATACTTACAAACATTAAGAGATTAAACAAATGTCAACAGTCATTACTACAGTTGTTTTGATTTTAATCACAAAGGACCGTGACTCTTCAAAACTTCTAAAGGATCTACTGTATTAGGCTATTTCAGAGAACTTTTGAATCTTGGTGACTACCTATGTTGTCTGAAGTGAACCCACCTGCTGTACCAGTTACCAAACAATTTCCCACCTTTTTCGGCTTTGTCAGCTCTTACTGTCACTTAACATAGTTTTTTGTTTTTAATTTCAGTTGTTTTTTTCTACTGGAATGCTGAGTTAAAATATCTCTATACATATGCAATGGAAAATACATCCATTGTGGGTTTCTCTGTGTAAGTTTTAGGTTTGCAAACCATCTTAGTATTTGCAACATCCAGTTATTATTAAAGCAAATATTTCCAACTATGATCACATTTTAAATATATTATACACTTATACATAGACTTCTCATTAATAGACAGTGTATTTGAATTTTCTGTTTACTTATGTGGAGTCTGTGCAATGATGTGGAATAATAATAATAAAACAAAAAGTTGAAGGGAACAATACTTTACAAATGCATCAAATAACTGCTGCAAAAATTGATGTGCAATATTAGTATAAAATATATAACTGATTGGACTATTCCATTGGTCATGTTAAGCTTTATATGTAAGATGAACTAAACCACACATACCAGGAAAAAAAGTTAACATGAAAACAGTACAGAGTGTAAATAATGGTAGAAGTAGAATAGAAGACAAGCTTACCAGAAACGTTTTCTTTTCACATTTAATAATGCACTTATTTTACAGCCACATGTACTCACCAGGCTTTTTTTTTGCATACTATTGTATAATTGAAATAAGTTGCATTCGGATTTGCCTCGGTGCTGTCAATTTAAGTTTCAACAGTTGTACTGCTATGTGGCACTACATTATTTGCATTGCTAGCATTTGACTACCTAAACTTTGATTAAACTTTTATTTTTTCTTTTGCTCATGATTGGTGTTTAACTGTAAACTGTATTTTTTTTTTTTTTTTTTTTAATCGGGCCTACTACAGACACACACATATTGCTGGAGAGTGCACATCTGCATAGCAAATAACTTGCACAGTACAGTAATCTGTGACCCCTGTTTATAGCCTACAGTGTCCATTTTCTTAAATATATATATATATATATATATATATATATATATATATATATATATATATAATTCACGATAGGAAGCAAAATGCTACAGTATAGGGACGAGGCCCTTATCCCACGTTTGATAATGTCCAAACAGCATGAAGTTCCCCCGATTAGTTTGTGTTTTAAGTTTCCGTTCTTTTAGATATTCCCCTGGTCATTTAATTTTGTTTTTATGTATTGTTTTTATTATGACTGTTTTCGTTATTTTTTTTTGTATAATTAATATAATTCTTTCATAGTTTGAGTGTTATTCATTCACATATATAGGGTGCTATATGATGACATTTATAAAAAAAAATTATATAATAGCAGTTAGTCTTGTTCATAGTAAAAATGGTACTATGAACTGCATTACTTTTAACAAATGTATTTACAATGACTTTGTAAGATGTTAGAAATGAACCTGGGTTTACAAGAGATGTACTTCTTGTCATCCTAGCTTTTATTTTCTCTCTAACACTGATATCATCATATGGTACATTTCTTAAAGACATTGTATAAATCAACAAACAACTTAATCACGGCTACGATCCTGTTTATTGAAACAACTTAATCACGGCTACGATCCTGTTTATTGAAACAACTTAATCACGGCTACGATCCTGTTTATTGAAACAACTTAATCGTGGCTACGATCCTATTTTTTGGTGAGCTAAAATGTAGGCCTACTATAAGCGATGGTAGTACAATGTACAAGTTCCTGTACATTGCTGAACACGATTTGAATGTGGGTAACTTTTAGCTCCCGTCTTTAAAGTAAAACACCCAAGTCACTTTAATAGCTTTGCAGGACGAATTACATTTTAAGCACGCCTATGGCTGAAGAAAATACAATAAGATATTTGGGTTTAAAACGTAAAAAAGACCTGGAACAGAAAGATGGTTTAACAGGTGTTGATATATCAATGGAAGATGTAATCGGCTACTTGATCCAGACCGACCTTGTACTTGCATGAAGTTCAGCTAATGGCTGCTTTACAACAGAAAAAAAATAACCATACCTTCGTCTCGTTGACAAATCCTTTCTTTCCCATATAATAGATAACATAACTATCATGAAAAAACTAACAATTTAAATGACAAAAAAAAATGGAATGCAGTATTTCTACGGTTAAATTAATGCAATATAACAACTGTTAAATATTGAAGTATTGATGTATTTTTGTCTACTGGTTAGTTAAAGTTTGCAACAACAGCAATACTACAACTACGACTACTAATAATAATGAGCTTGTTATCTGAATGTCGAGTAGTGAGTCCCACAAACATTGTTTAATTTATTTAAAAACAAATTAAATGAAAACAACCAAGTACAACATTTACATTGATAAATAATGTATTGATAAAGAATAGCAAAGAGCTGTCTACAAAGTATTTGTTTAGCTTTAATAATAGCTTACCTAAAGGCTAGCTCTTTAAAGATCTGCTTCTGACACAAATTACATGAAATGGCAGACTTGTAGTCGAGTCCTCAAACCTCGAGTCTGAGTCATCAGTGCCCGAGTCACAGTCATTCGAGTCCGACTCACTGTCAGTCAAGTCCAAGTCTGAGTCCTTGGTCCGAGTCAGAGTCCTTGAAACTAACTCAAATCAATTTTCATTAAACTAGTGCTAGTAGTGGGGGAACAGTTTACCTAACGGACATTGTCTGATATCCCTCTGGAAAAATGCACAAATAATAAAAAAAGATGATTTCAATTTATTTTTTCTAGCTATATTATTCTAAACATATGCCTTTCAACTTGTCTGTCACTATCTTCTTTTGTTTTCTTTTGGAATTGGAATACTGTTTAAATGTACCTGAAGCTTATAGATAAGCTTCCAGTTCAAGTTTGTGTGTGTTGCTTTTCACTTGATAGAAGCCGTGATCTGGACTAGTATCTACTTTGACTTCAATTCAGGTAAAAATCTGCCAATCTGATTCAGACAAGTTTCGATTTGACTAGTGGCTTGTTTTACACTGAATTTGACAGGTGAATTCATTGACGTTGCTTGCAAACAGCGATGGTGTGAGCTGGAAACAAGTGGCGAGTAGAAGCAAAGTACAAAATGTTTAATCACACTAACTAAGAAGCTCTAAAAGTATGATTATAACTTATATGGTTATTCTTTTTTCATTAATTGTTTTCAGTAAACTCAAAATCACTGAAATTCAATGTTCTATTGCTTTCAGTGCAAATAAATGATATTCCAGAGACTCAGGGAGCTGAGCAATATAAAATTACTTATTTTTCAAGAATGCAGTTTAAGAAATGTAGTACAAAGCCTTGGAACACGGTTTAAAAGTAGTAAAGCGAAAGGCTCATTGAAAGCCAACTAATTCTTTACTTGTTAACCATGCTGACATTAGTTATTCCTTATAAAACTTAATGCAAAAGAGGAAAAAACGTGGTCTTTGCGATGGTTGCAGTTGGATTTATAGCTGGCCTCGGGGTGTGTTTAGGCTACAACTGTAATTGGCTGCAAAGACAACAGGGCTAACCAGTGATTGGACAATGTTTTGTTGGGTGGGTTTTTATTTTGCAGTTTCCTAGTAATGGAAGACGTTGTATTCTGAGAGATGTAGTTGTTGGTGTAAGTTTTAGGGGAAGTGGGACTGGAAAGGTAGAACTTCTTGTGTAATAGAAAATAAAAAAAGCACTCATCACAAAGCCTGAATGTCCGATTCGAGATTAAGTCTTTTGTGACAAAAAATGCGACTCAAGTCCAGGATTCGAGTCCCACAAGTCTGTGAAATGGTAACAAATGTTCCAACAGTCTTCTATAGGGTTACAATATTACGAATGTAGAAACATATATAGCACACCCAAAGTTGGCTTCTCAGTACTCATTCTTTGATATAAACATGTCCACACGTGTTCCAGCATTCGCTATGTTAGTTCTGTCTTTGTGTATGCTTATCAAAGTCACTGCATTTAAGATGTTTTTGCTTTTGCTGTGGAGAGTGGCTACAGCAGAAATAATTTAATATATTTTCTTTTTTGAAAAGCCTGTCTGTCTGTCTGCCACTGACATTTTGGAGGGTTCAGTACAAAAGTGCTTGATGTATTCATGATTTCTTACTAAAAAAGTAATTTGAGAACAAAAAAAATTACTTTATAAGATTGCCAGAAAAAAAAAAAATTCTACAATTTACGTTTTTTCAGGTAAGCATTTAAATATGTAGGAACATTTGTTGTATAATAATTTTGAATGTGACAATGCTATTTGTTCTGCTTTAATAAACGTTGTTTAATTGTAAAATACTTTGAAATACCTATTTTTAGACAGTCAAATGCTGTTAAAAAATACAGCCCTATAATAGAGACACACACGTATATTTCAGAAATACAAGCAATGGGTACAGACTGTAGTCTCCCAAAACGTAAAGAATGGGTTGTTTGTTAATGGGCTCTCTGCTCCTCTACTAAACCACAATGAATTTGGTTACACAACTACAACGGCTAATAAGAAATGTTTACCCGAGTTTGTATGTTTGTGTGGGACGGGGCCCAGAGGGATAATTCCTTAAAGCGACAGTAGCCTAATGTACATACAAAACATTGACAGTGATGCGGTGCGAGCGAGCATCCAAATTCAAGACCAAGGGAAGCAATATGTGGGGCCCTTTGAGGCGTGGGGCCCTGTGCGGTCGCATAGGCTGCATAAGGCCGGCCCTGTACGCAAGTGCCTTTTTCCCCACCGGCTACAGTTTAGAACAGACTTGCTAAACGTGCGTCATGAATACAGCACAAAAACGACTGGAGGTTTTATGCACAGTTAAAAATGATACATGCGCCTAAGACATATTATAACCCTCATAGCCCATCTTGGACAATAAAGTTTAGAGTAGGTCAGTGATTAACCCACATTAGATGAACGATGACAGCCTAGAATTCTGGAACTGTCCTTTTAAATTTTAAAAACAATCCGCTACATAGTGTAGTCTCCGGTATTGCAGCAGTTCTAAATAAATACATAATTAAATAAATACATAAAAATCTCTGTGAATTGATACATAGGCCTACACAACAGAAGTGTATGTGCTGTGGACGCAGGGGTTACAATTTCTCTTATGCGATCAAGTACAAATAGTACGATCAGACGTCCCGGTTTAACACAGGCGTGCGTGCTTATCCCTCAGTGCGCCGTGCATTTTCATTTAGTTTATATTCAATATGAATCTACAATATGATACAATATACAATACAATATGAATCTGAATATCCTCCGCAGCGGTTATTCCAGCTTGGATACGTGTAGCCGCAGTCAATTATCTAGCTGGAATCATCGCTGCATCGGACCATAGTGCGTAAAACTTACTTTTTAGTAAACTATTCCTGTTAGCTTTAGTGAAATGGTTTTCATCAAATCCTTAAATTAAAATTATTACAATAGCTATGTTAAGAGGAAAACTTACCTTTTATAATTGAAATGTTTATGCCTTGTGATTTCACCTGCCCCATAATGTTTTCAAATGAACACATTACAGTAATATCATCAGCAACATCAGCACAATTGACTGTTGTTGAAGATGTATAGACTTCTGAAAAGATACAATAGACTTAGTTACACAATAATATAAAAAACAGTAAAAGAACATTGATCTTGACATGAATTATCTCCAAATTCGTCTAGCTTTTTCAGGATATGCAATTATTCATTTAAATTTAGCCTATTTACACTAACTGCTTCACATGTTATATTTGATATTGTTTGTTTTCAACTGAAAGCCTTTTTCCTTAAGTGATATTAATTTAGCCCACCCCAGAATAAAATAACCCCCCAATCTTACCCAAACACAAACCTCTGCTGCTATAACAACCTTCCACGTTAATCCTCAATACAGTGCTTTTAAAAAACAAATTAAAATGAACCCCAGGACCAGGATATACTCAAGAGGAAAGTATTTGCTGCTCCACTAGCACCGGCAAAAGGTTATCAGCAGCTGGCTATGTTTTGTTATGTTATGTTAATACATGCACAGAGGTGATAATAATACATTCAGCCAGACTATCAATTTCAGTGTTGTTGACTATCAAGTTATTTACAAGGATCCAAGCATGTGGGATGGTTCTAACAGTACAAGTTGCAGTAAATTATAAGTAAAAAGTACAAATGTGATTTAAGATTATGGAATTCAGAAAAACAGGAATCTGTAGTTCCTGGGGCCAAAATACTGAAACATAGAGTTCTGGTTGCTTTTTAACTGTTCAAAATTAGATTTGTTTGATGAGGCGGCAGCCAGTTGTCCATCAAAAATTAATCAGCCCCCTCAAGAATATCCAGCCAATAGGGGCTCCCGAGTGGCACATCCAGTAAAGGCGCTCCACGTGGAGTGCAGGATGCGCCTTACAGCCAAGAGATCGCAGGATTGAATCCAGGCTATATCACTGTCGACCGTGACCGGGGGTTCCTAGGGGGCAGCGCACAATTGTCGGAGCTCTGCCCGGATAGGGAGGGCTTGGGTCGGCAGGGCAATCTGCTGTGGATCCGCAGAGTGAAATATGACGGATTGGCAGGAACATGTTTCGGAGGAAGCGTGTTTCAGCCTCCATTTCCCGAGTCGCCGGGGGGTTGCAGGGTTTAACCGGGATAAAAAAAATTGAACCACACAGTTCAATAAATGCTGTTAATATATGGAGTTGCATACTACTTAAAGTAGTAGTAGTAAATATTAGTAAATGGTAACTACAATGTGACTGCATGTAGAGTATATATGTATTACCTTTGCTCTGAAAATCCAGTGGAAACAAATTGGTGTTATTTGAAGGTTTTTCATAGCATTCTAAATGTATTCTTTGTTAAACTTTACAAATGTAAACTTTGATTTTAATTGTGTGTTTCTTACTTTTGAAAAATGTTAGAAGGAGTAATGTATACTTTGGAGTAAAAATAATAAGAATATTAATTCAAATATGAATTGGTTAATGGAAAAATTGAAATTATTTGATGAATCCAAAAAACTGTACTTCAGTAAATCTGACCATTTAAAACACAAGCTTCATACTGCAGACTATGGGACTTCATACAACATACACACAGGTACTGTACAGTTATGTACTGTACACAGGTACATTGAAAGCATAAAGCAAGAAAACTTTTATTTATTTTATTTACTTTTATGTATTTAATAAGGAGAGTCTTACCTTCAGTGTCTTTCAGATTTGAAATTGCATTAGTCCATTTCACTGTATAAGTTTCATTGCTCTTTTTGATTCTGCAGGTTGAATTTACTTGAATTACTCCGTTCTCCCTACAGTCAGGGAATTGTGGGTTTGCAACACCCACAATATAATCTGGTAAGAGGGCTACACGAAGGGTTTTGACTCCTTTGTGTTTTATTGAACCTTGTGAAAACTCACAGGTGTAGATACCTAGGAAAACATATATTTCAACAGGCAAAAAAAATAAAAATAAACCAGAAATAACTTTTAACAATACCTTCAGTTTTTATAATAACAACTTATTTGATCTTTGTTCTGTTACATTTGTTCAGCCCCCAAATAATTAAAATGCAGTTCTGCTGACATGTACTGGTGCATAATGACAGAGGACACTGCTTTTGATCTGTTTTTGTATTCTTCTTTTCTCCAGTACTAGCTTCACATGTCATTCTAAGTGATTTTTACATTTCCCTAACTTCTTTTCAGGATCGGTATTTTGTAGTATACTAGTATGCATGCCCATTTGTCTATTTTATGATTATTTGCAATTATTCTGAATGGTCTGGGTTCTGTTCCTCCAATATTAGTTGTTATCATTTTATACCTGTCTTTACTTAGCTTGCCCAGAGAATCGGTTTTCTTTATTATTCTGTTCAAATCATGTGACAATGTGACATTTTAACTCTGCAAGCTGATCTGGCCTGTACTCACTTGGAGGAAACTGTTCTTGATCACTGAGACCCATTTATGTATTCTCTTTTTATAAATGATCAAATTCTAATGTGAATAATGTGTTTATTTCTCAAACTCTATTTTAACCTGACAACAGGACATATGTACAGTAGTCCTCTTTTGACACAATACATGGTATACAAAATATAACTTTAAAGTGGAATTATAACCTTTAAAATTAACGTAAATAGTACTTTCCCTGGGCATATTTTAAATTCTACACTGGGTGATTATAAAGTCACTTTGAATTGAATGAGGCCATCTTTTATTGAGTGTTGTGTGTCCCTGTGAATATGCTGCCTTCTTTATGATGGAACACCTCTTCAAAACTAAGGGAGGGCATAAACTGTACCAATTACAGACATCTAGGATACAGTACTCCACATCACCCTCTTTGACTCATGGCCGTGTTTTTCCTCGCTCAGCTGCTTTGTTTTTTTTTCACAGTAATTGCAGAAGTGGCCAAGTGACTTTAAATTTACTCACACTAAGAGAATATTATGGCCAATCCATTCCATCACATGGCTTACCTCTTCCATAGCTAGGTATTTTGCATTGAAGAGTAATACAAATGTATACATACCTCCCCAGTTTTCACTGGCTTTCAAAATGGTAATACTGTAAATTGGTCCTACAGAACCAAATTCCACTCCGTTTCCTGGTAGAATTTCCAGTGATTCTCCTTTTTGACTCAAGAACCATTTTGGTTTCACTGTATTATCCTCCAGATTACAAGTTATTACAACCCGATCTTCAGATTTAACAGTCTTTCCATTTCCTTCCTTGATGGTCATTTCAACAATTCCTAATTCAAGAATTACATGGTAAATATATGAATAATATATTTGTTATGTTCAGTACTTTTATTCATCTTCATTTTTTATTAAGATCACTTTATCTTTTCTTGTTTCACTGTTTACCTTTGTCAGATTATATCTCCTTAGCAAGTGTTTATAATTTTTTAGGCCATGAAAAACTTCTTTGCTCTTAGTGGTAGGATATTGAAGTAAATAGAGAATGCGTGATGGTTTGTTAAAAATTGTAATAACCAGAAATCTGGACTCCTACTTAAACATTCAAAAATTATTGTTGTGGTCTCTGACACTGCCATCCCAATTGTTTGAACTGTCGGAGGAGGGGGTGGCGCTAGACAGTGACTTGGATTATTATTATTATTATTATTATTATTATTATTATTATTATTATTATTATTTAACAGACACCTTTATCCAAAGAGACATGATGACCCCTAATTTTGGTTTGTACCAAACCATTTCTGCTGGTACTCATGTGAGAACCTAATGTTAAAAGTCAACCCCTAGCTATTCCTGATGTCCAAAATATCATGCTTCATCGCAACATGCTAGGCTGAACAGACTTGTTATTAGGACTGTTGATATGACCTAAATTGTTTAGAACAGGTCCTTAAGTAACTCTCTTTAATTCAACTGGTCAGTACATTTCTCAACATTTACCTCGGGGCAGGAGAAAAAATGGTCTTCCAATGATTGTTGAACCCAGATTATGCTCCCTCCTGCAACAATACTGCTTTTCTGTTCACACAATAAGCTACTAATTTTAATCAGAGCACCAGACTTGTTGCATGAGGGAGCATGAACTGGATACAGTGGGATATTTAAAAGAGAAATATTTTTCTCCAGGCAAGTGCTCCCGAATAAAAATGTTGAAAAAAAGTAATCCCCTTGTTTATTTACACCCCTCCCCTCCCCCTGGGAAATAAGTCAAGTAAAAAAAAATCACATGCTGCTGATTCACAGATGAAAATACTAATATCAAACTTTTACCTTTAAAAAGCAATGCGTACCTGTTATGTTTACTGTCATCATACTGCCATTCAATGAACTAGAAAGATCCTCCATTCTGTGTAGAAGCATCTTATTGGTGAAAGGTGCATTTGTGAGCATTACAAATTCAACAATAATGTTTCCTGTGCTTGAATTGATTCTTTTTATTTATATAAAAAAAATGAAAACAAAAATTATTGTTAGAAACAAGAAGGAACATGCATTCATATATCAATATATATATATATATATATATTCTTTTTTTTACCTGAAGCTAATGATTTTCACACAGTCAAATTCATTCAAATCACTGAAATGTATCTTCAACTGAAACACAAAAAAGTGACATGTACATTATTATTTACAATAGAAAACTACCGCGGAACCTTTATTTACATAATCACATGGATCCCATGAATTTAAAGTGTAAACCTGGGTTTCAAATAGATTTGTATGTTTCCCATGTGTCATTGATGTTACTTGATTTCCAATTATTGCCTTTTTCTGTTTTTCATCACATCATTGAGACTTATTTTTAAGCAAGGTTCATAGTCACAATCCTTGCTGTTGAAGACCATTTCAAGATGTGTTAGTTCAATATCAAACAAGGACTTTTTGCTCCATTAATGTGAGACTTAAGACTAAGAGACTTACTAGGTTATACATCATAATGATGTGGTGTGAACAGAAACAAGACTAGTATTGGAAACTAGGCATGTGCTGAGCAACGTGTACCAACAAATAATTGTAAAGAGTCACTTTTGTTATTTCTCGTTTTCCAGAGAAAGAAAGTATGTAAGAAAAAAAAATGCATTGCGTTAGCTTCTGGCTCCAATAGGGCAGTGATGACTGTCAATCAAGTCTAGAGACAAAGAATGAATCCAGGGTGGGAAGGAGGAGGGACCATCAGCACAGCAGTTTCACTTTGAAGAAGGGATTTCCCAAGGATATGCTTTCCACTCTATTTTGAGTGTCTCCCCAAGAGTTGTTTAAAACACATTGTATTTTTTCATCAGAGATACATTAAATATCACTTTCAAAAGTTTGTGTGTTTGTGCATTTAAGTTGCAGATCAATAAGCAGCCATTAGCCTAAAATTGAAAATGTCTTTTATTTTGTTGTACGCAAGCACCTGTCCATCACAATAAATAACTAAAATCCCCAAATAACACTCAAATAATAAATTGTATGCCTTGAGATCTGTTGTCTCCTCTAATAATAATAATAATAATAATAATAATAATAATAATAATAATAATAATGTAATTAACTTTAATTTAAATATAGCACCATTCACACCGAAGTGTCCCAAGGTGCTGCACAATCAAAATGTCCAAGATACAAATTAATTTATAAACACTGTAAACTTGAATACAAACAAGATAAAAACAGAATTGTTCAACTACACTGATAAACAGTGTAAGAAAAAACATGATAACAAATCTCAGTTCATATTTCAAAACCTAGGAAGCTTAAGATGTGAAAAGAGGTACGGTTTTGGGAGAAGTTTTAAACTCAGGAACAATGCAACTAAAGCTACGCCCACCAAGAGTAATACACTTGGGTGAAATGTATTTAAGAAGTCCAGAATTGGAAGACCTAAGCTGTCTCCCAAGGATGTATGGGCTAAGAAGGTCCAGGACCCTGACCATGTAGGGCATTGTATGTCAGTAGCAGAATCTTGAAAGTGGCACAGGAACAGACAGGTAGCCAATGCAAACACGCAAAAACAGGAGTCATGTGTTCAGTCCGTCTGATGCCCATCAAGATTCTAGCTGCTGTGTTTTGTACCAACTGTAAACGATTGATAGAATGAGCAGGAAGACCAGCAAAAAGGGAATTGCCATAATCTAAGTGAGAAGTGACAAGAAATGACAGATTGGGAGACAGGAAAGGACAGATTCTAATGATTTTGAATCCTGCCTTCACCACTGTAGAGGTGTGTGTGTCAAGCATTAACCTAGCATTTAACTGAACACCTACATTTCGGACCACCGAGGAAGCAAGGGAACAATCACTAAAAGAACAAGAAAGTCCAGGGAGAGACTAAAGCTGGGATTTAAACCCTACCAACAGCAGCTCAGTTTTGTTAGCATTTAATTTCAAGACATGACTTGACATCTATGCTTCTATATCGGCCAGACATGCAGATAGAGCTGCTCCAGTAGTAGAATTAATTTTAGAATAAATTTGGGTTTTATCTGCATAGGAGTGAAGATTTAACCCATGCTTCTGTATAACATCTCATATAAATATGAAAAAGGACAAGACCAAGAATAGAACTCTGCAGAACTCCATGGACTACTTGTAGAAGAATTAGAACCAGCACAGGACACACACTGATGTGGATCTGAGCATTCCAAATGAATCTGATGGCACTGCACAGAATTAGATCTGCACTGCACTATTTAAGATGCAATTTCCAAATTTCCCTGTGTACCATAAGACCTGTGTCCCTCCACCTACACTCAAACTGGCGTCCAGATGATTTTAAATGCCTAAGATTTGTGGTATACCAAGAGGAAGATTGATCCTCTGGAATTAATCGAGTTCTAATAGGAACAACTGTATTAATAACATTGATCAAGTTAGAGTTATAAAGAGCAACTGCATCATTGACATTGGTGGAAGCAGTATGATCACTAGGAAAGTCAGAAAGAACCTGAACTCAGACAGATGAAATAAGATTGTTTTTAGGGTGATAGAAAATATACTTTTTATTCCGGGGTGCAAAAAGTGCTCAGAGATAGTAGTACCTGTAATATAGAGATTGGATTATTCAAAGCCCAGAGAAATCAAAGGATCTAAGGTATGCCGTGAGTATGGGTAGGGGAAAACAGACTGGGAGAGTCCCATACACTCTAGAACAAAACAGTAAATGTTGAGCCATAGGGAAGAGGGAGAATCAACATGAATATTGAAATACCCTGTAATGAGAACTTTACCTGCACCAGTGCAGAATAGAGCAGAACAATGAGAAAAGTCACAAATAAAAGATAGTTTGTGCTTTGGAGGATGATAAATAATAGAAAGAGTCAAAGACAAAGGTGAGGGAGCAAGGTGCTCAAACGAAGAAAACTCCTTGATTGAAATCACTAAGGGAGTCAAATGTGATTTGTAAATAAGTGCCAGACCCCCACCCTCGTATATGCATTTTTGTTAAAAAAAGAGTAACCCTCAGGAGTAGCCTATTGAATGGGGTGGAGGTTTCTGTAAGACTTAACAAATCAAGGGAGTTATCAGTGATCAAGTCTGCAATAAGCGGGGCCTTAGAAGCAAGAGAGCATGTGTTAAATAAAGCAACCTTAAGTGAGGGTGATTGTAACAAAGATGCAGGCAGAGTTCCCATCCACGCAGGAGTACAAGAGGAAAAAGAATTGGAACAATAGTCAGAAATCTGTTTCTAATCTTTTTTGCTACAGAAGAACGAAAGGTCTGGGAGATCTATACATTAGGAGTAGATCTAGGAGTTAGGACAGTAGGCTTATTTCACCTCCCTAAAGGAGATTTACTGTACAGTTTAGACAAACACATGATTAAAGCCAAACATCCACAAAAACAGTCAAAAAACTGTCAAAATCCTCGTCTCTGTCCTTATCTCATCTGCCGCTCACACCGACAGGGAAGATTTAATTAGCAGCAGAGACAGGTGCATGTAGCAGATGCTGGTAAGAGTCCCGTTCACAGCAACAATTAGCAGTGCAGGCAAAAAGTGTAAAACCAAAAACAGGGAACAAAACAATAAATAAAATAAACCTGCCTGCTGCAAGTGTCAAAACAGCCATGATTGTATCATACTTTACTGTGTACTGTACACAATCAGCCCCCATCACAATAAACCACAAAATAACTAGTAAATAAATCATAATAACTAAATACATCTTGCAGATCTGCAACCTGGTCTAAGTGGTCTCCACTTCAACTGTGTACATTAATCACCGCCCCATCATTGACATCCCATGTGGTTTGTCACACTTGAGAATTATTGTATTTCTTGTTCTTATTGTATGACTTATATTGTAACACTTGAATGTATTTGTATTTGCTTGCGATTGTAAGTCGCCCTGGATAAGGGCGTCTGCTAAGAAATAAATAAATAATAATAATAATAATAATAATAATATAATGTGATAATAAATAATAAGTCTTGCTTTACAGTAATTTACTGAGTACTAGTATTTATCCAAGTATTGGTTTTTGAGTACGAGTTCGAACAATGGGTTCTCTGCACACCCATATTGGAAACTAAGTAAGATCAATGACACATGGGCAAGAGAGTAATACATATTTTAAACCCTTTCCATTGTACCTTTAATTTGAATGATATTCTATTATACATTGCATTACAATGGCTGTGTTTATCACAATAATTAGAGGCAGCACACAATGATTGTAGCACTATTGTTCCTAGAAAAAAAATTATTTGACCCTGTCCTTTTTTGCCACAATATGGGTTTACAACTTAAAGGTAATTAAGGAAGGACTATGCTAATATTTTGGGTGTCACACATAAGTACTGTACTACAGCTTTGGCCAAAAGATATGCACCTAGAATTTTAGGATTAAGACCATTTATTTAACTATATGAACATCATTTTAAATTTAACATCATGTAATCAAAGGAACTACAAAATGATATCGCAAAAGTCTACCAGAAGCCATAATAATAGTACAGTATTTCATGTTAGATTTTCGAAATGTCACATTTTTCAATTTTTGTCAGTTTTTCGATAAGTATATGGGAAACTACAAAGCGATATGCAATTCAATATGTTAACGTAACATTATTCAGCAGTTTTTATTCAACATTATGAAGCAAAATTAATTATATAGGGTGATGCAAAACTTTTGACCATAGCTTTATGACAGAAACACACATTGCCTTAAAAGACGTTTACAATGACTTTAGAATGATGTTACAGAAACGTTCTGGTCACCTAAACGTGGCCACCCGGGTTTACAACTGATGTAACTGTACTGACTTGTCATGCTTACCTTTTGTCTTGTGGGACTTACTCCCTGAATATGATATTAATACATGAATGTGTATTAGAAATGTAACTGGATTAATGAAACTGTGTGTCTTGAGAAACAGGGCAACCTGAGAAGAGGGCCTCTCTCTTGCAGAAATACTGGACTATGTGACCTACTGAACGAGGTGACCGGGGCTAGGTGGTGCCTGGACTGGATTAGGCTGAAAGGACTGTTGAATTATATAGAAATAATTCACATGTGCAACAACAATCGTTTTGATGCAAGGAAGACATAAACTTGTGATGTCCCAGTGGAAAAAAAACAAACATTAAAACATCAAAGGACTGTGAGTTTAAAGAGGCAAGATACACAAATGATCTCATGAAAGTGGCTATTTAGCGAGTGAAAAGACTATAAATATCCAAGCAGAACTAAACATGTTGCACTCTACATCGAATGCTAAACAAGGTGCTGTCACTCTGCTAAGCGAAGCTGCAACTCTGGGACTCTGCCTAAAAATGGACCCAAGAAAAGGAAGCAAGCTGCAAGCGAGTCAACGACCACAAGCAATGAGACTGAGGTCTGGCTGGAGGACTGCCGTAAAACTTACAGAGACTGTTATCAGACAAACCAGTCTGGGTCTGCTGTACACCTAAAACCACAGTATCCAAAAGAAACTGTGCCCTGCTACCTGCGTAGCTAAAAGATTCAGCGAAGAGGAAAGAGCAGACGGGCGCTGTTGTGGATCCTATACCGAGGACTTAAGACTTGGTTGCAGCTGTTTGTTGATTCAATCGAAAACTGAAAGCTTTGTTGCTGAAAGTTTGATCCAATGTGGGATTGAAGACTTTGTTGCTGAGAGGAGAGCTTTTTGTATTGGACACTTCAACAGATTGAGTTTCCAAACCAGCCGACCAAAAGTCTATGCTTCAAGGAACCGTTGAGTATAATTCCAGTTGCGTTTTCCTTTCATGGAACTAAATTAATTAATTGTAACACATTCACAAAGAATTGAACTGCTAATTATTTAGTTTGCTTGCGTGTGAAATAACTTTTAGTGAAACTTGATGAAACTATAAGTAATCTACCTCATATTGTTGTATGAAGAATTTCTTTAAAAGTAAACTTGCTGTAGCCTTAATCTATATACCATTAATAAGCTTAATGTGATCTAAGATTGTCTGCATCATTTCAGTTGAGGCTGTGCTTGTATGTGGGCATGTATGTGTGTGAGCAAGTTACTACCTAAGTCACAGCTTGCTTGGGTTGAGGAAGTTGCTACTTTGTGTGTGAGGAGATAGGTGGTGTCATATTTCAATTGCCCTGCTAGCCAGCATGAATGCAGTGAGAGCTTTTGACTTGTGTTTGGTGCTTAGAGACTAAGAGATTTACTTTCTGACTTTTCTGATTTCTGTTTAATATTTGTGTACTTAATAAAATACTACTACTGTGTGTTCATAGTAAATCCTCGACCTTTGTAACATGTCAATTAAATATTATTATTAAGAGAACTAATCAACCCAGACAATCTCTAAATTATCAATTCTTGAATTGTTCCTACAGTCTACGAGGATGGTTAAATGCAATTATTTGTTAAACGTTACCCTTAAGATTCCCTCGTAGCACAGAAAAGATGTGTGCTGTGCTAAAGTGCTGCCAATCAAACACAAGCACTACTTTTTAACTACGTACTATTAAGCATCGTTGCTTCACTGTAATATGAACTTCCAGTTAAAACAACATTTGTCTGGTAAGAGATGTACGATTCTTAACTCTAAACCAATGCATTTTTTAAATAAAGACTATCGCTACAATCATGTTTAGAAGTGCTTTTGTATTAAATACATTCTAACAGCAGGATTTGAAGGTATTTTTTCCTGGATTTTGACTCCTTTCGACAAACAAAATAATGTTAATTGAGTCCGAAATCTCGTTGAAATGTAGTCTATAACAGCAAGTGTATTGTGGTATACAGGTGTATTATACATACCTGGTCTCCAACCTTTTGCTTAAGGGCTGTGTAGGCAGCACTGTTAATGTCATTAAGATCTTCTGTGAACGTGTCAGGTAGAATGAACGTTCCCCTCACAGTTACTGTAAAATTATAAAATCACATGTAACAAAATTAAGTTAGTATGTCTTGTGTTCTTGCATTTATTATTTCCTAATATATCTGCAAGCTTTTGGTTATCTGTTTTAAAATGAGAACAGTTTTCATTTTAATTTGAATTCATATTTAATAGAAATGTCAGACTAAGGTTTCTTTGTCCAATTATACACAGAAGTCAAGAGTCTGTCTCTAGGACAAATGATGAGGGACGCGGTCTCACAGCCCAATGTTTGTTGGCACATCAAGATTAGTACTACTCAGAGTATTGAAAGCAGCCCTTTATGGCTCCTTGAAAATTATTTTAACAAATAAGTGTAAGAAAAAGATCCCTTGAAAAAGAATGGAAAAGTCTAGCTTTTACTCATTTTAATGTTGGCAAGCTTATATCTACCTCAATTTAAAAAAAAAAAATGGGTCAAACAGATGGTAGTGTGCATATGAGTATAAAAAACAATGGCACATTATATCCAATGGAAAATAACTTACCCCTTTTCTTAGGTTGACACGTGGGTGTGTCATCTGATACACTGATGCTGCAGAATGTTTTGTTCAAACAGCATTGTGGGTACAATGTGCATACAGGGCCACTCCAAGTATAGTTTTGTTGGCATCTACATTCTGCTACTTGGCCAGTGACACTGCAATCTATAAAATAGTTATAGAGAATGTAAATGTTGTGCTGTTAGGAAAAAGCACCAAACAATGTCCTCGGTAAAATATCACATAAGCTTTTCTACAGTTGCTATTTGTTGGATAAGTTTTACAAGAAATCATATTTAACTCAAGACTATTTTAGGAACCTTGTATGTATTTTTTACATATCCCCCTGTTCTCAATCTTATCTTCATATAGGCCTAAGGATCATACCGTTTTTTATTGTATTGTAGTGTAACCCCCCTCCCCCCGTTCCCACATTTTCCACATACTTTTATAGTCTACTTTAATTAAATAAAACTTTTAGATGTTACGCATTTCTATTTTTTAAGTAGTAAAACTTGTACTTAGTAGAAGTTTTATTTTATATACTTTTGTGTGCGTGTCCGTGTGTTGGAAAGGTAACGAGGCACAAACAAGTAATGCGTGATAATTCGGAATTCACACGACAACAAGTTAATTCTTTTCTTTTATTATTTTGTTTTAATCTTCATGGCAACTCATGAAGCTCTCCTCACGATATTCAGAGTCGTTCTTTTCCCAATTACTAGCCAGACACGGATATTTAAATATCCCCTCCCCTAAATTACTATGAATTGAGTAATCTGCAATGGCACAGCTGACTTTTTTTCCTAAATCAGAACAACATTGTGAGGAAAACTGTCATGACTTGTCCATGTAAACACTGTCAATGATACCAATTCTATTTTGCTGTAAGAAATAATGTATTATGTATGCGGCTAGATAATAACTATATAATTACATATTTATTTACTGTATTTCATTTGGCAGATGGAAAGCCTATTTATAAACTGGGTTTAAATCATTCAAGAACATTCTTAAACAACAACAATAGCACCACGTTCATTTCATGTATTGGTTTTCACACTAGAGGAGTTTACAACAAAATATGAATACGACTTCCAAAGTCTACAAATGTCACTAACTGCAAAGTACATTCCTACTATATCAGGACTGCAAAGTAAATCATTTTTAACAGTGATCCTAAAAGTAATTGATTTGGTATAGCTTACATATACAGTATACATACTTAAATACATTCTTAAGCGCAGCACAGAGGAAACACATTTTTACTATGGTAAGGAAATGCCAATACTTTAAACTTTTTATCCTGCTAATGTTTACTTTTTACCTACAGGTGCCTTTTTTTTGTTTTTTTTTTGGTTAAAAATTAGTCAAATGGTTCCTGGTTCTTAAAAAAAGTGACATGATGACCTTTCTACTCTGTTGGCCTGCTTAGTGGCACAGCATATAAGAAGATATAACTGAGAGAGCTGGAAGGTCATAGCCTCACATGATTTCTCAAGAGGAACCAAATACAATGAAATAACAACATATGTCTGCAAGCAAAACGGAAGCGGACAGTTAGAGTCAGTAATATTATAAAAAAAAGTGTAGCTACAGTATTTGGCAATAAATACAATTAATAGTAATATATATCTCAAACCTACCTGTAGTGATGCTAACGTTGGTTATGGTGACATTGTTTGCATCACCAGTCAGGATAATAGGGAAATTTGCAGATTGTATGATGAATGACATACTGTCAGTTATTTTTCCATCAAATATTAACTCTGCATAATATGGCATCATTGGTAAGTCTGGAAAATGCAACAGTGTTATAATACAAAATAGCATACTAACAAAAAATATACAAATATATTTCTTATACCTGTTTGATTTTTTTTTTTTTCTTTTTATAAATTTAGTCATTGCCAATTATGTTTATTATTTTCTCCAAATTTACAATGGCCAATTATTTTTTAAGTTCAGCTCACCACTACCACCCCTGCGCTGACTTGGGAGGGCGAAGACGAACACACACTGTCCTCCGAAGCGTGTGCCATCGGCTGCTTTTTTTCACACTAGAGCTACAGCGTCGGAGGACAACGCAGCTCTCGGGCAGCTTACAGGCAAGCCTACAGGCGCCTGGCCAGACTACAGGGGTCGCTGGTGCGCGGTGAGCCGAGGACACCGTGGCCGACCTAACCCTCCCCACCCCCCTCCCCCGGGCGACGATCGGCCAATTATGTGCCACCCCCTGGGAGCTCCCATCCACGGTCAGCTGTGGAATAGCCTGGACTCGAACTTGCGACGTCCAGACTATAGCTCGCATCCTGCACTCCACGTGGAGCACCTTTACTGGATGCGCCACTCGGGAGCCAAACACCCAACATCTTTTCACTCTCCAGCCCCAAAATATACATTTAACACTCATTATTATTACACTTTGAACCATTGCCATAATGCATTGTTAGCTCCAGTCAGTGCATAGAATTTCAAAGCAGTTCTCAGCATCACCACCTGTTGACAGACCTGAACTGTTCCAATATAATAAGAAAGGAATGCATCATCAAATGATTTGTGTTGTCATTAATGGCATTTGATAAAGCACTACACTTGCATTTACTCATTGCACTACAATGCAAAATACTGCCTAATTATTAGGGACATTCTGCAGTACTGCAGCAAAGTTTCTTCATCCAAAATACTGCAGCATTAGTACAGCACAGCAGCAGTTTGTCAGAAAATGTTGGATGGTGTTATGCCACTTTTCATAACTGGAAATCAAATCCTTATTTATTCGTCTCCTAGCAAGGCAGAGTGCAGATGAATGAAGGTTGTGGAGTATATTCTAATGATCTTAATATTGCTGCCCTAAAATGTATCAACCTGATTTCATTTCATTGTACTTTTAATTTATGGAGTATTGTAATACATGGGTCACTAAATCACCCATACAGACTTAATGACCGACGGCATTAAGAAAATTGACCCTCAAAAAAATGAATGATCTACTTCACTTGTACTATGTAAATTAGCAAAAATGCAGCAAACAGGAAACGAGTATGTGCTGTAAATATATAACTTCTAAAAAGATCTAAAAACAGACATTTATATAAATCAGAAAGCTTGAAGGTAAATATAATATAAAAAGAATACTTACTTGCTTCATCTGTAACGGTGACCTATTGTAAACAGATATCAATTGAAATATATTTAGTTCGATCCCATTCCATTTTTTTTGTCTTTCTTTTTATCTGCATGTATTTGCAGAGGATGATCCATGAACATTCATGGAGTACTGTAGATATTCCATGAATGAGTAAAGTTGAATAACTGACTAGCCCCTGAAGGGGGCAAGTGGGTTGTTTATGGCTATAACCATGAGTACAATAATCATTCTGTTTAGTATTGTTTATATAACAAGTAAAATATATGGAGAACAAAGTATTTAGAAATCTAAATGAAACCGCTGCAGGAGAATTACAAGCTATGTGTTCTCAACTCATGCAGTTCAGGTATTATGGCTATATTCTTTTATGCAATTCAAAATGTGCATTCTCATTTAAAGACACACAGTGTACAACCTTACAGTCTAACCTAAACTGACTGCGTATAACAAAATCTTCCTTTGTGGTTTAAACATGTCTGCATGTGTTTTTTTAACTCTATCTAAATGAGATTTAAAGATGATATTCTGGTGATTTTTGAGTGTGGACTCTATAATAGTCAGTGTGGCTCAACATTGTATTGCATTTTACATTATATACGGATATGTTCAATTTGCTAGGGGGGGGAAAACTTATATTTACAGTGGAATGTATTTTATTTATTTCAGATGTTATTTATTGCATTACACATACAAATGTACATTTGTTTTCTTTGCATTATACATTACATTTAAACAAAGTTTGAATATTTAATATTTAGTCCAGCAATAGAAAAACGCTAGAATCCTAAAAATCATCAGAACAGTTTTCTTAATCCATTTCAACCATGTAACAATGACCTTTGCCAACAACACCTATCTCTCTCTAGAAGTAGTTGTCAGACACATTGTCACATCATTTCAATGGAAAAAGGAAGGCTGTTCAGTCCGAATTCTTGGGATTCTATAGACAAGCTAAAAGCCAGGCAAACAGAGATAAATGAAAAACCATGACTACTGGTATGTATGTGGGCATGTAGATAACACACAAGCTTTTGGGTGAGTTTGTTATTCTTCTGCCACACACCGCTCATGACATTAATACTATCGTTCAAGTTTTTCATGAGATATCTTCTGTATGCCCCTTTTTCAAGATTTCAGTAAGAATACTGTAGCTAGCCTAACTCATTTGAAGGTACTGTGCAGTGAGCTGCATGTAAAAAAGTGCATTCTTCATACTCGGTATTTTCAGAATTCCATAATTAAAATATACACATCAAAGTCTAAATGTAGATAAAAGTTTAATAGTCAGTGTGTATAATAGTCAGTGTGGCTCATTATCTATACTTAGTAATAGAATGTATTTGCGGTGTAGTATGTCACAATTAATGATAATACAAATAAATAAATAAATAAATAAATAAATAAATAAATATATAATCGGTTCATTAACTTTTCATTACATAACATTAACTCATGAGTAGCATTAAGGTTGATTGAGACTGAAAAAACCCTGGAGCACTCAGAATGATTGCACAAATCATGAGAAATAAGAGAAATTCCATTTGAAGCAAGTTTAAAATGACATTTTTTCTTTTCTAGTACCGTTTTAAAATGTATAATACAGGTTTAAAGTACATAGAGATCCTTACCTGGAAGGTGAAGACAAACAGTGCGCAGCTCAGCACAGCCAAAGGAGAGATCTTCATTTTGTGTCTGAAAAAGAAAAAGATATATACACACAAAATATTTATGTCACCTTTCCTCAAACCACCTACAGTAATCACACTTCTGAATTAAAGTTTTTAGAAAGCATTTTGTTTTTTAATAGGGTTACAACTCTGTTCTGACCAAGTGTTTGTTTGTTTTTAGCTGTAGTTGGATTAACAATAAAAATACATCTTTCATTTATATTTTTTTCTTTTTAAAGATAAAAACAAACATCACAAGGATATTACTCCACATCACCACGATGGTTACGAGTGATTAAAAATAAACAAAAAGCTAATGATGCCCAAGGTGTGCAAGTGAAGCAAGCCATGGTCTCTGTGTAAAACGAAAACAAATTTCGGAACTGTAAAAAGTAAAAATAAATAATAATAATTTTATATATATATATATATATATATATATATATATATATATATATATACCTGCATATCCAAATGGTTACATTACATAAAGAGGACTCAGTAAGATGAAGAGCTTTTGCACTGCACTATGAGGGTGAAGATGTGAATATCATACTGGATACACCAATATTCAAGCCCTTTATTTGTCAGTGTTTTTTTTTTTTTAAATTGTATTTGACAAAGATCATATTTAAATAATTGTCATGTTTATTAGATACATTTGTAAATAATACATTATTTTCCATGCAAAATGTGGCTGTCTATTTAACATAAAATAGATACAGGTTAACTCACACAATTGTTATCACTGGAAGCGGACAGAAAATTGGAAAACAAGAAGATTTAGAGTTGATCAATGCAGTGCAATAAGTTGGCAAAGAGGATCATACCCGACTTCAGATAGACTTCTGAAAGAATATGACACACTGAGGATGCTGCATCAGAACAGAGGATGCTGCATCAGAAGTTTGTCCTTTGATTAACTTTTGCTCTAAATTCGTCCCTGATTACCCAAAACGGTATTGGAAGCTAAGCAGAAAAGATGCAGTGTGGGAATGAATATGGTCTCTGCATACTGCAAAAAGACAATCATGGGATTGCTGAATGTGGAAAGGGAGTGGGGTTGAGAGTCGATCTGCACAGCCTGGTCTCATGAGCAAAGTGTTACTACAGCAACCTTTTAAAAAATACCTCTTCATTTAACATAGACATTGCTATAGCAACACTTTAAAGTAGACATTGCTATAGAAACATTTAAAGACATTGCTATAGCAACATTTTAAAGAAGACATTGCTATAGCAACATTTTAAAGTCTGATTTTATTCATTTCAAATATGTATAACAATTTTGCTCCTTTTTCATCATTCACTGGTTATTGGTGACCAAACAATACTGGTATAATTTTTCACCCGAAGCACAATAACCTTCTGTATGTCTTTTTTAAATGTATTAATCAACTAATTATAGTAACATTTGACTTAAATTCAGTTTTGGCCGGCAAAAAGTTGGGAAATGGTGTGTAAAACTAACATTTGCATTATTATTGTTTTTTTTTTTTGTTTGGTTGTTTTTTTTTAAAGAAAGATCATTAAAATTAAACCAATATTGTTTCTAGTACACTGTTTATTGGTTTTGCATCCAGAACTGAGGCAATTTATATTTTATCCCATAAGTATTTATAAGCATACATAGTTTTCAGGTTTTCTTTGGTTATTGTCAAAAATAACCAGCATATTTTAAAAAATAAATAAATAAATAATGTCACAAACATGTATAGTTATTTTTCAATCTTAAGAATAACATTTAAAATATGTTTTTTTCACTCCACAATTCATGGTTATTGTTGCCAATAAAGACAAAAAATGAATTGAAATGATAAACTTCAACCAACACAGATGTTTCTGGTTGAGAACTACAGGTCATAAAGGGCACATGCTGTATATTCACAGCTGTTAATAAAAACTTTCATGAAAACAATACAATTCACTGTCAACATGTCCAACTGTGAAATAACCAAATTGGAAAAATATTCATTG
Source organism: Acipenser ruthenus (assembly GCF_902713425.1). Lineage (NCBI taxonomy): Eukaryota > Metazoa > Chordata > Actinopteri > Acipenseriformes > Acipenseridae > Acipenser > Acipenser ruthenus. Next base: position 72,140,635 of record NC_081194.1, on the reverse strand, counting down.
CAACAACAGGTTAATACCATTTAAAATAAAACGTTTTTATTTATTGTTAAAAATAAAATAAAATATTTACCTCGGTTGCAAATGGTTACTGCAAGTGTTCTGAATTCTTACTTCAGTTTCAGAAGGGTAAATAGTCCATACTCTCCTAAACGGCTGTACAGTAAGGATCTCTCAGGGTCTTATCCAGCGTCTCAATGGAAGGCTGAATGGAAAACACTAGCTCTGATGTTATCACAATCAGAGTGAGCTTACTCTTTGAGCTTGATTGTTTTCTACTAACCAAATAAGTTCTCCATCACATGTACCTGGTTTAAATTTGCATTAAAAATATTGCCTTTGCCATCTGGTCAAGTAAATATTCCAATCAATTGTTATACCATTTCACTTTCCATTCCTATTTGAATGACAAATATATCTATTTTTGCCTGTAACCTTGGTGGGATGCAGTTCTCTCTAGGCTCCTACAAAGAGACACTTTACTAATAAATACATATACTGTATTTTCTCTATAGTATGACATCACCATCCACTGTAGAGTCTGGCAATGCTAGACTATTCAAGTATACAAAAGTTTGCAGAAAAAAACTCCTTTCCAGATGTTACCCTAAGCCAACAAAACAGCCCCAATGTTTAGGAACACTTAAGTGGTAGTGCTCACTTACATGTTTGTTTGTGTGTTTGTTTGTTTGTTTGTTTGTTTTAAATAACCATTATCATTAACTATTGAACATCCACTAGTATGATATACCAATACAAAAAAAATCCTCAAGTGCTCATAGTTCATCAAACCATTGTGTTGGTGTATGCAATAAACTATACACAATGGCTCAGTGATCCATCAGACTTTCATTCACTTGTTACTAATGGTCTGCACACTAACTTGTGGTTTTGCTTCTAGCTTATATCCACTTTACCTCACACGGTGGAAAATATCACTGAGACAAATTTAAATTCCAGATTCTTTTGGGTTTAAATCTAGGAAATTATTCTAAACACAGTTCATTATTTTGTCTTTCCATATGTGTGGCTCTTTTCTACTGGTATAGTAGTGATGTTGACTTTTCTTGTACTATATTTTTAATTTCATGAAGCTTTTTTTGTACCATAATATTATTTACAATTGACCTGTACAACAGACTTGTATTTCTTTCAACTGATAGGCATTTAACTTAAATAAAAATAAAAATGTCTTGACTATATAGGTTTTGTTTTTGTTTGAGAACATTTTTATTACTTTTTTTTATTTATTATAGTTATAAAATCAAACATTGTTTGTTAATTATATATGTTCTCAGGCTCAGCTTCATGATGGGCTTGTATAGCCAAGCCAGGCTAGGCTGACATTAAATGTTTCTGGCCCTGCTTTTATTTTGTGGTGTATCTTATTTGTGGCTAGCCTTGCATTTGTATACAGTAAGTCACATTTGAACCACCGACAGTAAGTTAGCTGTTTTGCAAAATTAAAAGACACAAAAAAATAGTTTTTGACCTTTTAATTCAGGTGTTCGTCAGGGTCCTAGTGAAAGTTATTTTAAACTAAGGCATCTAAAAATACACATACATAATGCAAACTGCCAGGATACAGCAGAGGTACATCATCCTCCTGCTCACTGGTAAATCCATGTCAGTTATATATGTGAAGCCATCTTGAGGCAGGGAATGCAATTTAAAAGTTTAAAAAAGTGGTCAAAATGTAAAAAAAAATAAAATAAAACAATACACACACCTTACATAAACAGCTGTAGCAACACATGGGAACATGTAACACAATAAAATAAAAAGGTCCTTATGTACCCTTTAAGATGTAATGACATTTAAACATGTTTTCATTATTTGTTTTATTCCAGAAGGATTCCTGATAATATTCTGATACTAAATCTGCATGCTTGGATTATTTTGTCTACACTGAAATTACTTTACATTGTTTATGTATTTCTTATTAAATAATGTAACCAATCACCTGTTCTAACTCTCTGCATGCAGTTAACGTAACCATCTCTTACCTTTCAGCAGTGCTAGGTGATTCAAACTGGCAGCAGCTAATTGCTAGATTAGCCGGAAGGTGCCTATACTGCTCCATCCCACAGCCGATCACCGGGGTTAAAGGGGGGGGGGGGGGAGTGTGATACACTTTTGTTACAGATTCTGTCTCCGGTCGGTGAGATTAGATGAGGTTAAAAGCTCTAAAACCATGAATGCAGCAGAGCCCACCTGTTTTGCATTGAGGTTAAGGTGCTAGCTTGTGGTGTGCAGTGTTGCCTCTGCCCTGGTACAAACGCATTCGTCATTTTGTACTTTTGTAAATCAAGGGGTTCCACTTCCCCCCGGCATTACAAAGTTAACTTTTAAAAAAAAAATTTGAATATCATTTTTGGCAGAAACAAGTAATCTACATATAGGGACTCCCCCTTTTCCAGGTGAAATAGTTCATTTGCATATGGTGAGACCACTTTTTCAGGTTCACAACTGGACAGGATTATTGATGCATAAGTAAACCTTGCCCAGACCAATAACCCCTTTGATAATGCTGATTGCCAGTGTAGCGAGTGTGTCTTAAATAATTTCATTGTATTTGAAAAAAACACACAGGGGCTGGAAGGCAGTGCTTTCTTTTCAGTTAATTCGTATGGTTGGGCCAAAAAAGATTTGTAACAAAGTATTATTTCATAGATCTAGGTTGCACACATTATAAATTTAAGTTTCTATGTCATCAAAAGTAAAAAAAAAAACCAGTATAATCTAGTAACATTTGAGTGTAAAATCTAAACAAATGTAAAATAAACAAGTTGAAAAGTGAATCACCTGGATACCGGTACTTATGAAGAGGAAGGAATTTAAAAAGACGGGCAGGCTGCTTTGATGTTAATCCAGTCCAGAAGGCAGTAAAGCAAGTCCAGGAAAGGATTGTGGGAACAAGAACACAGCACATTTATTTTAGTAGTCAAATGCTTCAGACCTTACATAGCCTGGTTCCAAGGGGGGAACATTCAACAAGCTTTTGAAAAAACATGCAAAACATTACGTCAAGCTCAGGGTGGATTGCGCAGTTTCGTGTAGCAGCATTTGTGTGTGAAAGTGGTATCAGTCAATTAACCGCCACCCACTCCTTATCCAGGGCTAGTAGTATATATGGATTAGTCACTTTCTACATTATCTAGCACACTGGATAAAGTGACTCCACATACTTAAAGAAAAACTGACAACAACTGAAAAATGGCACTGTAACAGGGCAAGCAGCCCTGTACATTGTTTTGTTTATTTTTAGATCGGGGTCTCCCCCTCCGCCCCGGTGCAGATTGTTTTGTGTTTGTTTATTTTTATGTCGGCGAAGCGCCGTATGTTTTGTTATTGTTTTGGTTAAATGACGGCGTAGCCAATTGTTTTGTTTAGTGTGGATGGGTAGCCATGGGAGGACTGTGAGTCGCTCCCACCTCCGCCAGCAGAGGGAGAGTTCCTGCTGGTTCCACCTCCACCACCCTGGGAGGACTGTGAGTCGCTCCCACCTCTGCCAGCAGAGGGAGAGTTCCTGCTGGTTCCACCTCCGCCACCATGGGAGGACGACTTGTCGCTCCCACCACCACCAGCAGAGGGAGCATGCCTGCTGGTTCGGCCTTCGCAGCCAGAAGGGGAGGAGCCCCTGCCGCCTTCGCTGCCAGAAGGGAAGGAGCCGCCTTTGCTGCCAGAAGGGGAGGAGCTGCCTTCGCTGCCAGACGGGGAGGAGCCCCTGCCGCCTTCGCTGCCAGAAGGGGAGGAGTCCCTGCCGCCTTCGCTGCCAGAAGGGGAGGAGCCGCCTTCACTGCCAGAAGGGGAGGAGCCGCCTTGGCCGCCAGACGGGGAGGAGCCCCTGCCGCCTTCGCTGCCAGAAGGGGAGGAGCCCCTGCCGCCTTCACTGCCAGAAGGGGAGGAGCCGCCTTGGCCGCCAGAAGGGGAGGAGCCCCTGCCGCCTTGGCCGCCAGAAGGGGAGGAGCCCCTGCCGCCTTTGCCGCCAGAAGGGGAGGAGCCCCTGCCGCCTTGGCCGCCCGAAGGGGAGGAGCCCCTGCCGCCTTGGCCGCCAGAAGGGGTAGGAGCCCCTGCCGCCTTGGCCGCCAGAAGGGGAGGAGCCCCTGCCGCCTTGGCCGCCAGAAGGGGAGGAGCCCCTGCCGCCTTGGCCGCCAGAAGAGGAGGAGCCCCTGCCGCCTTTTCCATCAAGAGGAGAGGAGCAGCAGCTACCTCTACTTCCACCACCACCACCATTGGGAGAAGTGGAGCTCATGCTGTCGCCTTCATGGCCAGGGGCTCCCCTCCCACCATCACCATTGCCTGGGGATGACTGTTCTGTATCGCCTGGGTCTGCCTTTTGTTCCCCACAGGATACAGGGTACGAGGGAGAAGTGGAGCTCCCGCTGCCGCCTCCATGGCCAGGGGCTCCCCTCCCGAGTTCGCCTCCCGAGGGTCTGCTGCCGCTGCCGTTGCCTCCCGAGGGTCCCGAGGGTCCGCTGCCGTCGCCTCCCGAGGGTCCGCTGCCGCTGCCGTCGCCTCCCGAGGGTCCCGAGGGTCCGCTGCCGTCGCCTCCCGAGGGTCCGCTGCCGCTGCCGTCGCCTCCCGAGGGTCCGCTGCCGTCGCCTCCCGAGGGTCCGCTGCCGCTGCCGTCGCCTCCCGAGGGTCCGCTGCCGCTGCCGTCGCCTCCCGAGGGTCCGCTGCCGTCGCCTCCTGAGGGTCGCCGGGGATCCTGCTTCGCCTGGGGTCACTACACTATGGCCGGAGCCCCACGGAGGGTAACTGACGGCCATGAAGAAAGGGGGAGAGGTCAGGAGACCAGCTCCCCCAGCCTCACTTTCGCGGCCGGAGATCATGTGGTCGGAGCCCCAAGGAGGGGAACTGACGGCCATGAAGAGAGGGGGAGAGGTCAGGAGACCAGCTCCCCCAGCCGCACTTTCGCGGCAGGAGATTGTGTGGTCGGAGCCCCACGGAGGGGAACTGCCGGCCATGAAGAGGAGGGGGAAGGTCAAGAGACCAGCTCCCCCAGCCTCACTTTTGAGGCAGTATAGAGGGTGGCGGGAGCCCCGGAAGAGGGAGCTGCCGGCCACGAAGAATTGGGGGGTGCCAGAGATTCCACCATGGCCACCCCCCAGAAGCAACTTGCTTCCCCCTCTTCCGGGAGGTGGCCGTTGGGGCCATGTGTGCGTTGCACAAGGGGGGGGGATATGTAACAGGGCGAGCAGCCCTGTACATTGTTTTGTTTATTTTTAGATCGGGGAATCCCCCTCCGCCCCGGTGCAGATTGTTTTGTGTTTGTTTATTTTTATGTCGGCGAAGCGCCATATGTTTTGTTATTGCTTTGGTTAAATGACGGCGTAGCCGGTTTGTTTTGTTTAGTGTGGATGGGTAGCCCCATCCACAATCCAATTAATAAACCCGTGCAGATTGTGGCCGAGGGGTAATAGGATGATTTACTAATTGGTTAAACCCCTCGGCCATGATATAAAAAGCCTGCAGCTCTCGGCACTCGGGGTGGGAGTTCAGAGGAGGAACGAGAGAACAGAGAGACGGCGAGTAAAGACAAAAATGAAACTTAATAATAGAAACATAGGAACAGTGAAGGCAATCTGCCCAGCCTGACCTTTGTTTATGTGGTTTTGTGTTCGTGACTTTATTTTGTTTAAACCTTTTATTTTGCTCTGTGAGCAAGTGTTTTTTGTTTAAAATATTTATTTTATTTTTTGTTTGCTTAATAAAAACGGCAAACGCCACTTGAACTGCAGTACTTGCCCTGGTGTCAGTTTTTGTTCCTGCTTCTGTCTGACGTCAGACCACTCGTCATCCCTGTCACAGACACATTTTGAAATCTAACATGAAATACTGTACTACCATCGCAGTATCATGTTGTAGTTTCTTTGATTACATTATGTTAAATAAAATATCTAAATTATGTTCATATAGTTTTTTTGTTTTTTTTAATTATGTCTCAATCATAAAAATTTGCAAAAATTGTGTATCATTGGGTTGGTGTGGACTCCACCATCACTTGAAGTGTAAATATGTGAATCCAAACTTATTTTTTAACATTGAAAAAGACCTCTAGTCAAAACGCTTGTCATTGAACTTATTTAAGTTTCTTTCAGTCATTTATCAAATATTAACTCAGAATGTTTCTTCCATAAAACAACAGAGGATGTTCATTTCAGACTAATTAGATTTCACCTTCATTTTTTACATAGAAAAAACGCAAACACTGATGCAAAGGCTTAGTATATCTCTAGCAAACAATTTTTAACGTAACCCTCTATGGTATGGTGTATGTTTAAACTTACACATTAAAAACTATTTGTTTTAAAGGCTTAAATAGTAAGTTAGATACAAGAGGACAATGTATGTTGTAAAAAAACACATGAAAGGTCAGACCAAACTAGCAGATGGTGCTGTGAATCTCAGGCTCTACTTGAAACAACGAAACAGCTTGACTTCCTGTTGTAGAGTGATGTCCATGGAAGACTGAAATGTAAGCTTTAAAAAAAAAAAAAAATTTAAAAATCCTACAGCTACAATGTTGTGGATTTTGTGTTTAATATTTGGGTGCTTAAGATATTGATTGTATATATTATATTTTGTATAGCTACTAAATTTGAGTAGATATGCGTACATATACCAATGTATTTCTAAACATACACTGTACACATATGTCTTGTAAGGCTTACAATATTGAGAGAAACGGTAGTTCCTCGTACAAATTAGAAAAACTTGTTTGAAACTACCGAGAGTCTCTATATATCTCCAAAGTTTTGCTGTTTTCACCATGTTGCAGCTGCAAAACTAAATCACTTAGAATTACGATCTGTACCAGTACCAAAAGTCTGAAACTTTCTTACATCAAATGTAAAAAAAGAAAACGCAAATACTTCATATACACAATGAGATATAAGTCATCAAACTAATGTAAAATTGTTATTCTCCTTCTTCCTCTTCCGTTTACTTTTAAGAGTGTGTTGTGACTGTTCAAACAGAAAAGCTAAATAACTGGACATCTACCAATCATGTGATTCCACATGTTGGTCAACGTCAAAATAAACCAGGGAACGCAAGCAGTTTGATATCCACACCATTTATATTAGTATATAGGTATACAGCTGTAAAAAAACCCAAAACAAAACCATGTTACACAATGAGACATTAGTGCTTCTTCACTTGTAGCATATGTGGAGTAGTGGTTAGAGCACTGTGCTCTTGATAGAAAGGTTGTGAGTTTCATCCCAGGTAGGGCGACACACTGCTTCTTTACCTAGATTGGTCCAGTAAAAAAAACAACTTTATAAGTAAGTAATTCTATGTAAAAAATAAATAACATCACAATTGTAAATTGGCCTGGATAAGGGTGTCTGCTAAGAAATAAAATAATAATTTTTTCAGGCCTGGTTGGTACTTGGATGGGAGACTGCTTGGCAATACCAGGTACTTTAAACTTTTCTTTGGAGTTTTACTCAGTGGTGTAGTCGAGGGTATACGCAGGTAAACGGCATTTACCCATTTTGAATTTGGGCAATATATCATTTACCCACTTCTCATATAAGGGATACAGAGTTTACTCACTTCTACTCTCCTGTGATGTGCAAATCCTGTGTTAAAGACAATATGTTTTAACGGCGAGCGTCTGTGTTGTGTTCAGGGAATGTGAGCGGAGCGAAGCGGTGACAGTTCCGCTCACCGCTCATAATAATATCCTCCACTCTGCTCCGTTCTTTCTTTGCTCCGCTCGGCTCTTTCTTTCATTCCGCTCCGCTCCCCCACTCTAGACAAAATGGTATTAAAAAAAATATATATGTAATAATAAGTAAATAAACTAGCTGTTTTTCCCCCATTGTGTTGCCGATTACAGATGAAAAGATGTAATGTACATTCAGAAAGGGATACCATTAAATTGTCCTTATTAATCGCATACCTTGACTCAAGTAAAAAAAAAAAAAAAAAAAAAAAAAGAAATCCTCATCTATGACCGGCAAAGAAAAACACAGACATAAAAGTGCTCAGAGAAGTTATCTAATTGAATTTGAAGACTATTTCTCATTATTAGCTTTATACAAGGCATATTTGTATCTGAATATCTCATAGGGTGCTCAAAGCAACCCACGAACACATATGAGTGTGACATTAAATTTGACTGTATTATGGCATCTGTCTTCTTTTCATACATTTACACTGTAAAACTACAGACCTGTGAAACATTTCTATGTAAATGGCATGTGTGTATAGTAAAAAAAAAAAAAAATAGAAGTGCTCTATTCTTAAACAGCAGTGTTTATACGTCATTAGGTGTAACACTGGTGTTTAGTCATTTGGAACTCTAAATAATTGTTAAACGTTATGTGTTTAATCTGTGCCATTTTTGCTTAAGGTTTAATGTTTAGATTTTAAACACCAGCACTGTTATAAACGCGTATGAATGTTTAAAAAGTGTTACAAATCATAAACACGTCCAAGAGTTTATTGAGAGGAACAGTAGTACCTCGTACAAGTTAGAAAAACTTGTTTGAAACTACTGAGAGTCTCTATATATCTCCAAGAGTTTTGCTGTTTTCACCATGTTGCAGCGGCAAAACTAAATCACTTAGAATTACCATCTGTAACGTAAATACCATTTCATTTCATTCACCGAGCCATCATTAATGTTCAGGAACAGCAAAAGCCTCAATCTTCTAAGAGAACACTTGCAGTTACACATCAGTTCAGAGGCTTGAGCAACCCCAATTTCACCTCATGCTATGCAAATGCAATATTACAGTGCCTTCTTCACTTGCAACATCTGAAGGATTCATTAAAACACAGTCAACAAGAGGCTATCAGGAGCTTTGTTTACAAATATGATCACTTGCCATCCACTGCATCTTAAACTCTCAGCTCACTGCTACCACCCCTGCGCTAACTCGGGAGGGTGAAGACGAACACATGCTGTCCTCCGAAGCGTGTGCTGTCAGCCGTCCGCTTTTTTTCACACTGCGGACTCACCATGCAGCCATCCAAGAGCTACAGCGTCGGAGGACAACGCAGCTCTCGGGCAGTTTACTGGCAAGCCCGGCCAGACTACAGGGGTCGCTGGTGCGTGGTGAGCCGAGGACACCCTTCGGCCAATTGAGTGCCGCCCCCTGGAAGCTCCCGTCCTCGGTCGGCAAAGGAATAGCCTGGACTCAAACTCGCGACGTCCAGACTATAGAGTGCATCCTGCACTCCACGTGGAGTGCCTTTTGCTGGATGCGCCACTCGGGAGCCCCCCACTGCATCTCCAACTAGTGGGGATATTTGTCACTTCTTAGGAGAACCTTTCAATAGAGGTGAGCAGCAAGATGTTGCAGAGTTTCTCACCAGATTGTCTGAAATTTGTCCTGAAGTATCTCGCATAGTTTCAGTCACAATAAGTCATGACATTCTATGTACTTGATGTAACTACTGCTCATCAAACCGAGAGGTGTTGTATGTTTATCCACTACATGTACCTGCTGGTACAGATTCCATGTGTTTGGAAGAACTCATTTATAGAAATGACAAATGGGCAATGATTCCTGGTAGCAAATGTAGGCAACGCAAAACTTCTCCAATCGTGAAACGTGAACTTATTCAATCAGCAGGAAGAATGATTGCAGTCCGACTTATGCTTTGGGAAACCAAACCAGACGGGACCGTTACAAAGCGACACAATGCTAAGTTTACTGCTGTGCAGAAGACCAAAATTACTGTGGACAACAGGAATTACCAATTAGCTTCCATTATCATACACCAAGGACAGGGTGTTACTTCAGGACACTATGTGTCTGTTCTTGCTGTGGGTGCTACTGGAAAATGGGTGCATGCAAATGATGCACTTATTGAAGTCAAACCATGGCCAAGAAATGCAAAGGACATGCCTAAATGCCTTACATTAGCCTAAGTTCATAACACCACTATATCAAGGAGAATAATGTTTTTTCCAGCATTAAAATGTGTTAGTATACTACCATTTAGTGACATGCATATGTACGTAAATATCAATATATCAATACCTACCAAAATAGACATATTGTTTTCACCACTTATGCAAGTATAAGAATACAATGTTTACACTTTCAATACTGTCCAAAAGTCCCTTCTACCATTATTTTACTTTCAAATCTTTTCTCATTTCTCTTATATTACTCCACTTATTACTCTCTTGTCTTATCTGTCTGTCTATTTACCATACACATTCTCGAATATCTTTCCCTCGCTTTATTCATTGATGAAGAAAAAAAAGAAGTGATATCTATAACAAAAACATTGTCAATTTCAAAAAACAAGTTAGAAAAACGCAACAGCGCTTTAAAGTGGTGATATCAAACACAAAAGCCCAAGTTAGGAGAAGCAATTGGAGCAACCTTGTCAAGCATCAAGCAAATAGGCACAATTGGAAAGGTGCTGGGGCCCAACATTCACACAATTGTTGCTTCTAACTTGGCTTCTTTTTTTCATCGCTCCACTTTACATTGAAATGCTCTTTGTACAACTTCAAGGACATTGTGACCATTCCCTTATCAGCTCAAAAGTCACATCTGCAACAAAAAACATTGAAAATGCACAACCAAAAATAAAAAAAGGCTCCAACACCCCAGCCCTGGATCTGCAATGCCTGCCCCATCAACTGTCACTTCCCATACACTTACCTTGCATTCTCATTATCCCTTGCACTCGTTGCCATTATTGGTCTTGTTCATCATCTTCATTGTTGGAAATATACTACTTCATGCTCTTTAAGGTATTCTTGTATGTATGGGCTAAATGTCTGTCCATGTGTGCCCTCATCTACCTGTGCCTTAGCTGCATGTTGTCCGTGTGTCTTCCCAAAGCATACTTGTCTGCGCCTGTGATGACGCCTCTCCCATTCCCTGTCTTTCTCTCTGTAGTAGTGCTTGTAAGGATAACCAAGAACACTTCAGTCTGTGTTGAGCACTTCCCTTGGCACATGTGTCTCAGTATCTTTATTCTGGTTACAACCCAGCTGATAATGGAATGAGCATTTCAATGTAAAGTGGAGCGATCAATAAAAGAAGCCAAGTTAGAATCAACAATTGTGTGAATGTTGGGCCCCAGCAGCTTTCCAATTGCCTATTTGCTTGATGCTTGACAAGGTTGCCCCAATTGCTTCAACTAACTTGGGCTTTTGTGTTTGATATCACCACTTTAAACGGCTGTCGCGTTTTCCTAACTTATGTTTTTACATTGACATTTACATTGAATGTTTTTGTTACAGATCTAATATAAATGTGTACTCTATCTCCTCTTTGTAGGTAGCAAATAGGATGGCTGATATAAAACCCTCTGTCTTTTGTGGACGTAAACAACAAACTGCCTGTATTCCTCCAGATAGTAGTGATCAGGAAAGTGAGGAAAATAGCTCTGATGATGAAACATAGGTGCATAGAGATAGTGAACAGGCAGTTTCTTCTAACAATGTATTATTGTTATTATTGGTTCTAATACTTTATTTGTAGTAGTTATTTTTTTTTTTATTATTATTATTTAGTATTAGTGATTCATAACTATGACGACTATTACTATGATTACGACAACTACTACTACTAATAATAATAATAATAATAATAATAATGTGGTACTAGTATTCACTATTATATGTGTATTTTCTCTAGCCTTAAAAGTAACGTCCAGTTTATTGATTTAATTACAGATTCTAATATATGTAATGGCAGTGAGAATGAAGACATCAGCCCTTCCTCACAGGCACACGACCCAGCAGACACAGCATGTACTCGGTCTCCTCGAAATGACCATGAACAACCTTTGACATCCACAGGTGTTACAGCAAGACCAAAAAAAAAAAAAAACTGTTGTAGATGATCTTGATTTGAAACGTGTGAAATGGCAAGTTAACAGGTCTGTGCACTTGCTGAGCACTTTGTGGAAGCATATCCACAAACGCATGTTGTAAACGTACAGTGTATGTTTAAGAATGCATCTTAATATTTTGATAATAAAAAATGTGGCCAGATTCTTGTTTCCGAGACCTAAATCAATAAACAATGTTGTAAAAAAAAAAAAAATTCTGTTATATTTTTTATGGTGTGTACCATAGAGGGATAAACATTCTCATTTTTGCTGCAACTACCTTAGCATGCGTTTGCTTGTTTCCTGGTATTTTCATCTAAAAACAATTTTATTATTTATTTCTTAGCAGACACCCTTATCCAGGGCGACTTACAAGATATCACATTATTTTTTACATACAATTACCCATTTATACAGTTTTTTTTTAAATTATTTTTTTTATTTATTTTTTTACTGGAGTAATCTAGGTAAAGTACCTTGCGCAAGGGTACAGCAGCAGTGTCGCCCACCTGGGATTGAAAGTATTTTGACTAACAAATGAGCAAACAAGGAACAACAAGGTCTTCAGGGTTACATTTTGCATTCTAGTTTCTATCCATGCATCTGTATTTGAATTTATTTTGTTGTGCATCCCGTAAGCCAGCCATTCAGCAAACTTCATACAGTATTTGAATTTATCTTTAATTGAATTAGTTTCACATTATGGTCCTTGTGGATTTACAGCACAGAAAATGTCATTTACTACATCAAGACTGCCAATTCCATGCAGGACATTGATAAATAAAGTGACCTTATACCAGTGTTATCCATTTATAGACAAGAGTAATTTCTCATGAAGAACTGCAAAACCTGAAACCTGTTAAGACAAATATGAAGAAAACCATTACGAATTACTATAAGAAATTCAAATTGACAGTGGGCCTCTCCAGTGACCCCTCCAGAAAAGTGGAGCAGTGTAGGACGTTGGGAGCTCAACGATTCTGGTTGCATTGAGCTCTCGACAACAAAATCTTGATAAAAATCTGCTATTTGAAAAGACAAGCATATAGTAAAGATATTCCACATACTGTAATGAAATTATAGTTAAATGAGCTTATTACAATTCTCTCTCTTAAGCTGCTATATATAAAGAAAACAAACCAGATTATGCACATGCACCCTTCGTAAGGAAAGCAAACATGTTGTGCTGCTTTAGAGCGAGTCAGAATCTCATGGGACAGAAATACCTCGCTTAAACAGTACCCAACTTCCTGAAAATGTTCTGTAGTGATATAATATATATATAGTAACACAAATGACACCACTCAAGGTTCTTGCCCCTTTAAAATCAGACCCAACACACAGAAATTGGAGGTTCAGCGCTTACACGCACTTTTAATAATACAAACAAAAACACAAAATAAACAAAACAAACACCTAGCTCCTTTTAGAGCACTGACTAAACACACAGGAACCTGGCTAAGCCATTTACCTGCTATAAACATCAAAACACTCTCTTGAACTTACTTCTTAACAACTGCTTGAAAGCAGAGCACCTCTTCTGCCTCCTTCTCCTCAGCAGTCCCTAGCAAACTGACTGCTCTTCTTTAATACCCTGCACCTGGTTTTAATTTAACAATAGCTACCAGGTGTAGGGGATAATTAATAAAACAATTAACAAATTAAATTAAACAATAAAGTAACACCTGCTGTCTTACAATATATATATATATATATATATATATATATATATATATATATATATAAATCACTACAGAACATTTTCAGGAAGTTGGGTACTAATATAAAGAAAACTGTTACGAATCACTATAAAAAATTCAAATTGACAGTGGATCTCCCCAGTGACCCCCCTTGGACGTTTTCACAGTTTGTTGTGTTACAAACTGAAATCTTGATGCATTAAATGGGAAAATGTGATTTTTTGGGGGATTTTTTTCCTTTGATTTACACAACCTACTCAACACTTTCAATGTGTGAAAAAAGGGGAGTGAAAAAAACAAATCACTTAAAAATAAAAACCTGAAAAGTCTTCATTAGATAAGTATTCACCCCCTGATATACCACCTTCTAACCTACTTTCAGTTATACAGTTCCTGTCTACTGTTAACAAGCTTAGCAACTCAAGTGCAGCACAAAAATATGTTGTGGTTTATTTAAATGATTACACCCACTGTTTCAACTGTTTATATTGACTGTGTCTGGTGTTACTTAATTCATACAAATATTCACTGAAGTGTCAGGCCCTGTTAATGGAGCAATAGTACACACCTTTATGCCGTGTCACTCGGAAATCAGCAAATGCATACATATAATGTACCGGGAACCATAACACCGCCCACCCGCCTACTCAGAGAGAACTCACAGTGCAATTTACATGCCTACACTCACTCTGAGATAGTTCAGTTCTATCAGCAATAGTAATGAATCTACCCACGTCTGTGACAGAACATAAACCTGGGTCATCACTACCGCTGCCAAGCTCCACCCAGAGTGAACACGCTACCGCTGCATTGAAAGAGCCAGGTTCCACCCAGAGTGAACACGCTACCGCTGCATTGAAAGAGCCAGGCTCCACCCAGAGTGAACACGCTACCGCTGCATTAAAAGAGCCAGGCTCCACCCAGAGTGAACACGCTACCGCTGCATTAAAAGAGCCAGGCTCCACCCAGAGTGAACACGCTACCGCTGCATTAAAAGAGCCAGGCTCCACCCAGAGTGAACACGCTACCGCTGCATTGAAAGAGCCAGGCTCCACCCAGAGTGAACACGCTACCGCTGCATTAAAAGAGCCAGGCTCCACCCAGAGTGAACACGCTACCGCTGCATTAAAAGAGCCAGGCTCCACCCAGAGTGAACACGCTACCGCTGCATTAAAAGAGCCAGGCTCCACCCAAAGTGAACACACTACCGCTGCATTAATAGAGCCAGGCTTCAATAGTGAAGCAGTAGAACACAACTTTACCCATGAAAGTGCATACATGCATCAGGAACCATTACAATTGGAATAGGCACTTTTAGTCGATTTAGTTTATTGACATAAAAATTGGTTTCATAGTAGTTATTGGCATTTTTAAAAAAACATTGATAAAACAGACAGTGAGAAATGTGGTATTCATTGTATTACCTCACATGTGGTTGAATAACTGAGGCAAAATAGCTCTGTCTTGGCAAATAGCCATATACTGTACCTAAAACAAAAAACAAATTACATTTTATTATTCTTATTTATTTCTTAGCAGACGCCCTTATCCAGGGCGACTTACAGTCGTAAACAAATACATTTCAAGAATCACAGTACAAGTAATAATACAATTAAGAGCAAGATAAGTACAATGACTTTGGTTCAAGCAAGTACAAGTGTGACAAAATGCGATTCAATGATACAGCAGATAACAGTGTCAGTGATAGTTACATCAGAGACTGGGCAGTCCTGACATCTGTAGGAAAGCTATAGAATGAAAAGCTACAGTATGTTAAATATATTTTTCAATAAATAAGCGTTTTGGTTATACATCCCTAATTAGCTAAAGTCCAAAAATAGTGTGTTAAAAACTGTAGCTCTAAATGAAGGGACTCACAAGAACAAGCAAATATTCGTCCACCCTCAGTCCTGTAAATGCACACAGTATACCGTAATCAGTTGTGTAAATCCTAGATCTTCGGTTTTGCAACAAACTAAGATTTGTTTTTTTTTAATATCAAAGCTTTGTAAAAGAATAACAAATAGTCAAACAATACTTCTTGCTGAAATCTGTGTTACCAAATGTGGTTTACTCTTTCACAGTAAAAGTGAACTGGTTAAGCAAATGGCAACATCCCTTTTGGCACTTGCTGATTTGTAGAAGGCAGATTTATGGAAAATACAGCTTTGGTGAGACAGTCCAGAATAATAAATTAATCAAAAAACAAATGGCATTAAACGTACTAATACCACTCTCTCCCAGCTTTGGTGTGTGACGCTCCCACCATCGCTCACTTTAAATCAACTCTCAAGACCCACTTGTTCTCTCTCGCTTTCCATGCTCTTTAAGCCTGATATCTGCTATTAGCTGCTGTGTTGTTGCTACTATTTCATGTATTATGCTACTATATCATGTATTATGCATTTTTCTGTATTTAAAGTATTATGGATTTTCTTGTTACTGCATCTTGTAAAGCGCTTTGTGATGGTGGTCCACTATGAAAGGCGCTATATAAAATAAAGATTGATTGATTGATTGAATGTATTTAAAGGTTTAATACTGAATTCTTAAAATCATACATATCAGCACAACTTTGCTTACACTGTTTGACTGCATGTACATAAAACCGTATAATTATGGCCATAATCCTTTAGAATCACCAACGTAACATACTTGTAAGTAACAAAACACAAACCAAAAGTACTATTAAACATTCACATGGCTTTCTCTGACTGGTAGCCATAACCTCTTTTATTGTAACTATTGATATATATATTATTAAACATATTATTCAATGTCTGTGTCGGTATATCAGATATTTTATTATTATTTTTTTATTATTATTATTTTCCATGACATCCATATTGTTTTATTAATTATGAGCCTCTGTTCGAACAGGTTCCTTAAAAAAAGTGGCCCTTACTCACCTATTGATGCACAGCACTAATTTACAAAACAAACTGCAGTAGGCAAATATGGCAGCCGTTTTGTGTGAAGTAAAATAATTTGTATTTCAGTTCACACGATCTGTACCAGATGAGTAGGTCAGTATTTGTGTAAAATGTGTTCCCTAACTTACCAGTATTACTACACTTTTCTATTTAATTTGTTTAAATGGCTAGCCCTTTAACCACAAATGTAAAAAGTACCTTGACTTATGATGTTTCACATTGCTCATTTGGCTGGGTTCAGTTGAAATATCAAAATACACAATACAATGACTTGCTGCTCACATATTACACATTGGTTTTCTCATTTTATTTATTCCTTTAGGAGTCTATTAATCAAAGAGGGCAACTAGTCAAATCGGCCAAAAACTAAGCACTGTCAGACCCAAATAAAATAAGACAAAAGTCCCCTGGGACCTAAGTGAAATAGCTGCAAAAGAAAAACGCCCAATCCCTGGCTGCCGCTCCCTGTTGCCAGCAAGTCTCTGAACTATTTACAAAACACACAAAAGAAAAAAACAATATACAAAAACACACTTATTACCATGCGCAGGGCCTCAGCCCTACCACAGCCCCCCACAAAGACAGCGAGCAAATTAAAAGTGAAACCGTGTATAAAGTATTGCACGCAGGCAATATAAATGTGCATTATAAATATCATATGGGAGATACTGAAATTGAAGAAGGGATCTATGAAAAAGACCTAGGAGTTTATGTTGACTCAGAAATGTCTTCATCTAGACAATGTGGGGAAGCTATAAAAAAAGCCAACAAGATGCTCGGATATATTGTGAGAAGTGTTGAATTTAAATCAAGGGAAGTAATGTTATAACTTTACAATGCATTAGTAAGACCTCACCTAGAATATTGTGTTCAGTTCTGGTCACCTCGTTACAAAAAGGATATTGCTGCTCTAGAAAGAGTGCAAAGAAGAGCAACCAGAATTATCCCGGGTTTAAAAGGCTGTTGTATGCAGACAGGCTGAAAGAATTGAATCTATTCAGTCTTGAACAAAAAAGACTACACGGTTATCTGATTCAAGCATTCAAAATCCTAAAAGGTATAGACAATGTCGACACAGGGGGCTTTTTTGACCTGAAAAAAGAAACAAGGACCAAGGGTCACAAATGGAGATTAGATAAAGGGGCATTCAGCACAGAAAATAGGAGACACTTTTTTACACAGAGAATTGTGAGGGTCTGGAACCAATTCCCCAGTAATGTTGTTGAAGCTGACACCCTGGGATCCTTCAAGAAGCTGCTTGATGAGATTCTGGGATCAATAAGCTACTAACAACCAAACGAGCAAGATGGGCTGAATGGCCTCCTCTCGTTTGTAAACTTTTGGACCATATGTTGCACTGCACTGATAAATAATTGAAATAATAATGATAATAGTAATAATGATAATGATGATGATGAGGATAATACATGTTGTGTTTTGTATAAACTAAAGCCATAAAATACTGTAAAATGTGACTTTAGTTCAAATTGATGCATAGCAGGTGAAATGTAGGCTACTTCATACTATTACTTCCACTGATAAAACTGATAATAATAATAATAATAATAATAATAATAATAATAATAATAATAATAATAATAATAATAAATGTCCCATCACATTAAGGCTACTGTATAAACTAAAGCCCTGTGGCATTTGAATTTACTGTAAACTGTGTCCTCTGACTGACTTTAGTTTTTTTTTTAAATGAAATGCATATACAGTCTCTGTCATAAAGTATATAATCAGTAGTAGTAGCATACAGTAACCTACAACCTACCTGTATAACAATTGAAAATGAGTTGGATATAGTTATAATGGTTTCAAACACTATACCAAAATCGAGTTAAAAACTGTATAAAAAAAAACTGTAGTGGTACATTTTACAGCATTTTTAAATTCTAAAGTCATAAGGTTATTATTGAAGTTGTATTGGTATTATGTAGTGCAACACAACACATATACAGTTGTTTCAATTTTAAGTCACTTCCTAGCTTTGTAAAGGTTAGTGAAATTCTGATTCTGATCGTGATAAGTGCAAAGAAGAGCAACCAGAATTATTCCGAGTTTAAAAGGCATGTCATATGCAGACAGGCTAAAAGAATTTAATCTATTCAGTCTTGAACAAAGAAGACTACACGGCGATCTAATGCAAGCATTGGGAATTCTAAAAGGTATCGACAGTGTCGATCCAAGGGACTTTTTTTTACCTAAAAAAAGAAACAAGGACCGGGGTTCACAAATGGAGATTAGATAAAGGGGCATTCAGAACAGAAAATAGGAGGCACTTTTTTACATAGAGAATTGTGAGGGTCTGGAACCAACTCCCCTGTAATGTTGTTGAAGCTGACACCCTGGGATCCTTCAAGAAGCTGCTTGATGAGATTCTGGGATCAATAAGCTTCCTGTGCCAACTGGATTTAAATGTGATTTCAAGTCCAAATTTACTTTTTTTGTTTTGTTTTGTCTGTTGTTGTTTGTTGTTGTATCTGATTTCACGGGCAGTGCTTAGGGCAACATAGTTTGGGTCAATTTGACTGTGAACCAACAAATGGAAGGGGATTTGCTTTTTAAGCAGCCTCTAGAGCAGAGCGCGCATTGAGCCAGTTGTATATGGAGCGAGGGAGCAGAGCGCGGAGCGAGCCAGTTGTATGTGGAGCGGGGGAGCAGAGCGCGGAGCGGACATTTCCGGGCCGCTCTTTCACAGCACTGAGAAGAACTGAGCACGGTTTTATTCTTCTTAAAAACATGTTTGGCCATGGAGTTTGTGTAGCGGAGGTGAAACTCGCAAAGAGAGATTATGAAGTTCGGCAAAATTTATCAAAATTTTCCATTATATGGTGTTGGGATTGTTATTTGAAGGGGAAGGGAGACCCCTTGTGGTTGTAACAGGCAATTAGCGGCAGGAAGTGCACGACTTGCTTTACGGCAGGGCTAGTCAAATCTGCTCCACAACATCTGTTCCAGTCCTGGATTTTACTCTTTCTAAAAAAAGCTAAACCTATCAAGAGGCAAAAAAACAAGTTAGGACCTGATTAGAATAAAGACCAGGACTGAAATAGATCTCGAGGGCCAGATTTGACTAGCCCTGCCTTATGGCTTTAGTTGGAAATCTGCTATTACCTGATGGTGAGTTTGGTTTTTCTTCTGCTCCATTTATTATTTTTTGCAAATACTATTAAAAATGCCTCTGAAACAGTAAGTAAACTTGAATAAGGATGTTGTTAACATGTGTTGAGTCATTTTTTGGTGCGATTATTATTCATTATTTATATACACGTGTGTGTATATAAGAACAATATAAGAGCAATGCTGTCGGGTCGTGATTTTAACGCACATGGAGAAAATGCACTAGACTACAGTATGATAACTGCTTATGAGAGAGTTTAGTATACTAATAGTAGTCTTACTTTATATAAATAGGAGAGAGAGAAATAGTGCTGGATGAAGCGCCTGTTCCAACCACAGTCTGTTGTTCATCAGGAATAAATGTAATGTGAACCCGCCGTCCTGTGTTGGTGTGATTCCTTCACAAGTAATAGCCAGCCAGAGTGCGGAACAGCTAGCAAGATCAGACCGGTTACATTTGCACAACTACTTTTTAGTCTATTTTAAGTTTTTGTAGCAGCAAAGCCCTCCACTTCTCAGAGAATGCCACCAGAAGACCTCAGACTGATGATAATAAGTTGATCATTCATCTTGCTAGCCTTAAAATCTGAACTTGTTTCATTTAATTTCAAAATGCTCCAGCTTTGAGCTGCTGTTTTCTATAACAATTAATTAGTATTTTGTTTCAAAGTGATTTAAATTGTTTGTAGCAATTCTATTGAGTTTGTAAACCCCAATTCTTCTAATAGCTCATGTGATTGTTGCATTATCTTGCAGTTTATGAAATGGTCCTTGCTTTAAAAAGTAATGTTCCAGTTAAATCAACAGATACAATAAGGCATACTGCATTGCATCTCTGAATTACCATCACCAGTGCTTGAAATGTCTGTTCTAATAGATTTTCAGAGGAGTGTCCGCGTGAAGCTTGACAGCATTCTTGAGAACCAGCAGGAAGGCTTGGTCCCAATACAAAGGGTGGTTTCTGTCCTCGGCAGCAGTGTCTACGACATTGACAACTTGCTTCCTCGACCCTGGCAGACCATAGAGATGGAAGATGCTGACTTGATCCTTTTTTGTAAAATCAGCAGCTTATTTGTTATCTTCACCAGTATGTTATTTATTTAACCTTTCTTTTAAAACAGCTGAAATTCCATTGAAAATCCTCATTCGTCTCACCCCCCTTTAAAGGGGGTGAGGTAACAGATCCCAATTGTTATAGGCCTATTTCTATTTTACCCTACCTCTCTAAGATTATGGAAGCAATTGTAAATAAGCAACTAAGTCTCTTTTTAGAGAGTAACAATATCTTATCTGATACGCAATCAGGTTTTCGTGCTCGACGTGGGTGTGTCACAGCAGTTTTAAAAGTCCTGAATGATATTACTATGGGCCTTGATAAAAATCACTGTTGTGCTGCTATTTTTATTGATTTACCTAAGGCTTTTGATACTGTGGATCATTCTATTTTGAACAAGCTATGGAGCATAGGCTGTGACAGGGTTTCTTCTGCTTGGTTTCAGAACTACCTTTTAAATAAAAAGCAATGTGTAAAATCGGATGGATTTATATCACAGCCTTGCTTGGTTACTAAGGGTGTGCCACAAGGTTCGATACTGGGCCCTTCTCTTTTTTCCATTTATATTAATAATATTGCTAAGGGAGTAGATAATTGTAGTTAATCTTTTTGTAATCAATTATTTTCTGTTTTGTATTTGTAATTAATTTAGAACAATTTGTAGATTTTATTTTTCACTTTGACATTATGGACTTTTTTTGTGTTGATCAGTGGCAAAAACTCCTAATTAAATCCATTTTGATTCCATGTTGTAACACAATAAAATGTGGAAAAGGGGGGTGAATACTTTTGAGAGCCACTGTAACATATCTTAATTAATTATTGTTGCTGCTCTTGTATCTTAGCATAGTGTATTATTTTTTTTTTAATGTGCTCTTATTTACTTGTCAATAAATATGGGATTGTTGTTTTATACTAGTCCTATTTCCTGGTGCTTCTTTTATTGTATAGAGCTTCCAGCAATTCAGTATTCCGGACCTTCCCACGTGAGCAAAGGTGGTGGCAGCTACACGCTACTCTCTGTAAATCCAGTTACTACACTACCCTACCCTGGGAAAGGGTTTCATTACAATATTTCTTTATAAATATATACCATGTGCATGCAGGTCTTTTGTTAAGTACTGTGTATTCCATCTACTGTGTTGGAATTAGAAATATGTATGTTCTGTTCCTGTGTATTTGCTTCACAGTCATATTGTTTGTGGTCAATAAAGCAAAGAAGAAGAATTGTTTTAGTTTTTATTATAAGACCAAGTTTTTATACAGTAATTCAAAGTAACGTTACAGTATACATGTAAAGCTGTATTTGATGCATACCCAATAAGTTAGTATTAAAGTATGTACAGTATTTATTTTAAGGACTCAAAACTTGACATAGATTTGTATTTTTTGGGCACTTAACTAATTGCATTTAATAAACAGCAGTGTACCATTTCACATTTTTACATTGTTTCACAAGCAAGGCCAATATGCATATAAATCCGCTTCATAAATACAACCTCCTTACAAATAACAAAACAAAAAATTTACACAAATATTAATGGCAAATGTGCATAATACAAAGAACATTAATATGCAACATGCTTAAAAGGTATTACTGCTAGTTACTACAGCAGGTTAAAAAAACGTTTTCCAACTTGTTAACTTTTTTTTTATAAACCAAAATGTAGGTTTGGTAGTCTTCCAAGCAGTACCGCTGTTTAAGCAAGTATGTGCTGGATTTGCAAAGCTATTCTAATTAGAAAATGTATTGGAGATTCCCATTAATGTGATTGGTCAAGGTCCCTAATCTCTGGTAAAGGACCTCGAATGTTATTATTAAAACTATGTTTAATCTGGTTCAGATCAATCCACCGAAAAATATGTAAATACAATATTCATTTATGTAATTGACCTTTTTTTCTGCTTGAATACACTTTATGAACACACTCTGAACAAACAGCACAATCAGCATTAACACATGTAGGCTACTAGATATTTTTAATTACTGAAACTTTTTTTTTTTTTTTACTTTCGCCAATACATTTTAGGACCCAAGGTAACTTAAATACTGAAATAAACAAACCTGCACCCAAATCCTATAATTAAATTTTTTAAAAAAAGGTAGCGATTTTATTCTTTACATGTTTTACAAACATTTCACAAACCACGTTCGCTTTTGTGTATGGTACATAAGCAGACATTTTTTTTTTCTATTTTTTATTAGTATTGAGATTTATTGTCATTAGTGTCATTGTTATGGGAAATTGCTTCCCTAAGTATAAATATTTTTAAACAAGACCAACCTGGAGCTGTTTCATTTGCATACAGTACAACACGCTTGCAGGGTGACATTGAAACGTCAATATATGGTGTCAGCACTGAAACCAGTAGCTTGAAATAAGCATCAGCATTGATGATGCAAAAAAACCAAGGACATGACCTTGGTGTCCTCACAGCTAGTTACGGCCATATAGTGCAGAATCACAGTAAGGGCGTGGCTCCCATTTCCCCCATAATGCAATTTGACTCGCAAACGTTGGGTGAACGTTCCAGATATACAGTGCGAAGCATGGCAGACAGCAAACAAATTAAAATCTTTCACTGCATAGTGGACAGAGTAAGAAAAGGTAAAACTCAAGCAGCAGTTTCAAAAGATATAAATGTTCTGCTCAGTGTGTCTGCACTGACAGGAAGAAAAAAAATAACTCTGCCGTCTCAACTCCACCCGCTGGTCTATTTTTTTTCAATCACAATGCACACACAAAAATATTTATTTTCTTTTACAAGTTTTAATTTTAATTAATTTACTCATCTTAACTTAGGGTGTAGTTCAAAGTTATACATGGGACTACTTTATTTGGAGTAAGGATATTTAATAAAAAAAACTCTAATAATTATTTGCCTTAAACATTTTTTTTTCTTCAAACCCATTGTTTTACCTGGATTATAAATGCAATAAGGCCCTATAGGGCATCCGTATGTGCAGTTTCAGTGTTTCATAAAAAAGCCTTTTCAATTCTGTTCCAGTTGTCTATGTTGGAATACATATAATACACTTTTTTTTTATTATTAAAAAGCACAAAAAGGCTTGTGAGTGAATTATAATATACATCAAGCGATTTATTTCTGTGCAAAGATATTTCAGTGTCTTTATTGTTTAGAGCTATTGCTCAATCAATATATTTCTTTTTTTTTCATTTAACTTAGAACAGAGTAACTTGATGTAGAATTACTTGAGGTTGAGACTTCATGCACTCTATAGGTTTCTGGAAAAAAAAAGAAAATATGTTGATGTTAAGATTCAAAGTGATCATTGGTATTTTAGAACGCTTTTCATAAAGGTTTAACTCATTAGTAATATAACCGTAGCAATGCCTTTAGCAAGAGGTCTTGTCATTTTACTGCCACTCAATGTGCCAATGAGAGGTTGCATCAAATAAATAAAGCTTTATAAAATAAATATTGTAACAGTGTGTAACCTCTTTTGATCTTGTGGAGAAGTTGTAATATCACAAGATATTGCAACAAATAGAGTTAAGTGGAGGCGGGTTTAAATAGAAATGTAGAGGGACCTAAACACATTATAACTCAGGATGTTATAGAGAGAGAGAGATTGATTTTACTTGCTGTGCAGTATGCTATACGATTGTAATTTGACAGTGCTGTTTCTGACACTAAAGATATACCAGCAGTTACTGTATGAAAAGCTCTCAAACTCCACTGTTTCTGAATTTTTGTCTGAAATGCAGTGATGTATTTTTAAACACATGCATGTATTTGCCTCAGATTATATGAATAATTATAATGTACAGTATTTGCTTGTAAAATTAACAAATATATTTTACTTTGGCACAGCAGGGGCTTGTCATTCTATTTACGTGACCATTCAAAGGTTTCAAATGTTTTTTTCATGAATATCAAACTCCACTTAAATCACGAGTTAAAGCTTTGTGAATTGGGTCCATAGTTAATACATTTTATTATTATGTATGCATGCTACACTTTTGTAAATGCTACTGACATTCAACATCCTTAGAGTTAGTTACTAACAGGCACAGTACCACTAAAACACTAAACTACCAGCATCATGTGCCAGCAGGCAGGACTGACAGCCAAACTGAGAGAGCAGGTGGAAGGTCTATAAGGTCTATGACACCCACTCCCAGTAAGTCCAATAAGGGTGCATTTACTGTATATGATTTATGTCTTCTGAAAACCAAGATTGAGTCTTACTCCAGAAAATCTACTTTCACAGGAATGTAAAAAAGCCAATTATAAAAGCACTTCAGATACTGTGTAAAATAGGGATGTGTCCAATATACAAATAACAGATCAAATCTAACATTCAGGCAACTGAGAATGTAATTAAAAACATGTAACTGTACCAGTCTGGATCAGTGATAATAGAACTGGTTGACTATATTGCAGTAAAATAAAAAAAGCACCTGCAACATCATATTGAAATTCTAAATCAACACAGTAATACTGAAGTTGCTGTGCTAAGAGACTACATTTTTTGCAGAAAAAAGTATAATGAAACATAATGGAAATAGAATTTCTGTCATTCTTATCCTTTATTTATTATCTTTGTGTTTATTTCAAAACAACCTAGTAATGGAAAATAGCTTTTAAAAGCATCTTCAAACATTCAAAATGGTTGAATGAGTTTCTTTCAAGTTACAGTGAGTAATTACTCTTCATAGAGATGTGTTAATTATGAATTTGATCTTATCAAAGGTTGCTGACTCGAGCCCATGTTTGGAGCTGATAGATGTATCTGGAATTTGACTACTCAACTCAGCTATCAGAGAGTCCATTACAAAAGTGAATGAACAAGGATAAATAAATAAATAAATAAATCATAATTACATTTCATGATGTTTTATAGCATTAAATAAATAATACAAATCTTCAGCATTTCCCAAACAAGGCATTGTAATTTAAGTAATTTTAAAATCATTACATTTCGGTCTTTTGTGGGTGTTACCAAAACAGGTTTCTTTCATGTTTTATACTTACTTTTTTGGCCAAAGATATTAGGTCTATAGTTTGTGTTCCCACTCGAAACACCACCAGTTGTACTCTGTAACAAGAAAATAAAACACAGTAAGTGTATGTCCTTATTCATCATGAAAGCACCTTCCAAGCAAGTACTCAGGGGTTATCTACTGTATAGCTTTGTGTACTATAAGTGATTTGATATGTGCCGATAATAATGCCTGCAAAAATATGTGATTAGACATTTATTCTCTGATTTGCCTTCTTGTTTTTTATGTATGTTTTGGGAATAGAACATGTGTGTGTGTTGGAATTAAATCTCAATAGATAAGGTAATTGAATGCAAGCTGGATGCTTGTTTTGCTCTTGCATTAAAAACAAAAAATTGGCAGGAAGCACGTGACCTCTCAGTGGCGATGCATGCTTAATTCCTGAGCTCTGTCTGCAGCTCGGTTATTTTTGCATTTTTCATTAATCCGTGTTATAGTCAACCACATTGAAAGCTGCGAGATACATATAAACAAGTCATCGGGTAAGGCAATTTTGAAAAAAAGAGGATGAACGCTCGCCTCTTAAGAAAAAATTCAAGGAAACTCTCAACATATCGAGAGACGATCTGGACAGCGCCATTTTAAATGGAATCACGCAGGCCTTGAAACAACAACAGAGCAGCCTAGATGCTACTATTAAAGAGGCACTAAAGGAGGCATTAGATAACGTACTCAACCCACAGATCACCGCTTTAAAACATGAACTGAATAACATGAGTGAAGCAGTTAAAAACTGGTGATTTAGATTTACAGTCTGAATCTCTCAAGAAGCTCCAATCCAGAGTCGACTCCTTACAAGTTACAATGCGATCAGAACAACATGAGGTGA
This sequence comes from Acipenser ruthenus, assembly GCF_902713425.1. Lineage (NCBI taxonomy): Eukaryota > Metazoa > Chordata > Actinopteri > Acipenseriformes > Acipenseridae > Acipenser > Acipenser ruthenus. The sequence goes on along the minus strand of NC_081194.1, from coordinate 72,114,140 downwards.
ACGACAACAAAAAGAAAATGACAGAACTTAGCACAAAATTGGTCGGGATGGAAGACACGAACCAGAGGAATAATTTACAACTGGTTGGGCTTCCTGATTCCGACGAAGGATCCGATGCTATTGGCTTTTTGAAGGCTAATCTTCCAAAATGGATACCATCTTTATCAGGATGTGACATCGAAATTGAAAGAACCCATCATCTGTATAACAACAAAGACAGCAGCTCTCATCTTCGCACACTGATCTTTAAGCTAATAAGATACACAGACAGACAAGCGATTTTACAGGGTGCAAGAGCAGTTTATCCGATACAACATGGCTGAGGAACCGTGCTGATCTTTCCTGACTACAGTAACGAAACTTTGCAGAAGAGGAGAGAATTCTCGCAAACCAGAAAGAAGATGATCTCTTTTGGAATGAAACCGTTCCTCGTTTATCCTGCCTTGCTCAAAGTGACTCACGACGGCAGTCATTTTGTTTTCAGTTCCTTACAAGAAGTGGAGGATTTTCTTCAGTCAAAGTTTCCTGTCTCTACATATGAGCAGCCCCTAACGGCTGCAAAGAAATCTAATTTTCAGACTTTTGGGGCAACAGTTGTTGGATGAGTCAGCGGAGATGGACACAGGATCTGTGGTTAAATAACTCATTCTTAGGGTCACTGCTCTACTGTACACATACTTATGTTGGATCAATACCGTTTCCTTGGGGGAAAAAATCAAACAAGCAAATAAAAACATTTCTGAAACACTATGTAGGTTAGCTGCTTGCTTAATTTAGTAAGACTAAGGATGTTTGTGTTTTATTATTAAAAACACAGTGAAATTTACTTACCAATCTTAATAATTGAAGTAGCATTTTTTTTCTTATGATTAGGATTAGTTTGTATAATAAACAAAATTCATTATTAGACATAGGTGTCTTAATACATATCATAGCCTACGAGGTTCACAATGCAATGGGTTTATTGTTAAATGTGTACGTTGTTTTAGGATTATAGGGTAATCAAGAGGTTACAAACTGGTTGACAACAAGCTGCTGCTGTATGCCGAGCTGGGGCGTTGCGTTGTGGCAAGAAGAGTCACGGCTCATCAATCTTTTTGGTTCTTTGTTTTTTCCTTTGCAATTTTTTTTGTACACTTAGCAGCTCACAGTGAGGCATGTATTGTTTATTCTGTACAATATGTTTCATCCCAGATAAATATGTAGGAAAAAGGGTGTTTTTTCATAATGGCAGATTTTAACATTTTGTCCTGGAATGTTTCAATTCACCAGTGAAATGTACCAAATGTTTAGATTTTTTTTGCATCGTGAACGGGTATCAATTGCTTTAATACAGGAATATAATTTAAAACAAGGAGGATGTACATCGCTTTCAAAATAAATATTATAGAGTCTTTGCTCATTCATGTGCTTTGAGTAAATCTAAAGGAGTGCTGATTCAAAGAAACTGAGCATGCTTAAGGGAGAATTTAATGCACCGTCGATGACTAGAGCTGAATTTATTGTACATCGAACTAAACAAAAATATTACTCTCAAGGTGATGAACCAAGCAGGTTAGCTTTAAAACTGAAGCAGAATGAAACTAGGGCATCCATTAATGCAATTAGGACTGGGGAAGAGTTTTACACTAACACCAACCAATATACAGGACTGTACAACATTCCTTAATAGTTTGGATTTACCTAAAATTACAATGGCCGATGATCAACTTTTGGATAACCCGATTACGTTGGAAGAGTTAAAAAAAAAAAGGCATTACAGTCCTTACAAAAAGGAAAAGCCCCAGTTCTTGATGGTCTTTCCCCAGAGTTATTTTTGGTAATTTGGGGACATTGTTGGTCCACTGATTTTAGATTCTATTAATCACGCTATCCAGTGTGGTACATTTCATAGAGATCAGAAAACTGCATTAATTTCTCTCATTAAAAAAAGGGAACGATCCTCTTGAGTGTTCTACTTTTCGTCTTGTCTCCCTCATTAATAGTGATTTGAAACTGTATGCTTGGGTGCTAGTTGTTAGACTGGAGCCATTTATAGGGAATTTAATTCACTTTGATCAAACAGGATTCATTAAGGGGCAGTTAGCTTCAGATAATATGCGCAGATTACTACACATCCTGAAGCCTGTGCAGTTTTTTCACTTGATGCCAAAAAGGCTTTTGATAGATTGGAATGGGATTATTTATCTGTAGTACTTGAACACTTTGGTTTGGACCCAAATGTATTTCTATGGTGCAACTCTGTATAATGCTCCTCTGGCTTCTGTAGCAACTGGCAGCTGTGGGTCCTCCCCATTCCAGCTGGAGAAGGGATCCCGACAGGGATGCTCACTCACCCCTGTTATTTCCAGTTGTTATCTTTGGAACTCCTTGTAAAGGCTATTAGGCAAAGTATAGTTATTACTCCAATTGAAATAAATAGTTCCAAACATCACATACCTCTATATGCTGATGATATTCTCTTGTACCTCTCTAATATCTCTGTCTCTATTCCCCACGTGGTGAAACTGTTTGATGATTTTAGAAAGCTAGCAGGCTCTAAAATTAACTGGACTGAATCAGTTTTAATGCCCCTTAATGTGGCAGCAAAAATCACTAGGTTACCTACCATTATTCCAACTGATAACTCGTTTACATACTTGGGTATTCAGATTCACTCCTCATTTCAGAAGATTGTCAAGGGTAATTTCAATGATCTCATGCAGAACATTAAAGCTGATTTACAAAGATGGAGTAGTTTACAATTTTCTTTTGAAGAATAACAACAGTAAAAATGAATGTTTTACCTCGTTTTAACTTTTTATTTTTTATGCTACCCATGTCCCCTCCTCCAAAATACTTTGAGGAAGCACATTCCATGATTTCTAAATTTATTTGGGGAGGCAGACGCTCAAGAATCCGACTAAGTACCCTGCAACGTACCAAATCATCTGGAGGACTAGCTCTTCCGAATTTGAAATTCTATTATTGGACATTCCACCTCAGGGCAATGAAGACCTGGATGGACCAGGATTCAAGAGTCCCGTGGCGCTCCATAGAAGCAGCTTTGGTTCAGCCGCATAGACTTCAAGACCTCCCTTTCACTGGGGTTGGTTGTAAAAATCTCAGTTTTAGATTTGGCCCGATAGTAATAAATTCTTTAAAAATATGGAAAATAAAATTGAAAAAGTCTTAGATGGCTCTTTTCAATTTAGTCAATTTAGTCATCCGATGGCAGATTGGATGAAACACTCACAGAGTTTTCGAGGTATGATTTCTCATATTTATCATTAGTTACTAAATCAAACATGCAGCTCTCTGCCAGTCACAAACACTTGGGACCGAGAGCTCTGATGAATGGGGCTAACTCCTGATTGGGAGACAGTGTGGTTTAATATATTTCTAGCATCTAAAAATCCAGCTCATCAATTAATACATTTCAAGCTCATACACCGAGCCTATGCCACACCTTACAGACACTTTAAGATGAAAATTATTCCAATTCCTGCCTGTAACATCTGCCAAGTTGGCACACCAGGCACCTTCATGCACATGTTCTGGGATTGCCCTGTCATTGTCAGTTTTTGTGACCTCTGTGCTATCTAATATCACAGGGGTTCATTTTGGACCTGATCCCTGTTTATGTTTGTTAAATGATGACTCACCATTTGATTTTTCATTAACTCAACATAACATTTTATTAGCAGGTCTAACTTCGGTGAAAAAATCAATCCTGCAGCTCTGGATTACTCCAGACCTGCCTCTGTCTCGATACTGGATTACTGCTTTGAGATATTGTGTGCTTGGAACGCACTACAGCTAGATTGAATAGGGCTCGGCCATCCACAGTAAAGGCACGGAATGTGGGTTCTGCAGCCATTGCTGACTTTATCTTGGCATGTTTTATTTCAGTTGTACAGTTATTGTCCTTTTCCTTTTGTATTGTATATGTATAACTTTGTGAGCTTTTTTTGTTCTTGTTGTTGTTATTGTCGTTTACATCATACATATACAGAATTACTGTATATATATATATATATATATATATATATATATATATATATATATATATATATATATATATATATATATATAATTGGGATTTTTACCATTTGATTTACACAACATACTTAACACTTTGAAGGTGCAAAATATTTTGTATTGTGACACAAAAGTTAATTAAACAAAAAAAAAAAACATTTGTTGGTTGCATAAGTATTCATCCCCCTGAGTCAATACTTGGTAGAAGCACCTTTGGCAGCAATTACAGCTGTGAGTCTTTTTGGGTAAGTCTCTACCAGCTTTGCACATCTGGATCCTGCAATTTTTGCCCATTCTTCTTGGCAAAATTGCTCAAGCTCCGTCAAGTTGGATGGGGACCGTTGGTGAACAGCAATTTTCAAGTCTTGCCACAGATTCTCAATCGGATTGAGGTCTGGGCTTTGACTGGGCCATTCTAAGACATTCAGGTTCTTGTTTTTAAACCACTCCAGTGTAGCTTTGGCTGTGTGTTTAGGGTCATTGTCCTGCTGGAAGGTGAACCTCCGCCCCAGTCCCAGGTCTCTTGCAGACTGAAACAGGTTTTCCTATAGAATTTCCCTGTATTTGGCTCCATCCATCTTGCCCTCAATCCTGACCAGTTTCCCAGTCCCTGCCGATGAAAAGCACCCCCATAACATGATGCTACCACCACCATGCTTCACCATGGGGATGGTGTTCTCAGGGTGATGAGCAGTGTTGGCTTTGAGCCACACATAGTGTTTTGTGCTAAGGCCAAAAAGTTCAATTTTGGTCTCATCAGACCAGAGAACCTTTTTCCACATGTTTGCTGTGTCTCCCACATGCCTTTTGGCAAAATCCAAACGGGATTTGATATGGGTTTTTTTCAGCAATGGCTTTCTTCTTGCCACTCTTCCATAAAGCCCAGCTTTGTGGAGCGTCCGGGTTATAGTTGTCCCTTGGACGGTTTCTCCCATCTCAGCTGTGGATCTCTCCAGCTCCTTCAGAGTTACCATTGGCCTCTTGGTTGCTTCTCTGACTAATGCCCTCCTTACCGTTCACTGGTGGACGGCCTTCTCTTGGCAGAGTCGCGGTTGTGCCATATTCTTTCCATTTTTTAATAATGGATTTAACGGTGCTCCGGCGGATGTTCAAAGTTTGGGATATTTTTGTATAACCCAACCCTGATTGGTGCTTCTCCAGAACTTTATCCCTGACTTGTTTTGATAGCTCCTTGGTCTTCATGGTGCTGTTTGTTTAGATATGCTCTCTAACAAACTCTGGGGCCTTCCAGAAACTGGTGTATTTAATCTGAGATCATGTGACACTTTAATTGCACACAGGTGGACTCCATTCAACTAATTATGTGACTTCTGAAGGCAATTGGTTGTACCAGAGCTTATTTAGTGTCACAGCAAGGGGGGTTAATACTTATGCAATCAAGACTTTTCAGTTTTTTACTTGTAAATAATTTTGAAAAATATGTAGATTTTTTTCCCCACTTCGACATTATGGACTATTTTGTGTAGATCAGTGATAAAAAATCCTAATTAAATCCATTTTAATTCCAGGTTGTAACGCTACAAAATATGGAAAAGTCCAAGGGGGGTGAATACTTATGTACTGTATGTATATATATATATATATATATATACAGTATATATAATACAGTAATTCTGTATCCATATCTCCTTGCAAAGTTTTCTGTATCTTAAAATAAAAAATATTAATCACAAAAAAAATGCACTCACCCTTGTTTGTTGAGAGACGTTTCTTGATAATGAAAATGTCTTCAGCAATGCGTCTCGTATCTATAGTTAAAGTACATACATATTCTACATTAGACAATGTATTACTGTATTACGTCATGATTTGAATTACAGGGCACATACTACATATTGTTATAAGTATTTGATTTGGAAAATTGCAATTACAGGGTCATTTTACTATTGTAAAATGACTTGGTAACAATTTAGTAATTACGGTCACTGATATAGGAGCAATTGTGTAAGGACTACTGGGTACACACTAATAACCCTCTTTTGATTACTATTAAACAATTAGTAAGTAATGCTTAAAAAAATGACCCAATAGATACACTATACTGTAGTTTCCAAATAATTGATTATAATAAATTATTATGTAGATGTTGCTAATTGAAATTGTTACTGAACATTACATATCACCAATCCCAATTACTCAACACTCATTCAATAATGTTAGAAAAGGTTATAAAACCTACCTTACTGTCCAATAGTGTTCCAAAGACTAGAACAAAGAATCCCTAATGATTAGAGAGAACATTAGCATACATTATTGCTTTACATGTTAATGCAATTGTTTTACCCAGTTTATTTGAGGTCCTACTGGTCTTTTTTTTCTGTAATGCTCTTAATTAACTGTATGAATGTACATAAAGAGAAATAAACAATTTGTATGTGATAATCGATCATGTTAAATGTATATTTGTACTTGTACTGTGTTTCCTGGATCCCTCTTGAAAAACAAGCTGGTTTTCCTGATGTGTATGTGTAAAATAAATTAATTAATAAATTCATCAATTATTTAATTAATTAATAGCATACCCAATGTCCCTAAAATGCATTTAATGAAAAGTGACCCTGATTTATTTTAATGCATTTTTACACTTTTTTTGCCATCTGGTGGCAGAAATAATGAAGTACAGCTGAAACAAAGACTGCCAGAGAAAAGAAACAAAAAACTACAACCACGCATGACTGTTTTGCTGTACATCATTCAATGAACCTTGAAGCTCAAGGGCAGTGCAATCTGGCTGCGACTGTACTCTCCATTTAAGTCAGTGACCATATAAAGACATTCCTCTCTAGCTCATGCTAGAATTGTTGGAATAAATAAACATAAACTTTGTCTGAAATATTCAATTAGTGATCAACCTAGTTAAAGAAAGATATACATTAATATTTAATATTTAATATTTTGCTATGCTACAGTATATTAAATCTAAGAACTGCATCTCTGCCCTGGATATACTTTTTCATACAAATACCTAGACAAAGAGTTTAAAATATTGTAAACATCAATCTCTCTTTCCTACTTTCACCTGAAGAAGAAACCTTGAGTTCTTGAAAGCTTGTGATAAAATTATTATTTAGTCTATCACCTCTGGACTAATTTGGCTACCATTTCATCTGTCAAATATAAATACCTGAAATGCATTGAGCACTGTGAACACAACATGGATTCCCTTGTTGTCAGGTGCAACCACCATTCCAATTCCAAATCCCCAGGTAAGACCAAGAAATGGTGTTAAGATGGCGATGCATCTAGCAACTACTTTTAAGGTGCTTGTTTCTTCAGCCCTAGGCTTGTCTCCAATAGTTCGTCTTAGCATCTTGAAAATTACCACAATCAGTATGATCAAATTGATGGTAATTATGACCAGGGCAGGTATAACAAAAGCAAGAAGGACCATGGTGTTATCCCAGTTGAGCCAACATGTATCTTTTCTTGTGTAATGATCCTCAGGGGCAGTAACAGCTACCGACACAACAGCAATAATAAGTGGGCAGCCATAGCCCAGGCAGAATGCAATTGCCAGCATTTGTGACTTGCCTAGGTCTTTGAAGACCAGGACTACTCGGAAGAAAAGCAGAATAGCTAAAGTTAACATCCAGAAGAATAAGGCCAGGTAGAAAAAGTGAATAAAAAAAGTGGCTGCACTGCAGGCTGGTGTGGAGGCATCAATCGCAGCCCCTATGATGAACCATATATCAGCGATCAACAGAGATAAGGCGAGGTTCACAATTGAAACATGTCGAATGTAAGAGGTCTTGTTTTTGTTCACGCTCTGCCATACAATTGCTTCAATAAGGAGGCACAAAACTAAGCTTCCCATGGAGACGCCCAATCCGATATAGGTAATGTAATCTAATGCTTCACTTATACCTGAGTCCTTTATCTCTTTGGGTGACATTAAGATTGAGAAGGAAGTCAAGTGTTCACACCGACAGCGAATGCTACTGTTTCCCAATATTTCTGGCTTACAGCCAAAGTCATCCCATGATCCTGTGTTGTTGTATAGAGTGAAGTTCCAAAAGACACACTGAGGGTTACCCAAAGAAGTGTTCTTCACTCCAAAGTCCAAGGCAACACTTTTAACATTGCCATGCACTATTGCTGTCAAAACAATGCCATTTACTTCTTTGTTTGTTGTGTTGTTTCTGCTTGGGAGGATGTCTGAAAGGCTTAAGTAAGCAACAGCAACGATAAAAGTGTTGTTAAGAACGCTTAGTTCTGATGCAGGAATATTTACACTACCACTGACTTTTGTATTATTAAAAGTAAAGGCCTCATTGTAGCTACTGTTTTCTGTAGTTATTTTAGTCGCCTTCAAATTAATGTTATTTGTTTCTAGATTGAAGGAAGAATTTGTAGATAATGACTTGGTGAAAAGTTCCACTGACTGCAGTAAACGCGAGCTGGAACTATCAGTTTCCTGGTTATTCAAGTTTTTCCAGGATTTTATCGATTCCAATCCTATTACATTGTTCACTGTTTCAAGAAATCCCTAAAACAAATAAGAAAAGGTAAACAATCTTAAACAGTACTCAAAATATCAACATTACTTTCATCTGATTGCAACAGCAACCTGTCGATTTATATGTAACATCAACTGATAAGTAAATGGATCATGCTGGTAAAAGGCACTTACACCAGAGCAAAGGTTGATAGTGTCTGATTATGCAAAGCAAAGTGGAGGCAAGCATGAAATTGAATCAATTGAATCACTATAATAACTATAATTGTAAGTATTTTTTGAAAATAAAGAAGCTGCATCAATGTGCACATTGTAGGAAATAACTAAGTATAAAGACACTCCAGGCTAATTGTAATAAAAAACAAAACAAAAAAAAAACAAAACATATTCTCTGTGTTTTATTTGTTGTATTTATACAGATTTCTAAAACAAAAACAATCATAAATCATATTAAAGAAAAGTGCATATTAAAAAAAAAAACATATTTCTGTTTTTTCACTTTATTACTAGTTTATGAATAGGGGGTAAGGAGATATATATATATATGTGTGTGTGTGTGTATAATTTTTTTGTTTCTATTTTAGTCTGTACAGCACACAAAAAATATCTGATAAAGGCTTTTCACTGCATTGCAACACTGCTGTCACGTGCAAAGATGATTCAATTATTCAAAGGCCTACAGTACTGTTACTGTATCAGAACTGCCTAGTACAGTAAGTGCAAATGAATGTGACATCTGATACCTACTGTTTCTTTCTCAGCTAGTGAATGAAAACTTACCGTCAATTCAGTCTTACTAATGGTGATATTTTCAGCAGTTTTTGAAAAGACGCTCAGTATATTAACCACTGAGGAAATGGTTGCAGTTGATGAAGTGATATTGTTTTTAAGCTTTGTTGAAGTATTCTTTAGTTCTTCAATTAAGGAGGGTAACTCAGTTTGTACTGGTTTTGGACTGTTTGTCAGTTGCTGTTGTAAAGGGAAAATAAACCATAGGGTTATAGGAGGGTTATAGGAGGGTTAGGGTTATAGGAGGTAACAAAAGGACTAAAACATTCTGAACCTGCGATATAATATATTAGACCGCGATTGAGAAAATCCACCAATCAAAAAACATTGTATATTCTCTGGATCTAATGAAAAAACATGGCATAATTAGAACTACTGTCATCTGTTTCATCATAAAGATTTCAATTTACAGCAGACTACTAAGCTTAATAAAGAAAGAGAAACTCAAATGAATCTCATCAATGCACATTTTACATTAAAATGCTCAGGAAGGATCTCATGATCCTGAGGTCTTAAATAACCTTTTCATCTCATTTGTGAGATCATTCTCGGTACAAACAACAATACAAAAATAAATAAGCTTACGTTTTTTGTATGTTCTGTAGTGTATACTGTAAATAACTTTTAACACTTTCCTCACAGAATATGAATGTAAGACATTACAATACTGTTTTAGTTTAGGCTTTATGCCTGGGCCCTAACATTACAACACATCGATTGATTCCTGTGTGTTATTATGGTTCTGAAATAAGTGTCATAGATACTTTATTAACATATACTGTAGCTCTCTATTTGAATAGCCACTTCAAATTGAATAGAGCTTATTATATGTGTATATGATTTGAAAACAGGTACATTACCGAAGCTTTAAAGAAAATGTCATCGATTGCTTTTAATACACATGTGTCACTTGTAACAATCCAATTCCCACTTTTGCATTCTACAGTGATATTTCCAGTCTGTTGAGGTGGACATGCTGTTGTAATGCTGTCATGGTCCTGGCCAATACCGTAGGTAGGGTGAGAACATAACACTTCATTTTCTGGTTTAAACAAAGAAAAAAAAGTTCAAATGTTTCCTCACAGTGGGTCCTTATGTTTTTAGGTTTCTTATTTTGTTTTTCTTTGATGCAGTAAAATGTTATAAATATTAAAACAGCTCTGCTTTGTTCCTAGATGATCAACCATACTCAAGAAAATGTCATTCAGCATAAAAGGACCCCCTATGATCCCCTTGTAAACAAGGCCTCAGTCTCACTGGCTGAATCTCCTGGTTAAATAATTTAAATTAAAAAAAATGTAATTAAAACCCAAAAAGTAAAATGCTATGGGTTATATCATCACTTTGTTGTACATACATACATTGTTTGTCATAAGGTTTTGTACAATCAAGCGTCATTAATAATTACACACATTTCCTCCATTCAGAATTCTTTAACCCTCCCATAACGTTTAGAATTTAGGTATGTCTACTATGTTTTGGGTCATAGTGAACCGGTGGAATTTCAAACAAATTGAAACAGCCTTGAATGATGAATTTTTTTTTTTTTCTTTGCATAGATTTTACTCTTATGTTAGATATTAGAAATGTATGTAAACTTTCATTATAATAAACTCAAAGATATATCAACATCATCACTTAATATATCTGTACATGTATTGAATGTACTCACCGATCTTTCTAAACGAATCCAATGTAATGTTCTTGGTAATGAATTTATTAAGTTGGTTTGTAACCTTACATGTTATGACATGTGTGACTTCACATGTTTCTGGGTATAGATAGGTAAAATTGGCACACATCTGATCTTGTGAAGCTATTAGATCTGTAAAACAGAAATAAAGAAAAGCAAGAATATACATAAATACTGTTCAACCTAAATGTAAAGTACACTTGAAAAGGTTGCCCATTACTAACAGTGTCTTTATAACGAGAAGGTGCACAATACAGTACATGCTGGTGTTAATCTTACTGTTTCACAAAGCTCTGTCAGGTTTTTCATTAAATCTACAGTACAATAATATATATATATATATATATATATATATATATATATATATATATATATATATATATATATATAAATACTACAGTTATGCATTTTTATTGTGTTTATTTTGACATTTGCCTGGCAAATGAACTGTGCTTCAATTACTAGCCTATTCTTTTGTCAGGGAACATGTACTCTAAATTAAACAATCCTTGGGAAACAAACTAACATAAGGCCAGTGCCACAAATAAAAGTGTTTCTTTTTGTTTGTTTGCTTATCCCTGGAAGTAAACAGTATCTAAAGCACACATTTAACCACAAGTCACTTTAAAGCCGGAGATACACAAGCAAGTTTTATTGTCAATTCTCAAATTGGAAAAATGACAATTATTTTAAGCAATTTTAGATGGCGTCTGTTTGCAGTAAACATATTTCAGCAGCTGGTATAGTAATTGGAATCATTTTGAAAAGATGTCGATGTAGAAAAACTGGAGTGTGGACCAGAGAGTGGCTTTCTTGCAAACTTTCTTTATGCATCCATTTGTCTGTAGCCATACTTTCTATTTAGCACAATTGAGAGTGAAATCAGGTGATTAGAAAATGCAATATCATTAGCCGAACACACAGATACGTAGGAAAATTGTCAACTGAATTACTGAAAATAGAGCAGTGGTCTGTTCTAGCAACTCGATTGCCAGTTAAAAAATGTGTTGACAACTCCAGTTGTCAATTAGTGACACACTGTCTGTTTTTATTGTCAATTTGAGTTGCCACAAACGCATCTTACTTGCAGCAATTAAGCCAACCAGCACATCACAACACAATTGTCAGTAGAAACTCTCAGAGGTGTTAAAGGTCAGACCCATTTCATTAATGCAAAGAGCCTTGCTGGGGTACTATGCTATAGGCATCTTGAAATGGTCTTCAGTAGCAAGACATAAAATACGTATGCAGACCACAAAGTTTATTCATTATTCATTAACTTTATTCATTGCACCTGATCTATGTGCATTTCACTTAATGTCAATTTGTATTTTTGTTCCATCTTTTGTTGGTGTTGTACATATTTTATGAAGTAAACAAAGAAAAACCTACTTACCTCCAGGTTGAATGTCTGTGTTAAATGTCATTGTGTAAGTCTCTGATCCCACAGGGATACAGCACTTCACTACTTCATTGTTCACATCACTGTTACAATCATGTTTCTTTTTTTCAGGAGACACAGTGATTGTTGGCAATGAATACACATTCATTCTAGCCTTTGCACTGGTATTTTTTGATTCATAAGAAAATTCACAACGGTATTCACCTAAAACAAACAACCAAGAAAAGCATCTTATATTGTGATATTTTAAAAAGCATATTTACAATAAAACATTCAGTTCAATAAAAAATACTGCATTTAAAAAAATATAATTTATTACCAAACAGATTGCAGGATAATTAGATTTATTTCAAGCAGCACAGCAATGTACTCCAAATCCCAACCAACTTAAAAGCAGAAAGGCTGCACATTTTGCCTGCTAACCTTACAGACACCAACCTTAGCATCTGAAACAGAGGGGTCTAATAGCACAGGTACACTGAGTTTGCAAACCTTAACTCCACATTCAAAATCAAAGGAGGGCCCACTGAGTGTTTACAGGTAGGATTCCTATCGCCTGCAACATAACCTACTGGAACAGAATTACAGAGTAATTAAAAGCTGCAGAGGTGGGTAATGCGGGCCCTCTATCAAAGACTAACTTAAATTAATTTAAGTAAGGGAAAAAAGGCAGAATTGCAATTTGTAGCACCTGACATTTGACTGTTATGTTTACATACTGTAGCATAGCCCACTAATGATAAATTGGAGACAGTGAGTTTTTCTTTTCGCTAAGATACCATTGGGGAAAAAAGCAGTAAGATTGACAGTACCGGTCATTTTATTATTAGATCATAGTATTGGAGCATATGTGGAGTTTACACAGAGTAAAATAAATATTCTTGTTAATGCTTATTTTATAATTTGGAAAGCATTGGAGTTTACAGTTTTTCAATTGTTTTTGTTATTCCGTCCTATAAGCACATGCTATAATGTTTTAGAACCTTGTTTATAAAATGTGAAATAAAAATAAGACATTAGGAATTAAGAAACTACCTAGTTAAACGTTAGTATGTGTAAATTGTTAAGAGGCAGTACACTCTCTGTGGGATCACAGGGCAGATTGGAGGCAAGCAAAGGACTGTGTTGTCTGGCGTACTTCCATGATGGCAGCCTGTGGTGGTGTTACCATAGGAACCACTCTAATGTATTCCCTTTTTTTGTCTGAGTTGGTCTTCAAATATTTTAGTTTTAGGGACATAGATATTAGGATCCGCCCACCCTTTTTAGCTGTACCATGTTCTGGCTGTGCATTTATTATAGTGTGAGGAATGTGCGTGGTGTGTGTGAGATACGTCATGTTCTCATGACAATGGAAGGAGTTTTTAAACTGCATGTAAACCAAGCCAATGACATGTTAATCCAATTGTAACCACATGAGAGGATTTAGACATCTCTGTGCACAAATGGAAAAGTTTTTAAAATTTTTTTAAACTCCCTTTTTTGGACATAACTGCTGTTGCCCACTTTGTATCGTATGATAAATGGTAGAATCCAAAATCATCTGACTGTCTCTGGAGTGCTTCTTTACAATTTTGACTGTTTGCTTTCATCTTTTTCTTTTTAGTTCCTCCCAAGGGCCCTCTCTTGTTTTCACTGGATGTCTCTAGAGCAGTTATGCAATATGTTGAGTAAGTCCAGTGGTAACCGACCACTGCGCTTTGACCAGGAGTAAGGATAGTCCCAGGATAACTAGGCATACAGTAGGAACTTGATATAATGCAGTTGCGCTGTACAATTCAGAGATGATTTGTCTTTATGTTATATAAATGTAAGTTTGAACAAATCAACCCCTAAGTCTGTTAAACCAAAGATCACTTTGCAATGAATCAATAAACAATTTGGGTTAATCAAAGTTGTGCTGTGTGTTTTTTGTCAAATAATGGTGATACATAGTTGATGTGATACATGAAGTAGTCTAGGATACCTGTGATTTGTGATGTATACTATAATAACATGTGGCAGTGATACTGTATATAGATATGCACTCTGGGATTAAATTCCCTGTTTGGTACTACAACAGATAGTAGATTTTAGCCCTACCAAACTAGAAGGGTGTGTCATATGTGTACTCACAAATGATTATGTTCATACTGTGCTGGGTAGATTAGTTTATTACCAGTAATCTTTAAACTATGCAATGAAAAAAAAAAAATCATAATTTACTTACCTTCCCATAGTTTGTTGACATTTGTGATCGTAAGACTCATTTTATTCTGTTCACTACTGGAACTCCATACTGAACCACTAGGTTTCAAAACAGTGATTTCACCTGTATCTTGTTTCAAATACCATGAAGTATTATATTTGTTTATTATGTCAGTTGTGCAAGTTATGGTTGTTCCGTCACCACTAGACACATCCTGTATTTTCATTTCTGTCTTAGTTCCTGAAAAAGTTTCACATTATTAAACAATTTTACCTGAAAAAATGCAACTAAAACAATCATTTTCCTTGAAAAAAAAACACAAAACACGGAAAAAAATTGAAAATATTTCTTTTTTACTTTAGCCTATAACAATACAGCAATGACTTGGATGGCATGAAGATCTGCCAGTCATTAACACTGAACTGATCTATAAGGTGAGTAAATACAGTATGGCATACTCTTCATATCTCTAACTGCTTGAGATGCTGACTTCATATTCTCAATGTTATGAAAACTCCATGGACAAAATCTTCCCTTGATTTTGACCTATGACCTAATATGGCTACCATATTATGATCGTGTTCACGTACATTTTTGGTTTCCGGATGACAAATGACAAAATGGCTTAATACTGGATACACAGTTGTATTCTATGATTCTATATGTCAAGTTTGATCGTGGGTATCATTCAGTAAAATGTAAGCCTTTTGTTGAAGTAATTTTACAAAGCTGCTGCCACCACACTCTTAAATATCATAGTGTTTGATAATGTCCAATAATAATTTTATAGCATTTACGGACACATTTTAATGTTTTACGTTATGTAAAAAATGTTGACAGCTGAATAGTTGAATGTGATTTAATTAAAAATATTACTTCAGGGGCTCAAGTTTAAATCATTTACCCATAATCATCAATCAGCAAATCTAATTATTGCCAAAAATACTGCATCACAAAATCAAATTTAAATTTAAATTAAAGGCTTTTAATTAACTGTTAATTACATATGTCTTATACTTACCCATTTGTATGAATGTCACATTAATACTTTCAAGCCAGACAGCTCCAAAACCTGTTTTTATTTCACAAGTATAGCTTAATACCAGACCAGATTTTGATTTGCAAATTTCTGCAGTTGGTGTATAGATAGAACAGTATGGATTGTTTGTGCTTTTCACCCCTAGAAAATGATTTACAAAGTTCCTGTTATATTTATTGCATGCATTATTAGTATGACATAAGTAGTATATTCATATTCTAAAATATTGGAAAACATTTTTTTCTGTAATTACATTTTTTAGTTAGGTGCTACTTACTGAACGTTTTTACTTAAGTGTCTAAACCAGCAAATACAACTTAAATTACATTTCTGTATTTTTGAATGACAGTGCTCAACCATCCCTATCCATTGTACACCACCTTTCTACCTGTATTTAAATAAGTCCTCCTAAATTCTAGTGTTTGGCACATTTAGCAGTTAATGTTAAATTTCTCCTTACCATTCAATGTATTCTTTCCATCACTCCACCCAACAGTGAAGTAATCCATGTATGGTGTTATGCAGCACTTTAGGTCATTGGTTTCATCACAAAAGGCAGTAACTGGTGAAGTGGATGTGATTGTTGGTTTACCTTTAACTGTGATTTGTTCTGTATGTTTGTATATTACAAAACTGTCTTCGAAAATGCAAGTATAATTTCCTGTGAAGCAATAATGCAAAAAAGTTTACTTATACCCCAAACACACATTATAAATGCATTTAAGCAAATCAGGAACTTGAAATTTGAGATACTTCTATCGGTTGTGTGTGCTAAAACCCAGCAACTGCTTCACAAACCTTTTCTCCTGATGGCAGGATCTTCTACATTAGTATCGTGGATTTAGCAGCTGTCTTATTTCAGTATTTACACATCTCTACATTTAACTTAAGACAAACACAGAGACCTTGTTGAGGGCTGTTTATATTAGCAAGGGAGACAATTTACACACAAGGTGGCAGCCTTGAAACATGTCTTATTCAGATGATATACCCTTTAATAGCATTATGTTTTGATATGCACTAAGCTGCCCAAGGAACAACTCTTGTTTCCACCCATACAAAACCACAACTAAAATAATAAAAAAAAGAATAGGCACCTATATGTAGTGATGGCTTTCTGCATGAGGTATTAATTATGTTATTAATTATAGGTTTTACATTATATGTGTGTTTTTCTTTTATAGTTGAGTTGTTTTTAATCATTATGTTTAAATTGTGTGTGTATGTGTTTTGTTTCTTGTTTTAATATGAAGTATTGTGTAAGTTTCGAGTTCTTTCATTTCCCATCGGCAAAATCAGCTATGTGCAGTTTTGCATAGCCTAACACGACCTGAAGTCACAGATAAGTGTCGGAGCTAAACACCAAAATGCAGGATATTAGCAGAGATGAATGCACTCTGCTAGGTACAACGTGGTATGTAAACCCCCCCCCCAGCGGGAATGTGCAATGATAGAGTGGAAACCCCTATCATTGGACAGAAGTAAGACAAATGGGAGTGGAGTCAACAAGTGTTTACAAAGGTATAAATGCCAAACATTGTAAAGCTGTGTCAGTCTTTTCACCTCTTTTGATTGACTCCATGGATATCCGTGGTTTCCAATACAAACATATGGACTGAGCTGTACTGAGGCCTTGTCAAAGTCAGTTTAAATCAGTTTAAATCTCGTGCTTATATGATTGTATTGGCGGTATACCTTTCTTGTACATAAAGTGTTTTTGAATCAAAAACCATTTGTCAGCTTAATTTCTTCACTACATATACTCAATCAATAAAACAGTAAAAACATATTGCACGTACTTACCATTGTATCCAGGTTGAACTATTAGTGTTGTACCATTTTCTGTTTTGCTAATGACATGCCTTCCATCAACTTTGACATCTGTATCATCCACTTTCCACGTTGCTTTGGAATAATTTACTCTAATGACACAATTCAGGATTAACGTGTCCCCTTCAAAGGCCAGTGTGGGGGTGGAAGTAAATTCTATCTTGTCTAATAGCAAAAGATAGAACATAAACAATAAATAATTAGCCAGCAACCTTTAATATATATTGTATTCATTATGCAAAAACAAACAAACATGCTTTATTTTAATTTAAATATTCTGCAGGATCTGTACCTGTTAGAAAACATGGTTAAAGTCACTAATGCTAAGGCAAAGGTTGTTAGCGCCTGCCTATAGGCTGCTGTGTGGGTGCAAAGGGGTGAAATCAGATTTGGCCCGTGAACTGATTTAGGTACATTGCTTTGCATATGGTCTGTCGTGCTAGTGCCAGGTAAAGGCAAAACATTGGGAGTGTGGCCTCATTAACACAGTCACCTGATCGATTTTGAAGACAGTGCTCAGGTTTGCCTTGTGCTTCAAACAAACCTCTCTGAGAAGGTCTTACCAAAGAGCAAATGCTAGCAGTAGGTATTGATCACACATTAAAATAGGAAAGTAAAAGGAAACAATTTAGGATTCAACTGAATGAAATGTTAAGAATGGTTTTCTCAAGCACAATACATAGTAATTGTTCACATTAACACAATTTAGCATTCAGATTGCAGTAGTGCTCATAGCATACACACACACACACGCATATACAGATAGATAGATAGATAGATAGATAGATAGATAGATAGATAGATAGATAGATAGATTGATGTGGTGTCAACTAGGCCAGGACTTGGATTCTATTTTTTTGTGTTAAACTGGTAAAAAATATATTAGTCTTAATTTAAGAGATATGGAATGGGGTAGTGTGACAGAGATCCAGTGATTCTTGGTGTTAGATCTCCTTCCTGACCTGTGAGGGCGCTGTGTAAAGGGAACAGAGTACCCTGGACTAGATGGCCAGACAGCTACAATATTCTCTAAGTTTGTGTTCTATGAAACTTGGAAAGAGGTTGAAATTGGGAGTTTATAAAATTATTTATTACCATTTAAGATTTGCCATTTCGGGGGTTGAGTTTTCTAAAATTACATACATTATAAAACCTAATCTAGCTCTGAAACTGTTCAAGATATTTCAATTCTGATTTCAGATTTGAAATCTTTGAAAAATTGTGCAGCTACCATATACTCTAGGTTTTTTTATGGACTTGGAAAAAGGTTGAAATTTGCAATTTTTTAATAATATTTGTAATTTCTTTTATTTTTCAAAGAAAAATTATGATGAGTAGCTCATATGGAAAAAAAAAAATCACCCCACCACAAAATAAACCACATTACTGAAAATATCTACTTAATGCCTTTCTGTAGGTGTATTGGGTTTTAATTTCTGATTGATGGTTTAAAAGCTACAAGCAAGTGTTCATAACCAAATATGGACATTTTCCGTACGCAGCATAGGGTTAACCAAGGGGTCATGATTGACGGTATATAAGGGGATGTAGTAATGTGATCTGTTCCTTTATTCATGGTTACGCTGATACTGGAAGGACCTGTGTATTGTCTGTCTAAAACTCTGTTATTGTTCATTGTTCACTAGACTAGACGGCTAACATAATTCGCAGCTGTCGCGCTACCTGCTCTACACCTGTGCACTAATTACCACTTTGTCACAGGTAGTTATAAAATTAATTAAATAATTAAATGGAATATTAGCCTGCTCGTAAACATAATGAGTGTTGGATTCAGTTCTCATCTACTCTGTACCTCTATTTCATTAAGCACATTCTGATTTGCTTTGAACACATTTTTAACATCTGGACAAGGTAAATAAACATTGTGTGATTTGTGGTATAAGTAGCATTTAGTCAGCGTTCACCTATACAAATAATTATGTTCTTACCAGTAACAACTGCTATAAAAGATGATTGATCAACTTGATAGCTTTTCACAAGAAGAGCTGATGTTATTTTGTTGTTTCCTGCCTGCAAGTCGGAGGATGATGATGTCCCAGTTGTCACTATCTCATAGTCTACAATAACACTGCCATTTCTGCATAAATGAAAACAGACATTATCTAAAGAAAGGAACTGATCATTCTGGTTTCTAAATAAGATTGGTTTTGATGGCAATAGGAAGTACCAATGGTTGTTAAAAGTACTTGAATCATATGCAGTTGAATTATTATAATTATATTCTTCCTGTGGATGACAAAATAAAGTGGAAACTCCAAAAGTTGAAGTCATTCATGCTGTTAATTAATCTAGAATAAGTTACAGGAAACATAATTGTTTGGGAGTGGTTACACATTTTCTTTGGAAATAAAACAAAAGATGTTTAAACTGCATTTGGACATTTTTATACTGAAGAGTGTCATTAAAGTGTGGTGGTGTCTGAGTCACTGTTCAGGTAAGCAATGTATAGTATATTGTCTACTGTGGTACTAAAAGTAGTCAGTTGTGCTATTTCAAATAAAAAGGAATGGGAGAAAACTGAAGTTGAAAGAATAGATATGCACACAAAATATGTAAGTCTAGAATTACCATTTTGTTCCTGTAACTTCTTCAGTATAAGTGGTGATGACCTTTATTCAGCTAAATAGAAGATACATTTAGGTTACTACAACTAAAACTACTAATAATAAACAACTTACCTGAAACCTGTGACTGCTACTGTCTGAAAACCCTTTACAGCTGCAGAATAACTCTGAGTTATCTGAAAAGAAGAATTCCATTGGAAATAAAGTATATATATATATATATATATATATATATATATATATATATATATATATATATATATATATATATATATATATATATACACATACATACATACATACATACATACATACATACATACATACATACACACACACACACACACACACACACAGTGGCTCTCAAAAGTATTCACCCCCCTTGGACTTTTCCACATTTTATTGTGTTACAACATGGAATCAAAATGGATTTAATTAGTTTTTGCCACTGATCAACACAAAAAAGTCCATAATGTCTAAGTGGAAAATAAAATCTACAAATTGTTCTAAATTACAAATACAAAACAGAAAATAATTGATTGCATAAGTATTCACCCCCTTGAGTCAATATTTGGTAGAGGCACCTTTGGCAGCAATTACAGCCATGAGTCTATTTGTATAAGTCTCTACCAGCTTTGCACATCTAGACACTGCAATTTTTGCCCATTCTTCTTTGCAAAATTGCTCAAGCTTCATCAAGTTGGAGGGGGGCCTTTGGTGAACAGCAATTTTCAACACTTTCCACATATTCTCAATTGGATTGAGGTCTGGGCTTTGACTGGGCCACTCCAGGACATTTACCTTTTTGTTTTTAAGCCACTCCAATGTGGCTTTGGCTGTATGTTTGGGGTCATTGTCCTGCTGGAAGATGAATCTTCTCCCAAGTCCCAGGTCTCTTGCAGACTTCAGCAGGTTTTCCTCCAGGATTTCTCTATACTTTGCTGCATCCATTTTGCCCTCTATCTTCACAAGCTTTCCAGGCCCTGACGCAGATAAGCATCCCCAGAGCATGATGCTGCCACCACCATGCTTCACGGTAGGGATGGTGTTCTCAGGATGATGTGCGGTGTTAGGCTTGCGCCAAATATAGAGCTTAGCGTTGAGTCCAAAAAGCTCTATTTTGGTCTCAGACCATAGAATCTTCTTCCATTTGGTCTCAGAGTCTCCCATATGCCTTCTGGCAAACTCTAGCCGAGATTTGATGTGAGTTTTTTCAACAATGGCTTTCTTTTTGCCACTCTCCCATAAAGGCCAGTTTTGTGAAGCACCTGGGCTATTGTTGCCGTATGCACAATGTCTCCCAGCTCAGCCGTGGAAGACTGTAACTCCTTTAGAGATGCCATATGCCTCTTGGTGGCCTCCCTGACTAGTGCCCTTCTCGCCCGGATACTTTTGAGGACAGCCTGTTCTAGACAGATTCACAGTTGTGCCATATTCTCTCCATTTCTTAATAATGGACTTTACTGTGCTCCGGGGGATATTCAATGCCTTGGAAATGTTCTTATATCCTACCCCTGATTGGTGCTTTTGAAGAACCTTATTCTGGATTTGCTTTGAATGTTCCTTCATCTTCATGATGTAGTTTTTGTTAGGAAATGTACTAACCAACTGTGGGACCTCCCAGAGACAGGTGTATTTAACCTGAAATCACGTGAAACACTTTAAGTGCACACAGGTGGACTCAATTCAACTAATTATGTGACTTCTAAAGACAATTGGTTGCACCAGAGCTTATTTAGGTGTGTCATAGCAAAGGGGGTGAATACTGATGCAATCAATTATTTTCTGTTTTGTATTTGTAATTAATTTAGAACAATTTGTAGATTTTATTTTTCACTTTGACATTATGGACTTTTTTGTGTTGATCAGTGGCAAAAACTCCTAATCCTAATCAATCCATTTTGATTCTATGTTGTAACACAATAAAATGTGGAAAAGTCCAAGGGGGTGAATACTTTTGAGAGCCACTGTATATATATATTTTAAAAAAGTAGTAATTATATAGAGGTACACTACCTGAAATTCTTGTTGTGGCATTGAATAAAATTATTATCTTTGATATAGGGCCATATTCACAAAGCATTTACCACAGTGCAAAGTCTGCACCATTTTTTAATGAAAAACAAACTTCTAATGTTACAGAACTAGTAAGATAGCAACAAAGTGTATACAGGGGTTTTATTGTGTCCTTCCTTTTTTGTTATGTTTGCATTATTATTCAGAAGTTTTAATCAAATTCGTATTTTTATTTTGTATCTTAATTTATAACGCCTACTCCACCCTGTCAGCAACACACAAATATGTCAAGCTACAGTGGCTGGGTTGTTTTTTTCTTTGAGTTTGCAAACACCGACTCTGTCTTACCAGCAAAGCAAAAAAAAATCTCGATCCACAGTTGCTGTTCACTAGATGGCGTAATAACGTACAGCCACTCTGGCTGATCTAACTTATTCTACATGCATCCTTGGGCTGGCAACTAGGAACGGAAGAGCATATATTTTTTTAGTACCTTAAACACAAGTATCAATAAATCCATGTACTGTACTCATGAACTTTAATACTTGAAGCTTCTTTCATTTTTCTAGTATGTGGTGAATACTTTGTGATATGGTTTCTACCATTGGATATCAATCCAACAGATGCTTTGAGCCTCACAAGCTTTCGTAGACATAAACATCCAAAGAAGAAAGCAAGTAATGTGTGTTGCTATGCAGCTCATGCACATAACAAAATACAAAAATAAACACTCACTGCATCTTCAATGTCACTTTTGTACTGGTTATATTCCGGGGATGATTTATTATTTAGAGCAGATATAAATGTGAGGTTCATCGAAAAAGCCATTTTCATAACAAAAGCTGTAAAACAAGAACAGTTTTAGTAAAGATTCTAAAACGAAGATAATCTGACCCACGTGGGGGGCTACAGTAAAGTTGTAAAAGACTAACATCAGAAATGCTTGTCTATTGTAAGCAAAAACCGCTATGTATTATATAAAACAAAAAACTACATTTTAAGTGACAATAAGAGCTGACAAAGCCGAAAAAAATGGGAAGTTGCCAGGTAACACCACCACTGCACTCTTACTTCACCCATGTTCTGACAAGGCTTTCCATCACACACTGCTTAACAGCAGGGGGGTTCACTTCAGACAACATAGGTAGTCACCACCACTGGGCAGGTCAGTGGGTTGCTGAGGATTCAAAAGTTCTCTGAAACAGCCCAATACAGTAGATATCCTTTAAAAGTTTTGAAGAGTCACTGTCCTTTGTGATTAAAACCAAAACTGTAGTAATGACTGTTGACTATGTGACATTTGTTTAATCTGATAAAGAACAGTGATCTTTCTTAACTTTTAAAGCAGTGGTTCACAACCCTGCTCATGGGGACCCCTTGTGTCTGCTGGTTTTTGTTCCAACTGAGCTCTCAGTTACTTAAATGAACACTCAATTGAACTAACAATGTGGTTAATCACATTTTTTAACTATTCTTCAGCTTATAAGAAGTTGGAGATTTCAAGTTTTATACAATTTTATACATAACTTGAAATCTCCATCTCTTTCAAATCATTCAACAGCTTTGATTAGGCCAATTGTTAGTTTAAGTGAATGTTCAATAAGGACATTGAGTTGGAAAAAAGTAACAGCAGACACAGGGGGGGTCCCAGGAGCAGGATTGAGATTCACTGATCTAAGGCATATTAGGCTGTTTCAGAGAACTTTTGAATCCTCAGCAACCCACTGACCTGCCCAGTGGTGGTGACTACCTATGTTGTCTGAAGTGAACCCATCTACTGTACCAGTTAAGCAGCGTGTGCTGGAAAGCCTTGTCAGAACATGGGTGAAGTAAAAGCGCAGTGGTGGTCTTACCTGACAATTTCCCGTCTTTTTCGGCTTTGTCAGCTCTTACTGTCACTTAAAACGTAGTTTTTTGTTTTTAATTTCACTGGAATGCTGAGTTTATATATATATATATATATATATATATATATATATATATATATATATATATACACTACCGGTCAAAAGTTTTAGAACACCCCAATTTTTCCAGTTTTTATTGAAATTTAAGCAGTTCAAGTCCAGTGAATAACCTGAAATGGTACAAAGGTAAGCGGTAAACTGCCAGAGGTTAAAAAAAAAAGTTTAGGTTACCAAAAACTGAAAAATAATGTACATTTCAGAGTTATACAAAAAGGCCTTTTTCAGGGAACAAGTAATGGGTTAACAACTTACAGCTGTTCTGCAGCAATGGAAGTAAATTAAGCCTTGAAAGTTGATGCTAACAATTCCTACAGGTGTCCCAACTTTTGACAAACTCTGACAGGAAGAGGTCTGGCAGACCCAAAGCCACAACAGAATCAGAAGACAAGTTTCTGAGAGTCAACAGCTTGCGTGATAGGCGGCTCACAGGACAACAGCTTCAAGCACAGCTTAACACTGGTCGAAGTAAGCAAGTCTCAGTTTCAACTGTGAAGAGAAGACTTCGAGCTGCAGGTTTGACAGGTCGAGTGGCAGTAAGAAAGCCATTGCTAAAATGGCAAAATAAGAAAAAGAGGCTTGCCTGGGCCATGAAGCACCGCCAGTGGACTACTGAAGACTGGAAGAAGGTCTTATGGACCGATGAATCAAAATTTGAAATCTTCGGTTCATCACGCAGGGTTGTTGTACGCCGTCGAGTAAGCGAAAGGATGGTTCCTCGGTGTGTGACACCAACTGTCAAACATGGAGGAGGAAGCGTGATGGTCTGGGGCTCTTTTGCTGGATCCAGAGTCAGCGACTTGCACAGAGTGACTGGCACCCTGAACCAAAACTGCTACCACAGCATTTTGCAGCGCCATGCAATACCCTCTGGTATACGCCTAGTTGGTCAGGGGTTCATCCTACAGCAAGATAATGACCCAAAACATACCTCCAGGCTATGTCAGAACTACCTTAGAAGAAAAGAACAAGACGGTGGGCTTCAAATCATGGAATGGCCAGCACAGTCTCCAGACTTAAACCCCATCGAGCTGGTTTGGGATGAACTGGACAGAAGGGTGAAAGCAAAGCAACCTACAAGTGCAACACATTTGTGGGAACTTCCGCAACAGTGTTGGGAAGAACTTTCCGAACAATATTTGATTTCCATTGTAGAAAGAATGCCAGGAGTGTGTTCGGCTGTTATATCTGCAAAAGGTGGCTACTTTGATGAGTCAAAAATTTAGATTAAATTTTGTTAAACAAAACGATTCCATGATTTCTTTTTTATCTCCAATTGTTTATTTGTTCTATGCTTTAATTTCAGAGTACACTGAGACATTAAACTGCGTAAATTTCAATAAAAACTGGAAAAATGGAGGTGTTCTAAAACTTTTGACCGGTAGTGTATATGCACAATGGAAAGTACATCATTTCATTGTAGGTTTCTCTGTGTAAGTTTTAGGTTGGCAAACCATCTTAGTATTGACATTTCAAATATATTATACACTTATACATAGACTTCTCATTAATAGACAGTGTATTTGAATTTTCTGTTTACTTATGTGGAGTCTGTGCAATGATGTGGAATAATAATAATAAAACAAAAAGTTGAAGGGAACAATACTTTACAACTGCATCTCATTTCTAGTCATCAGTAAATAGCCTTGCGCAGCGCTGACCACGTCAGTCAAGGGGTGTGGCCAGGGCAGTGCCGGGAGTTCCGTTTGGCAGCGCTGCCTGTCAATCTCTCCCTCTTTCCTCTATTAACCTAGCACTACTTCCTCTTTGTCTTGTGTTTGTTTTTTGTAGACTTCACTGCAGACCGACTTGATATTTCTGATATTCTTGCTTATTGCCAATTCGCTTGTTTAGTGTTCGTGATCTTTTTTGTTTGAACTTTTCATTTATTGAGTGTTGTCCGTGTTTTGTTTATTTAAAATTAAAAAAAAAAAAAGTGGGGGAAATTCAAATGAGAACTGAATCATCATCTCAAGGCTTTTCTAATTATGGATCCGCTGTTCGAGCTTCAATCGGATGATTTGGAGGAATTCCAGCCCGGGCAGCCACACTGTTTTACACGTGCCCCCCTCCGAGCCGGTCTAACCCTGCTCCAGGCCTCCCTCCCGCTATCTACCCAGCTCAGCGGTGCACCATCTAGGCCAAAGTGGACACCCTCTCAGCCAAGGCCCAAAACACTATTTTTCAAGGATTGGCCTTTTCCTAAGCTCCTGAAGGACTTCGATAGGGGTATTCAGATTCCACTAGGAGCGGAGCGCAAAGAGCTCTTTCAGATTACTGCCACACCTTCTCGGCAGTCCCCGTCTTCCCTTCTAAATGGAAGCGCGGAGTGACCCAATCCCATTGTTCAGGCCCATCCTCCTCAGCCCCGAGCCCTTCCCAGCTCCTGCCTCCTGACCAGCTCCTCGACTCTCCAGGCCCAACTACCAGGTCCAGGCAGCCGTTCTCTGTAGCAGCTGTGGTTTATACGATCCAGAGGCCCCACCCTCCACAGTCACCAGCCTCTGACTCAGACAGCATATGTCGGGAGATGCTTCAAGATATGAAGGCCCTCCTGCAGCCGGTTTCTGAATCCATAGTGGCCATCAACACCAGGCTCAGCTTCCTGGAAGCCCGCTACAGCCCAGCCCCTCCATTCCTCCATATTTCAGCCGCCGCCTCAGTGATCGAGGCCATCTTTCACACTGGCCTCCGCCTTTCCTTCCCACCCCTAGCACACCATCGGCTCCAGGCGCATCACTGTTTCTCCTACCCTGCATGTACAAATTATTGAAGGTAAGGATGTCAATCTGGTGCTCGTGCTCATTGCTACATCTGAGCTCATGGACCAGCGGACAGTGACTTGTGGCGATGTATCTGTAACTCTCAAATCTACCTATCCTCGCCTTCTCAAGAATCTGACGATGGCTTTCGTCATGGCTTTTTCAGCTTTCACAGATGTCCTATGCAGCACCTTTCCTCACCGCCGAGAGGAGCTGAACCACTACCTAGCCTATACCGTAGAACTGGCTGTGCGCTATGGGGGCACCATACTTTATGATTATCATAAAAGCTTCTCGGCTAAAGCAGCAGCAGTCCTCGGAACAGATAACATCGTCATCAACTGGGCAAGACCAGATATCGACCTGTTCCACAGGATATTTGGCGGCCGTAGAGAATACGCCTGTGGGGTCTGCAGCTCTACTAGTCACTCCACCCACCTCTGCCCAAAAACAGCTGCAGCTGGCCCATCCAGCTCCTCCCGGTTTCCACCGTTCTCTCCTAATTTCCACTACTGAGTGACAGCTCCTATTCGCCCAATCCGCTCATCAGCCCCTCCTGACTCCTCTTCAACTACATACAGATTTGGCCGACCTATCTCCGGGGGTCACCAAATTTGTAACAATTTCAATAACTCGGTCTGCAACAACTCCAACTGCCGATTTCTTCACTCCTGTTCCTTCTGCGGTGATGCCCATGCAAAATCCATCTGCCCGCTGAAACACTCTAAATAACAATCAACCCTGGCGGTTTCTTCTCCTGTCAACGCGCATGCTTTATATGAAACCCTCAGCCTCCACCCTGATCGGTAGTTTGTCGAATACCTCCTCAATGGCCTCCAACATGGCTTCTCCATCAGGTTGTCCTGCCTCCTGTCTTACTCCCTCTCCTGCAACAACCTCCGTTCAGCAACGTCAGACCCTCAAGCAGTTGCCTCCTTGATCAAGGCTGAGGTGGACAAAGGTTTTATGATCGGCCCCTTCCCAGCCCCTCCATTCCCAGTGTTTCGGATCAACCTGATCAGCATTGCCACTCAAAGTATTTCTGGAAAGAAACGCCTTATCATCGACCTCTCGGCTCCTCGAGGCCAATCCACCAGTAGTATTAACACTCTGATTCCTCTGGACCAATTTTCTCTCCATTACGTCACCCTTACTATAATAATGAATAATCACCTCATATGTATATTTAAACAGTCATACTTTTCTCTTTCCAGTTTGACACAAATCTAAAATCCTCATGCAAATACTTATTTTTGTTGTAAACTAAATGTGCTGTCTACACTAACTAATTAATGTATGATTAACCCTTTGAAACTTTGCCTTTCACTTCATTTGCAATGAGTTTTATGACTATAAATTACCAAGATTTTTTTTTTTTTTCCAACTCAGCCTCAAAAGTAGTATGATAAATTTAAACTCAACATAAAAACTTTGCCAGTGTAGTTTGTAGTTTACACGTCCCTGAAGTATAGCTCAAAACAATAAGGTTAAAAGCATTGTATCATATTTTTCTTACAAAGTTTTGCCTGGCAATAGAGTCCATCTGGTGGAGCTGCTTTGATGCAATCACAGGTGTCAGTGGAATCTCCTGAGCAAGATCCAAATTTGCTGCAGTTTGCAGAAGACCAGGCATACGCTTTTTCACACTTGCACTGTGTGTTTTCACCACTGAGAGTGCAAACTAAAACAAAAAATGCAGTTATACACAGTCCAACTTCAAAACATTCCAAACATTCATTTTAGGATTATTAATAATACAAATAATAAAAAAAAAACATGTTAAGTAATTTTGATTTAAAGATAAAATTAGGTGGAACTTTTCAGGATGTCTTTTGCTCCACCACAATGCATATGGAATACCAGAAGTATTTTCGCTTGTCAGGAAAATTTGTTTCCAGTAGCCACAGTAACCCATGAGGACCTTTTATAAAAAAAAAGAAACAAGTTGTGTGGCTAGAGTTACTGTAGCTACCACAATACTTGAATATAAATGGTTATGGCAAAAACGGATGTAGATTATGAAACAGAAAACATGTAATTGTGTATTAAAGTAAATATAAAATAATAATTGGTATTGAAATGTAACATATCCAAAAATTTGTGTTGTTCTTCACTTGTAAATAATCCACTTGTATATTGACTAGTGTACTTACTTGTTGTAAGGACCCCATCTGTAACACTAACATTTTGTTCAACATTAAGAGGATATGATATGTTTTTCTTCAAGAATTGTTTCAGTCCATCTAGAAAGGACTCATCGGAAATATTGACAAGCACCTCAATATCAATAAAATATTCCTGAAAATCAGTCGCTGCAAAGAGGAACAATGGAATTATTATTATTATTATTATGTATTTCTTAGCAGACGCCCTTATCCAGGGCGACTTACAATTGTCACAAGATATCATATTATACATTATATCACATTATTTTACATACAATTACCCATTTATACAGTTGGGTTTTTACTGGAGCAATCTAGGTAAAGTACCTTGCTCAAGGGTACAACAGCAGTGTCCCCCACTGGGGATTGAACCCACAACCCTCCGGTCAAGAGTCCAGAGCCCTAACCACTACTCCACACTGCTGCCCTCATTGAAACATTGAAATAAAATAGTTAGCAAGGATCTTCATTTTCAACAAGGAATTTTTTTTTTTTTTTTTGTAACGTCATCTCAGTTTTTGTGTTCTTTCCATAGTTTTTTTATTACATTTTTTGGTGGCCAAATGAGGCAGCCTGCAATTGCAGTGCTTCAACACAACCTAAAATGTTAGTGAAAAGTTTAAGAATGACATACAATATCAATAGTGGCGCAAGGCCAAATTGAATCTCAGACAAAATATTTAAATGTACCCTCCCATATTGTAATATTAATTAGGTTATTTGCATTTGGAAGGATAATTTCTCTGGGTAAAAGAAAACTACATGGAAACACACATAACCTGAAAGTACAGTAGTATTACTGTAGAAAGCACTGCTGCTTTCTTCTTCTCAAAGCGTACCGTAAACATTCAGTTTAATTTATTGCTTTACTTTCCTAAAATGCAATTAAGTGTTTTTTTTGTTGTTTTTTTTTGTCTGGAAGTGGGTACAACTTGACTATAACGTAGCATATTTAAGAACATACTTAAAACTAATGCTGAATGTAATAGGTTTACAGAACAAAGTAATGTATTGGTACTTAAACATTACTAATGTTGTACTGAAGAGTTTGTTTGTTGTTAGTTAGACAGACCAAAAGACTGAGAATGCAGTCGGTCTGACTAAAGAAAGTATGAAATGGTATGGTTCTATATTAAACATGTGCTCAATGACTACAATAAATTGCTTACCTTCACGTTTTTGCCTCAAAGGAGCATGAATTTGATATTTATTATTTACTGTGGTGCTTCCTACCTAAGATTAAAACAAAAACATGCATATATTTAGGAATAGTAATTAATAATAACAGGGTTTCTGAAGCACAAACGTTTATTTAGTTGGGAACAGTGGCAGATGCTGGCTAAAATGTGTAGGTGCAGGTGAGGGGTGGGATCCAGGGGGCCAACCTCAGTGGTAGAAGCACTGTTCAGTGGATCTGTTTCTTGTTGGAAGCGATGCAAAAAGTTTTATTCTGTGATGTCTTATAGTGCCAAATTTCTCAATTACTTTATTATTAAAGTCAGGAATGTTAGCCATCATGTCTTTTTCAATTGATAACATGGCCATAGCATTTAGTCGTTCAGGTTGCATACATTTCAAAAAAAATAATATAAAAAGTGAGATGTTGAAATAAGACAACTATATTAAACACTCTGAATGTACGCTGACATTTAAATGTGTATTTATTTAAATTTAAGTTTATCCTGAATCGAAATCAATCCCAAGTTCAAAGACCGAGAACAGGGAAAAAATAAGACCTTAAATGGAAGTCACAATTAAGACCAAAAAAAAAAATCACTAATTAACAGTTAAGTAGATTTTTTTATATATATTTTCAGGAACCAGCAGATAACACCGTGTAACAATTTTTCTTTTTTTGGTTCCTGGGTAGTAAGTGTTATTTCCTAATTGCTTATGCCTCAAAAGTATAGAAAATGGCTATTATTCCCCACAAACTTTGCTTTTGTGACCAGGACAGTGATATTTTGAAATTTACCTATTTTCCAGAACATTCCAGATAGATTCAGTGCTGAGTAAACTTGGAGTAACTTCTAGAACTTTCCAGTAATATAAATAATAGTATAAATACAGGGGCCTTAAGCCCACCAGTTCAGTTTAGTTCCAGCTGCCTAAGTGGATACATATCTGCATTTTTCTGAGATGGCATCAAGGTCATAGGAGACTTCAAAATGGTGGCATTCCTGATGGGTCTCCAAGGCGGTTTTACCAAGTTTCCCTGCTATCTTTGCCTTTGGGAAAGCAAGGACAGCAAGGCGCACTACCACAGGCGGGACTGGCCACAGCGGACCGAGTTCTCTGTGGGGAGGAACAACGTCAAGTGGGAGCCACTGGTGGACCCCCGGAAGGTGCTGATGCCACCATTGCACATCAAATTGGGCCTTATGAAACAATTTGTCAGAGCTCTAGATAAGGAGTCGGCAGCCTTCAAGTACCTTCAAGACTTCTTCCCTAAGCTGTCTGAGGCAAAGGTCAAAGCCGGTGTCTTCGTCGGACCACAGATAAAGAAGATCCTGGAGTGCAATGAATTCCCCAAGAAGCTCACTAGTAAGGAGAAAGCGGCTTGGAACAGCTTTGTCGCAGTGGCTCGGGGCTTCCTGGGCAATCACAAGGCCGAAAACTATGTGGAGCTGGTTGAGACTCTGGTGAAGAACTACGGCACAATGGGCTGTAGGATGTCCCTCAAAGTCCATATCCTTGATGCTCATCTTGATAAATTCAAGGAGAACATGGGAGCGTACTCGGAGGAGCAAGGCGAGCGCTACCACCAGGATATACTGGACTTTGAACGCCGCTACCAAGGACAGTATAACGAGAACATGATGGGAGACTACATTTGGGGGCTGATTCGTGAAAGTGATTTACAGTATAATCGTAAATCTCGAAAAACTACTCACTTCTAAATCTTTTGTAGTGATTTTTGTATTACTTTAGTATAAATACATGTTAATTTGGATTCATATGTTGTTTTTTTCTGACTTTATGTGAACGAAAAGACACAAATTTGCCCGTTTTCTCATTGGAAATAGGTAAATTTCAAAATATCACTGTCCTGGTCACAAAAGCAAAGTTTGTGGGGAATAATAGCCATTTTCTATACTTTTGAGGCATAAGCAATTAGGAAATAACACTTAATACCCAGGAACAAAAATTGTGTTACATAGTGTAATTCATATAGACCAAATTAAAGACTGATCAGCTACAAACAAGCAGTAAAAAAAATAGTAGCACAAAAACAACTAGAAAAAAAGCCGGACGCGGCTATCATATATATATATATATATATATATATATATATATATATATATATATATATATATATATATATATATATATATATACATGTTATATAAATAATATTAAAAATACAAATATACTGTACTGTATATTTAATAACCGATTACCCCAAACAGGCAGTAGTGGTCAGTAAATATATAAAAAAAAAACCACAGCAAGATATTACTGGGTGCTCGCATCAAATAGATTATACCAAAGATCTTCTAAATAGAAGATCTTTGATTATACCTGCTCCTATTCCTGAGTAAGTACAGCCCGGCTTCAGCCCATGAAGTAGATGGGATGAACGTCATTGTTGATGTGTCAGTGTCACGTGACAGGGGGAAATGAAACGCACATCACCCAGAAGAAGGGAAGCGCAATTCATTAATAAGAGACTGGGGGCTCTGTAAATGTTAACCGGACACCCCTGATTGGGAATCACTTTAGACTTTGGACTGGCACAACCCGCCTTACACATCAACATCTACAATTGTGTTGTATAAACAGCACATGTAAAGCAATGCACATGAGGTTCTTTTCTTAGTAAGAGAGGTTCTCAATGAAATGCAGGCTTGTATGGTTCTGACATGGCCGTTCCAGAAACCTTTCCTTCGCCTGTCAGATGGTCCTGCAACTCATCTTGAGAATATTGCTGTAGCACATACGATTTATCTATAAAGAGGCAATATTGATAATACCTTGAAATAAATAAAGACATGACACAAGGTGTTGCTATTGTCCCCCGATAGCTATCATTGTAAGCGGTCCTTACTGTAGTTTTAAATGCATTTCTTATTTTTCATTCATGCCAGTGCAGTATAACTTTTTTGTTTGTTTGTTTTTGTTAAATGGGAATTTAAGTCGCCTACACTCTGTTTTAGTGGGAGAATGGTTAATTTCCAGTTCACACTTGGTTCTACTGGTAATAGGTTTAGTTTTTTTATGTAACAGGTAATACAGACTACTCTTAATTAACCAGTATTATTTATTTATTTATTTATTTATTTTACAGGGTAATCAGAATCTAACTTTATGGGATACATTCACAAAGCTATTTACTTAAAATCGTCATTAGCACTTTTTTTTTCAGAAAGTAGAAATGCACCCAATAAAGTTACCAGACAATAAATAAACACACAATACTTCTAATTCAGATGCTTGAATTAAGTATTCAGTTGTTTCTTATGACATTTACAGTTATGATGTTTTGGAGTAAATAGCATTGAGAATCTATCCTGTATGTACTGTTAAGCTTGATTTTCCACTTTGTACTATACACAGAGGCTTCTACAGAGGTCTTAGAGATTCATTATGCAACATGCGTCCTTTTTTTTTGTTTGTTTTGACAAAACCCTCCTGTAAAATCCACCTGCGCCACAGGGAACCTAACTATTATTATTATTATTATTATTATTATTATTATTATGTGACAAAATGACAGTAATGGAAAATCATTTACACAGAAATACAAGAACATATCTGTGTACATATTCATGCAACATGAGTCTTTTGATAAAACCCTGAAGCCTCTTTTTGTTTTAGTTCAGACTTTGACCTCAAATTTGAGGATGTAACAATAATGGTGACTAATAAAATAATGTTTTTTTCACATTTAAATTTACAGTAATTCTGAATAGCTATTCAGCTGTTTCTGAAATAATTGGATTTGGATAACGCTAGTATTTGGCTTATTTTTATGGTACTGTATGCAATTATTTTCTGATTTAAAAAAAAAGCTGTAAAATGTTTACTTACTATTAAATGGTACTCGTCTTCATAACCATGCACTACTTCTGCTTGTGAAATGTTAACTAAAAGCAGCAGTATTATGGAATACAAATTCACTGCATACATGGCCATTTCTGTTAAAAACAAACAAACAAACAAACATACATTTTAGTAACACCCACTATTTCTCTGTTGATATTCTTTACAGTGCATGTACATTACCTGTACATTATTTGACAAGAAGAGTCTGACAAGACAACACAACACAAATAATTGTTTTAAAGTACATTAGAAATTATAAAATAAGACTATTCATCATAATAATTATATGGAATAAATTCATGCTTGTTTTTACTATAAATAGCAAAATTGGCCTATTGTATTTTATAAATAATTAGGTTTTTCACATACTTGGTACCCCATTCAAATGCCTTTAGGGACAATTTAATATAAAAGGGATATAAAAGTAAAGAAAAAATATACAGGTGAAGTCGTAGAAACTTGAGCATTTCTTTAATCTGTTACATGGCTTCTAGTAATGAGACTTATCTACAGTGTAATCATATTCCGGACTATCTGACCAGGAAATCTGAAGGCGGTATTTACAGTAATCAGGTGAACAATCCTGTTATCAAATATTTTCTGTCTTGTTATCTTGGTAGATACTGTAGCATGTTAACTGAAAGAACACACACAGAATTAGTTATAATTTGTTCCTTTGTAACAACTTATAGCTGATTTCTCTTTCAAATTGCAAAAAATAAATAAAAAAAAACAAAACATGGCACTTCAAACTTGTTTTTTACTTTTTATTTTCCTCCCAATCCATACATATGAGAAAAGGGCTAGTATTTCTATACACAGTATAAAGGCCCACTTGTCTGCATGGGGCACGGATGTGTGAGAGTCGTTAGTAAATTCCTCCAGTGAGCCTGACCTTTTACTGTTTTAGATACCTGAAGCACTTAATTGAGGCTGCTCGTGAAAACAAGCTGCCCAGGACAAGCTTAACACAGCAGCAGAAAAAAACAGATATCCAGAGCAGAGCTAAGCCAGGCTTTGTGCCGTCACCATCGAACCTCTTCATGGCCAGTTCTATTACAATTCTACTTCACTCCCACTTGAGCTTATTCTTTCCTTTTTATCTGCACCCCCTTAAATCCAGTTCAACAACCACTGGTGTTAAACACACGCTGGCATGAGAATGAAAACCAGATCAACCAGGTCAAACAAATGCAAATCATTTAGCAATTTTACAAGTCCAACTGGGACTAGTGACTCAATTATGGCGTTACCCCTAAAATCACAAATTCACAAAGTTCTACTGGGGCTACCCTACTGGGACCACTACAATACCTAAAAATAGTGACATTTTTACAGTTGGAAAATGGTGGCAATAATTCCCTTGATCCGTACTGTCCCCAGTTGCTGGAGGCCTGTAATAAGAAGCTGCAGCTGCAGCATGGTACAAGAATGGTCCCGACTTGAACATCTTGTCAGACAACTTGACCACAGGCTCTCAGAGGGGTCCTCGCACTAGTATATGTTAAAACTAGGGGTGTATTACGCTTTAACATTTTTATGCACACCTTAGCCAGTTATTTGAGGGGCCTCTTATGCTGTGTCCGATCATGTTTGCTCAATCCTGCAACTGGTATTCACCTTGTACCACTCGTAAAATCTAATGATTACCTTAATTCTGACACAACACATTTGGGTTGGCCTGAATAATCCCAGACAGCAGGTTCAGGGTTTGAGATCAGTGTTGTGCTTACCCATAATAATTCTCTCAGTTCTGCTAATCTATTGTAGCACCATGCATGAACACTGAAACAACTCAAATGTATGTAAAAAATGTAATGCAAACGTAAATTTAAGCTCAGTAGACTTAATGAATTAAAAATACTTACAGGAAACACCAATTTAAAAAAAAAAAAAGCATGTGCTTTTTTTCTTTGTTTTTACTTGTAGGTTCTCCTTCTACAGTATCTCTATCTATTTCACCATCCCCCTTTCCTTGTTTCCTTGAGTCGCACAAAAATCACATTGTATCTATGCATTAAGAGATCAGATTAAAGAACCAATCTTGCATTCTTCATTTATAAACAAGGCAATGGTATATTTAATTGAAATGTCTATAACGCAACACAAGAAGGGCTGTTTAGCATTGGTTATAACCAGGAAACAGATTTTGTGTTTAAGATTCTGTAGATAAAAGGCCATGAATGCAAAACATGTGTCTGTCACGCAAATGAGTAAATTATCTGTGTTACATCTAAAATATAAAGAGAAAAATGTAGTGTTACATTTTTTATGGAGTAAGGTAGGTTGCTTGTAGTTTGCCTGCATTTTGCTGACATTGTAAATTAGTCTAAACCTGTCAAGAGACCAGACCAAAAGTATACCACCTTTATTATTATTATTTATTTCTTAGCAGACACCCTTATCCAGGGTGACTTACAATTGTTATAAGATATCACATTATTTTTTACATACAATTACATTTTTTTTTTATATACACAATTACCCATTTATACAGTTGGGTTTTTACTGGAGCAATCTAGGTAAAGTACCTTGTTTAAGGGTATAGCAGCAGTTCTGACTACAACAACTATATACTGCTTCTGCCTACAATGCCAGGTTTTGCATTCCAGTCAAAATACAGTATATACAGTTACTTAGCCATTTTGGGCAGCAATAACCTTTAACCATGTACGGTACTGGAAAACTGTTTTGGAAATTTTCCATGGAAAAACAAAATGGTCACCATTGGATGTCATATTGCAGAAAGGGACTGGCCAATGTAACAGAGCAGAGGCTGAGCACGAACTGACGGCCCTGCGCACCACAGGCAAGTGTCTTAACCACAATGCAAAAGAGCCAGGCTCGTCGTATTATGTATTTATTTATTTAAAAATAGACTTGACATAATTACAAAAACATAAACTGTCCACTTTTATTCTGTAAAATGAAAACATTGAACCCTGCTTATCCGTATTTAAAATCTCCCTCTATTTAACCAGATTGGCAACAAGACAGTAAATCGATTTTGACAAAGGCACTGAAAAGTTTAACTAGCTCTTCAACCAGCGTTAAATCTCCTTAAACAGTATGGCCAGTAAAAACCAGCAAACTACCAGCTTACATTCATGCTGTGAGAACAATGTGAGAACAATGGAATGAACACCTGTCATAAAATCCACTGCGCAACCTGCCACAGGTCAACAATACCACAGACATTACATTCTACCACAGGATTGTGTCATGAACTAACAGGTACATTCCAAACCACAAACAGAGTTTACATTATTTATTGTAATAAATGTGCAGCTCAGTATATAGATGAAACTAGTCAGTTCCCACTAGATTTGCAGAACATGAATAGCATTGTGAACACCTGGACTCCAGACCCAGTCCAATCCAGCTACACTTTAATCAACATTATCATGACATCTAACAGCAAGGTACATATCCGTTTCATATGCTCTACAAAAAAGACAACTCAAAATGAACAGTCCCATCACATTTGTACTATTAAAAACATTACTTGTACTTAAAATATTGCACAAAAAGGAAGCGATCGTAAAGAAGCAGTCATTAATCTGCATAGACTATACCTCTCCTATACATGTGCTTCTATACATGCTTAGAAAATGAAGCCAAATGTCCAATCTTCTGTTATTTAAACATTACCATGTCCCTTAGCACACCTGTAATCCAACTGTCAGAGTTAATTTAGCATTGGGCTCCCGAGTGGCGCATCCAGTAAAGGAGCTCTACGTGAGTTCGAATCCAGGCTATTCCTTTGCCGATCGAGGACGGGAGCTCCCAAGGGGCGGCGCACAATTGGCCGAGCGTCGCCCAGGGGGAGGGAGGGTTAGGTCGGTCAGAGTGTCCACGGCTCACCGCGCACCAGCGACCCCTGTAGTCTGGCCGGGCGCCTGCGGGCTTGCCTGTAGCTGCCCGAGAGCTGCGTTGTCCTCTGACGCTGTACCGCTTGGGCGGCTGCATGGTGAGTCTGCAGTGTGAAAAAAAGCGGTCGGCTTGACGGCACACCCTTCGGAGGACAGCGTGTGTTCATCTTCGCCCTCCCGAGTCAGCGCAGGGGTGTTAGCGGTGAGCCGACCGTAATAAATAATTGGCCATTCCAAATTGGGAGAAAATAATAAAAATAATTGGCAACGACTAAATTAAAAAAAAAAAAAAAGTTAATTTAGCATTGGTAAAATGCTTTTTGTATGCTGTGAACTTAAATTGTGCATTTTATTAAAATGTCTATATGAATCAGTACAGAATACAGTTATTTACTCTTGGGGAGACTGAAACACATTGGGTATGTTTCTGCCTTCATAAGCAGGAATTACAGATGAAGTCACAGTGATATGTCAAGTTTAGATGCAAATATGCATATATCGGCCTGTAATTTCCAATGTGGGCATAATGCGTATTAATGCAGAAATATACAGTATATATTAATGTAACTATTACATGCAGAAAAGTTTAAGGGGTGAGTTGGGAAGGATCAGGGATGGTTTGCTTTGGCCATAAAACTTTGTACAGTATTGTGGCAAAGTGCCCCCCCTGTGTATGTTATATGTTACGTGTTGTGTGTAAATGTTGGTGTATAGGCATTGGTACACGGGATATAAGCGGGTCTGTGTTTCACGTGTGTGTAAATTGTATATTTGTATTAGGCACGGGGATGGCACATCACATCACGTGCAAGTAAAAAGTAATAATATGTGAGCACGGGGAATTGCACTTTAATGAATTCACGTGCAGTTGTACCGAGATTCCAATTGAATGATTGACTAGCAATCGAGTCTCGGTACAACTGCATAAAAGCTGCATGTTTTCACTCACTGGTTGTTGGGTGTTCGGTGAGTGGAGAACGGGAGAGAGAGAAGGAGAAAAGTAATTGTTTATTTTCTGTTCTGTTCTGTTAATGATTAAATGCTGAGCGCGATCACGCGCTCAGCTTAACCAAAACTCCAAGTCTCTGTGTGTTACTTCCTGGCTCTGGTCTGACACCACCCACTCCGGCCGTCTTTGTGACACGTGGTGTCCTAAGTGGGATCGACAGCGCCTCCAGGACTCAGGCCAGAGCAGGAACCGCAGTTTCTTGGATTACAAAAAAAAAAAAAAAAAAGTAAAGCGAGGATGGGAAGAAAGAGCTGCAGGAAGCAGCAGAAGCAGCAGCAGCAACAACAACAGCTGCAGCCCTCATCCTACATGCCGGGCTGGGAGGAGGACAGCCACAATGGGGCAGTAGCCACCCGTCTACCCCCACTGTCACCGGGTTCCCCACCGTCCCGGGAAATATGGGACTGGCTGGTGCACCCCGAGGGGAACTTCGCCAGTGACCTCCCCTGGGTTATTAACACACTGCGGGTGCGAGATGGAGAACGATGGGAGGACTGGGAGCAACAGCACAACCCGGCATCAGTTTGTGACCTCACCATGGTGGTGCTGGGGTACCTAGCGGCAGACATGGGAGGGATGCCTTCCAGTGAGCAAGAGGAAGAATGCCTGCTGGTTTTGCCTCCAAGGAGCCTGAGCGTCCACAGCCCAAGCGGGAGGAGCCTGAGCGTCCACAGCCTAAGCGGGAGGAGCCTGAGCGTCCATAGCCCGAGCGGGAGGAGCCTGAGCGTCCTACGCCTGAGTGGGAGGAGCCCGAACGTCCTATGCCTGAGTGGGAGGAGCCCGAACGTCCACAGCCCAAGAGGGAGGAGTCGGTGCGTCCACAGCCTAAAAGGGAGGAGTCGGTGCGTCCACAGCCCAAAAGGGAGGAGTCGGTGCGTCCACGGCCCAAGAAGAGGAAGGTAGAGCGTCCACAGTCTCCACCAGCAGAGGGTGAATGCCTGCTGGGTCCCTGTCCACCAGCAGAGGGTGAATGCCTGCTGGGTCCCTGTCCACCAGCAGAGGGTGAATGCCTGCTGGTCTCCCCTTCCGAGGCAGAGCCGCACCAGTCCCCTGAAACAAGGGTAGACTACACGCCGCTCCCACCTCCGCCGCCAGGAGACTACACGTCGCTCCCACCTCCACTGGCAGGAGCAGAGCAGCAGGAGCTGCCTCTGCCTCCGCCACCTTCACCGGCAGGAGACTACACGCCTCCGCCACCTCCACCGGCAGGAGCAGAGCAGCAGGAGCTGCCTCTGTCTCCGCCAACCCCACCAGCAGAGGAGAAATGCCTGCTGGTATCACTTCCCCCACCAGCAGAGGATGAATGCCTGCTGGTAACACTTCCCCAACCAGCAGAGGATGAATGCCTGCTGGTATTACTTCCCCCACCGTCACGAGGAGAGGAGCAGGAGCTGCCTCTCCCTTCACCAGAAAAACCAGGACTAGATGCTGGCGGTCCTCAGCAGCCCTTGCATAGGCTGCTGAGGGAAGCACGGGGAAGAACCGCCCGGCCGCAGAGGTCGAGAAGCGGGCCAACACCCGCACCCCAGTTTGTCCTGACTCCCTGCCTCGCTTCGCCCAAGGATGCCTGCCTCGCTTCGCCCAAGGATGCCTGCCTCGCTTCGCCCAAGGATGCCTGCCTCGCTTCGCCCAAGGATGCCCGCCTCGCTTCGCCCAAGGATGCCTGCCACGCTTCGCCCAAGGATGCTCGCCACGCTTCGCCCAAGGATGTCTGTCTGGCATCGCCTGGGGTTGCCAGCCGCTCCGCATCGCCTGGGGTTGCCAGCCGCTCCGCATCGCCTGGGGTTGCCAGCCGCTCCGCATCGCCTGGGGTTGCCAGCCGCTCCGCATCGCCTGGGGTTGCCAGCTGCTCCGCATCGCCTGGGGCTGCCTGTTTCGCATCGCCTGGGGCTGCCTTTTGCTCCACACAGGGTGCAGGGTGCGAGGGAGAAGTGGAGCTCCCGCTGCCGCCTCTATGCCCAGGGGCTCCCCTCCCAAGTTCGCCTCCCGAGGGTCCGCTGCTGCTGCCGTCGCCTCCCGAGGGTCCGCTGCTGCTGCCGTCGCCTCACGAGGGTCCGCTGCTGCTGCCGTCGCCTCCCGAGGGGCCGCTGCTGCTGCCGTCTCCTCCCGAGGGGCCGCTGCTGCTGCCGTCGCCTGGGGTCGCCAGGGATCCTGCTTCGCCTGGGGTCGTCGAGGGTCCTGCGTCGCCTGGGGTCGCCGGGGCCTCTGCTTTGCCTCGGGTCGCTACACTGTGGCCGGAGCTCCATGAAGGGGAGCTGCCGGCCATAAAGAAAGAGGGGGAGGTCAGGAGACCTGCGTCCCCAGCCGCAGGAAACACGGTGGCCGGAGCCCCACGGAGGGGAGCTGGCGGCCACAAAGAAGGGGGGGGAGGTCAGGAGACCAGCTCCCCCCGCAGCAGTTTCGCTGCTGGAAATTGGGTGGCCGGAGCCCCACGGAGGGGAACTGCCGGCCATGAAGAAGGGGAGGAGGTCAGGAGACCAGCTTCCCCAGCTGCTCTTTCGCGGCAGGAGATAGTGTGGCTGAAGCCCCGGAAGAGGGAGCTGCCAGCCACGAAGAATTGGGGGGTGCCAGACATTCCACCATGGCCACCCCCAGAAACAACTTGCTTCCCCCTCTTCCAGGACTTTGGGACTGAGGGGGGAGGTGGCCATTGAGGCCATGTGTGCGTTGCACAAGGGGGGATATATGATCACGCGCTCAGCTTAACCAAAACTCCAAGTCTCTGTGTGTTACTTCCTGGCTCTGGTCTGACACCACCCACTCCGGCCGTCTTTGTGACAAGTATATAACATTTTTAAAATGCCAAAAATATTTGTAACCATTAATATACAGTGAAAACCACTTAATATCACTCCTGTTAATGTCAGTTTCCACTTAGTATCACCACATTGAAATGTCTCAGCCAGAACATAATGGGGACAAGCTCCTAATATCACTTTGGTTACACTGGTTAATATCATAAGCAATGAATCACTCATACAACTGATTTTCACCCCACTTAACAGCACATTGTGACATAAAAGCATATACTTAGAAGGTTTACATGTCAGTGCGTTGCTGTTCAGTATTTTAAGAATGATAGCACAATAAAACAAGAACAATGTAAAAAAGTCTAGTAATGAACAACCTAGTATTACTGTATATATTAACCTAGTATCGCAGCAAAACAGGCATATTTGTTGTGTCATGTTACTGGTGAAGTTAATTCTGCCCTGTGGCAGGGTGGAAGCCCTGTCTGTGTAAACTGTGTGTGTTTATTTGTTCCAAAACAAAATCACGTAGTTCTTGCTCTGAGTCTCTATTCCACTGACACCATATGTAGCAGGATAGCATCAAGAATGAGACTCAGTCCGAAAAAGATGCATTTTAAGTCCTGGTGTGCATGTTTAATTAAATAAACAGGACATGAGGGTTACACAAACAAATCCACTAACAAAAAATAATAAAACACACACACACAATTGGAATTACATTAAAAGAGTTTAACTGTAATATGAATTACCGACACTAATGAAAAAATGAAAATGAAGAAACCCATAAACGGTATTGTATAAAAAGTCAAGGTGGTGTAAGTTTACTGTAGGCATCAAAATACTATAAAAAGCCAAGCTATTTGTAACCACATTTCTGCACTACAATATATGAAAAACATTTGTCCTTGTGAGAAGTGTAATACTTTGTATTTTAATGTTAAGATCCAGACTTCTCAGGGAAAATAAGAATAAACCCCACCTGTCAGTAAAGACTGTTTTAAGGTGATCCCTTGAGCATGTGAAACCAATTCGAATCACATTCTGGACAGCAGCATTACTTTTTACATGCTGAATAGTTTTGAACAGTACTACTGTCTAATTAAATATGTTTTAAATTACTGTATAGAAAATGTCCCATCTAGGTAAAAAAAAAAAAAAAATCTCATAATTGTTTCTAGACCTGTTTTTATGAAACTATCTGTCAGGAGAAACATGTGATATTCACTATTACTTCATTGTGTGTTTTGTATCATTGCCAGTTATATTTTTCTTTTGTACAAACAACACAGCGGTAAAATGCCCTAATACTAGATCATTCCTCATGTACTGTATAACTGTCACAGGTTTGTAAAGCACCAAGTACAGTACTGTTATATTACTCTATTGCTACAATAAATCCTAGTTGTATAAAACAAAAATCAATAGATAAAAAATGTTTGAATGCACAAACCCAATACCATATATTTAAAAGAAAACAGCCTTTAAATCAAAAGAGAAATGGTTATTCGATATTGCTTTGTTTGTTTTTAACAGCTATGGTAACAATAAAATAGCTATAGATTCAACTGTTTCTTACCTTTCTGATTGCAAGTTTTCTGTTCCGCATAGGGGTAGTTGAAGATTTCTCTTCTTAACCTGCAGTATAACAAAGTATTGACTCTGTATTAGAA
Organism: Acipenser ruthenus; assembly: GCF_902713425.1. Taxonomy (NCBI): domain Eukaryota; kingdom Metazoa; phylum Chordata; class Actinopteri; order Acipenseriformes; family Acipenseridae; genus Acipenser; species Acipenser ruthenus. The sequence continues at coordinate 72,070,860 of NC_081194.1, read as the reverse complement.
ATCCCTTTACATTTATGTGGTTAAGTTTTCAAAGGCATGTTGAGTCCTTTGGCAGTAGAGGGGTATTATGCTAGACACGCCTTTAAAAAAAAACTTCCTGAAACAGCAAGAGGAACAGAGAGTACACCTGTCTAGCAACTTAATGTATTCACATATTTCCTCATGTTTGTTTAAATACCAAATAGTAAGTATTGGATTTACAATGTCGTTTCTCTTTTTACATGTTAAGATTTGTAAGCAATAACATAATTATATAATAAGCAGTAACCTGCTACTGCTGCATATAATTGCAACAGGATTCTTATGGGAAAACCAGGTGGCAAGCAAGTTTACATGGGGGACCTGGAGTAAAACCAATCGAATCTAAACTAAATGTCTACTTACATTCTATCCATACTGCCTAAATAAAATCTGAAACAAACTCCAGTTCCTTCCCTTGTAATGCTTTCTGTGAGTAAAAGGCAGGATTTGAACCCTAACTAGTCATAGTTTCACTCCAACTACATAACCACTATGCTACACAGATTCACATCTTAACCCTTTCAACAGACTAAGCTACTGTTTACATTTACCCTATCCAAACATCAATACATTGCCTCAATGTAGGTTTGTGGCAGAGTGTCCCGCCCCTTTGTTTATTTATTTATTATGATTTGTTTATTACGAAAGCCGATTTTGTTATTTGTTATTTATATTTTAAAAACCTCGTGAGGATGCGTGGCTGATCAGCTACTGATTATTTACCTAGCTGACAGTCACGCATCCTTACTAAACTCATGCAGACTGTGGCCGAGGGGTAATAAGATAATTAACAGCTAGTTAACCCCTCGGCCAGAGTATAAGAACCTGCAGCTGCCCGTGCTGCGGGGTTGAGTGTACAGAGGAGAGTACGGGGAGCGGAGAGAGTGAGGCGAATAAGAGAAACAACTGCTAAGTATCGTGCTGGGGTAAAACCAGCACACTTATTTGTTTATTTGTATTTGTTTGGCCAACGTGCCCTTTTGTTTTGTTGTGTTTTGTTTGTTTAAATATTTTGGTTTATTTAGTTAATAAAACGCTGAGCACCGTTGTGTTCAGCTCAGCCACTGTTTTGTTTCTGTTACTTCCTGGTCCGTGACGTCACCACACCTCACCACTGCAAGCCATCCTGCCACAAGGTTGAACAATTGGGCACAACTGTAAAAGCAGTGGGGGTCAAGGTTGCCCCAATTGGTTCTACTAACTGGGCTTGTGTTTTTGATGCAAGTTTCATCTGCTTTTATTGTGCTTGAAAAACACATCCAAGTTAGTAGAAACAATTGGGGCAACCTTGACCCCCACTGCTTTTACAGTTGTGACTATTTGCTTGGTGCTGGGCAAGGTTACACCAATGGTTTCTTGAAACTTGGCTTGTGTTTTTGATATCTCCACTTTAAATAGCTGGGCACTTTTGATAACTTGGCATTTTTTCATATTCCCAATTTGTTTTTGTTTTAGATATCACTTCTTTATTCACTTAATTGATAATAACTCACACACATTATGGGAATAGCAAAATTAACAGCAGGTTTGGTTAGAGGTAACCCAAAAATGTACAAAGATAAACACACAATGCGAATGATTGTTAGCACAATTCGGTTATTGCAGAAATAGCTGAGAGGCAGCTGCAGCTACATGTTGAAATTTTACCTGGCTAAGTTAAAGATACAACACATTTTCTGAATATGATTAACAGATTAACTTCCAGAAAATACTATTTTATTTTGCATGGATATAAAATCCCTGTACCCCAGTGTTCTGAGGAATGAAACTTTAGAGGCATGTAAAGAGGCTCTGGATAACAGAAAAGAGAAGAACATGATACCTACAGAAGAGATATGAAATATGATCAAGGTCGTTTTAGGAAATAGTTATTTTACATTTGGAAATAAATGTTTCAAGCAGAATGATAGCACAGCAATAGGGTCAAAGTTAGGCATGCATTTTGCAGCACATATATGTGTAAATGGGAGGATATGTTGTTGGGTAAAGTATACAAGAAACCTTTAGAATACATGAGGATGAGATGTTTGGAATATGGACACATGGAGAGGAATCTCTTTTCCAGTTTCATGAATTAGCAAATAATATCCATCCTAATATTTTGGTAGATCGTAGGTGAACACAATCAGAAATTGAATTCTTAGATACCTTGGTTAAACTTGACCAAGGATTTATTAAAACAGATCTTTACTCAAAACCTACTGATATGCATTAGTACCTACATATGTCATCTTCACATCCTATCCATACAAAAAGGGCCATTCCTAAAGGACTGGGTATAAGGATAAAATAATGTGTTCTGATGAAAATGACTACAAAAAACAGAGAAATTAATTAAAAATAAATCTTAAAAAAGAGGATATAAAGAACAGATTATTGAGAAAGAATCATGAAAAGTTGACAAACAATAGAACTACTTGAATATAATAAAAGGGAAGAGAGGGTTAAGAGAGTACCATTCATAATTACATATTCTAAATTATTACCCAATATTTCAAAAATAGTTTGGAATAAAGTATTTACGTATACTTCATAATTCAGAAAATATTTCTGGAAGCGCCGATTGTGGCTTTTAGAAGGGATGCACATTTAGCTGACATTTTGGTACATAGTCCACATAAACGGATCGCAGACACATTACAGGACATTAAAACCTGTAAGAGCACTTGTAAGGTATGCAAATATATTTGTATAGATAAAATTGAAATCACAAATAGAGAGAAAAAAAAGTACTCAATCAATCTTAAACTAACAACCTTGTTTTATGGTATATTTTGCCAAAAATTGTAATAAATTAAATATGTAGGAGAGACAGGTACAGCATTATACAAACACATACAGAATCACTGATCAAACATAAGAAATACAAAAGTACATGAACCAGTGGTTCAGCACTTTACAAAGAACAAGCAGAACATGAATAACTTAAAATTCGTAGTTTTAGAAAAAATTAAATTAGACAATGTACAATATAGAAGACTAAAAGAAAATAAATGGATAAATAAACTCAGTACCATGATGCCTGAAGGTTTAAATAGAAAGGAATAGAAAGGAATAGTAGATCATTACATCATCAACTACAGTATTCAAAGCGTTATGTTTGGCACAAACCCAACACAGCAGCATCATGTTATGGGGATGTTTCTCATCGGCAGGGACTGGGACACTGTCAGGATATAAGGGAAAATGAATGGAGCAAAGTACAGTGAAGTCCTTGAGGAAAACCTGCTGCCCTCTGCAAGAAAGCTGAAACTGACGGAAGTTCACCGTTCAGCATGACAACGACCCAGAGCACACAGCCAAATCTACACTGGAGTGGCTAAGGAACAAAAAGGTAAATGTCCTTGAGTGGCCCAGTCAGAGCCCAGACCTAAATCCAATCGAAAATTTGTGGCATTACTTGAAGATTGCTGTCCATCAACGCTCCCCAAGGAACTTGACAGAGCTTTAACAGTTTTGGAAAGACGAATGGTAAAATATTGCTAAATCTAGGTGTGCAAAGTTGGTAGAGATCTATCCCAACAGACTCACAGCTGTAATTGCTGCTAAAGGTGCTTCCACCAAGTATTAACTCAGGGGGGTGGACACTTTTATGATTATGAATGATCTTTCAGTTTTGTATTTTTAATATATAATCTTTTTCTCAATAAAAACTTTTTTCCCCTTAACATTGTGGAGCATGGCGTGTAGATAAGTGGAAAAAATCCTTAAATGCATGAAACTCTGAGGCACTGACACAACAAAATGTGAAAAAAGTTCAAGGGGGTGTAGACTTTCTATGTACAATATTTTCATCTAGTACTAAAATTATTTACATAATAGTACAAAAATACTTGCATTTACTACATTCTGAATGAACAAAACTAATTTTGGGCCTCCATTTTTACTTTTGATGGTAAAATGGTTAGTGTATAATGTCAAAATGTGAGATGCGATTCACAACTCATCATTTATTGGAGTATATGTTGGTCATTGTAAACCATTTTGTGAAAACAACATTCTGCAATGCTGAAGCAAAAAGTATTAAGACCATACTTTTGTGTGATGCACAGTTTTATAATAAAAGTTTAACTTTTATATATAACTATATAACTAGTATACTTACAAACACTGTGTAAAGGCATGTTTCAACTATCTTACTCAACATAACATTGTGTTTATCTCACCCATATAATCTAGGATATGAAACATATAACTGAAAAGTATTCTATTAGTTATCAACATAAAAGCCCTTTACACGATATATTCCACAATTAGTAAAACTGACAACTGTACAAGATATAGTGCAGACTCATTGTACTTGCAAGCTTACATCAACTATAGTAAGCAACATTTTGTAGGTATTTTCATCACAAGTCTAATTCTTCATCTGTTTCATCTCCATTTTCATCTTCATAGTTGTCAGAGAACTCATCATCATTGACCTGGTTTGTACAGGTTTTCAAAGTGAACAAGTCAGTACATGTCAATCCATTTGCATGGACAGTTGGGTATTTTGCATGTCCTTGAACATGCAAAACACCCAATCTATCCCAAGCCAGTCTATCCCAATGTGCTCCTTGCCAACCTTTTTCTCAACAATCCAACCATTCCCCGCTGGAGAAGGAACATCAAGGCAGTTCACTGGGCAACGTCTCCAGATTCCAGCTTGATAATTGGCACAGAGACAATGTTTGTACAAAGATGCATCACAGAGGGGCAACTGCCATGACTCCACCTCATCCTTCTTGGCACGGAAGAGTCTGTAATGCAGATAATTCACATCATTGGTTGATGCCTTAGCATTGTAAATGAGACAGGTGAGTGATTGGAGGGTTTAGAACTCTGATGGTAGATTCCATTGCACACAGAGTTGTTTGAGGGCTTCTTAGTATTCTGGATGTGCCTTGATAATTTTCAGGGCAGATACCTTTCCACATCCAGCAAATGCACTTACTGTGTCGCATCCTGTGATAGCGTGAAGGCCAAGAAATTCCATGCTGACATTCTTGCCAAGAGACTGTGCAACCTTTTTGATGTCAATGTACTTGGTGCAGGCTTGTGTTCCACTTTTTGGTACATTGGGCACTGGATTTCTTCACTGAAAGCCACACACAGCACTAGAACTGTGTCATCAGACACAATCTTCACTGCCTGGTGTCCTGATGAGGCTGCATGAGCTGCATGAAGCATGATCCTTGTATCTGCTTCCTCTTGTGTGGATCTCAGATCCTCCATTTCTTCAGATCCATCCTCTGATATTTTAAAGCATGATTCCATGCATGTCACATTCAGTTCTTTGCCAACTAATTTTCCTTTGTTCTTGGGTTGCTTTCACTCATTCACCAGCAACTTGATCAGACTTTCCTTATTGCCAGGACTGGAAACTTTCGCCATTGCTGCACACTGTGACCTGGTGCAATGTTTTTGAACTGGGTACCCTCTCCTGCACCCCTCCTTACCCTTTCAGCATTCTTGATTGAGGTCTTCCTGTACACATCAAATATGACATCAATGTGTCCACTGCCAGAGCCTTCCATCAATGCATATGACAGTGCATAGTCTGCCAATTCTGCAAAGGTCTTGTGGTTTCCTTTCAGCTTCTGCACCAGGGCCATGCCATCTATGAGACAGGCAGACAGGAAGTGATTCTGCTGGAGACACATTCTTCTGTATTAATTTAGCAAGGGCAGGTTTGCCTGTTTTCCTTAGAGCTCCATCTGCTGTTGCCAAGGACCATGGCAGAGGGTCAACAGGATATGACAACACTTCTTTCAGTTCAAGGTTTCTGCTCTGGGCAATTATGATCATATGTGCAAACAAACTGTCATCTGCTTTGAGGATGATCTCCTGTGCACATGCGTTGTACGTCATTTTCTTCTTGTTTGCATTGCTGAATGTTTTGAGATTTTGCTTTGGCAGTGGGTCGTGAAATTTCTTACAAGGAGTGTTTTGTACATCTTTGAAGCTCTTTCAATTTGATATTTTCCATCACCAGATCATCTATGGACAAATTGTCTGGATATACCAGTATCTTCTTTTTCTGGTCAAGCAGAAAGTGTAGACAGTCTCCAAACTCAGCCTTCAGTTTTCTCTCAACATGCTTTTTGGTTGACTGTTTAACTTGGTGCATCCCAGCATCCTTCATCCATGTCAGTAGCATGCTTGTCAGTTCTGTCAGTTTTAGAACTCGAATTGTCTCAAAGATGTCATTTCTGATGAATTTGTACAGTTTCTCATGTGCATTATATTCTGTTTTGGCGTACTCAGCGTCAGTATCTATATCAGCATCATTTGATGGTGACTGTGTTTGTGTCTTACTTGTGTAATCGCAATAGCATGATCTATGGTAATGAGCTTCTGCTGCCACTAACTCCCTGGAAACAATGGCAAGTATTCTGCTGTCCAGTTTCTATGTTGCAGCCTCTCACACAGCCTCACCTGAGTGCATCTCAACACATTGAGTTAGTGGTTCTCTTGTGTTCTTTTTCCTCAGGTATTTGCTTTTCTTCTGACAAAATATATAGATTGGTTCATACACCTGAGAAGAAGGAGATGAAAAAGATTGCGATTTTCTAGGCACTGTTCTCTGTTGTGAAAAGGAATCCTTTGCACTGTCATCTTCAGCTTCTTCAGCACCAATTGCCTCAAGATCATATAAAGATTGCGTGCATTGCATGACTGAATTGTTTATCTGGCATGACGAATCCAAGAGTTTTATGACAATAGAATTTAAAAACCTGTACAGAAAACCTCCATGAAATATTGCAAGAATTGAGACCTCATTTTTTTTCAACTTTGAAGTGTTTTGCTTGGAGGTCTATGGCATACAGTATGCTATATAGTGTATGTTTTCTGCACTTCAATTGCAAATATTTTTACCTGACATGTCTAGTTTGGCCGCTATGGTGTCCCAGGTGTCTTGCTTCTTTATCATTTCCTTATAATCTGGACCGGACGTATCATACAGTTGAGGGCATCTTTGCACCCTGAAAACCTTTAAACGAGTCACAGGTGACCTTCTTTATCTGTTACAGATGATTTTAAAAGGACACAGGAATTGCTTTGACTTGGGTACCTGTCTAGCCAGTCACTATTGCAGAAACCTGTTCAACCAGCACAGCTGATGCATATTGCGACATACAGGACCGGTGTGATAGTGCACTTTTAAAATGACTTTTTATTTTCCTGGTTGGAATCAAATGAGATCCAAACCATTGGTTGTACTTGGTAAAACAGCAAATTAGTGAAGGGCACTTATCTCTTTTGTATTATTATTTATTAGCAGACGTCCTTATCCAGGGCGACTTACAATTGTCACAAGATATCACATTATTTTTACGTACAATTACCCATTTATACAGTTGGGTTTTTACTGGAGCAATCTAGGTAAAGTACCTTGCTCAAGGGTACAACAGCAGTGTCCCCGACTGGGGATTGAACCCACAACCCTCCAGTCAAGAGTCCAGAGCCCTAACCACTACTCCACACTGCTGCCCTTATGCAGTAAAGTATTATACCATTTACTATCAGTATGACCTAACCGTGGATTAACAGAATGTTTCCATTGGTTGTTCGCAATGTAAACCGATATTCTCGTAACATTAGCTTTATTCCATATGTATTTCAAAAATTACCTGATGGGCTGTCACAACATCCAGCTTGGGCGTCCCATTGAAACTTCTGGGGGGCATCAACTAAATTAAAAATCACATTTATATAGTATTTCAGGATTCAATTTACAGGGTTTGCTGGTATATCATCACATTTCAAAGCACTCTAACCTCTCATGTTAACAAAAAAAAGAAACAATGTAATGAGTTAACGTTCAGTTTGCTAACCAAAGTTTAAAAATCCATAGTTAATATCAGCTTTATTAGAACAAATTGTGCTGAGAATTGATTGGATCTTTTTTACACTTTTCTACATTAATTTAGAATATGTAAATATTTCAAATAAAATGGAATGTGTATTTGCAACCGTTTGCAGCTAGACTGGAATAAGTTTTAAAGCAAAAACAAAAATCCATCATACAAATTGTAGGACTAGATGCCATCTGTAATGCAATCTTCCAAAGTGAAATATAAAATACAAGTAAAGAACCAAAAGATCTTCAGCAGAAGAACATTGGGACCAGTGATACTGTGTATGTTGCTAACTAGATAAGAAAATGGATCTTAAAAACTTGGTTAGCTCACCTTTAATCTACAGCATAACTAACTGTCCCTCCAGGACTATTGTTGAATGTAGGTGAATGGTCCACCAGTATTGTTGAATGCAGGTGCGTGGCCCTCAGGTCTATTGTTGAATGCAGGTGAGTGGCCCTCAGGACTATTGTTCCTCTAAAATAAACAGGCTTCTGCTGGCACTTGAGCTGATAGCTCCTGATAGATTTCCACTTCAGAAGGGTGATGTTCTTTCAGTTTACAGGACATGCACTAAATATCCCAATTTCACTGCAGCAGTCAAATGGAATGTACCTCCAGGACCTGCTTTCCGGTCTTTTGTAAATGTTGGGATGCTGCAGGGATCCATGCTGGGAGTCTGCTCTTTCTCTTCTATATAAACAATCTAGACCATTATTTAAAAGCATGTAAAATTTGCAGATGACATGACGCTGAAGGGTCCAGCATTTAGTCAATGGGGGAAAGTAAATAAAAAGAGTGTGGCAGAGTGAATGATGAATATCTGGCCTCGCGACAGGTGGAGGCACTAGAGGGAGTAACTCGTGCAACATCACCAACATGGAGCATGTCTTAAGCATAGGGTCCGGTTGCAGCGGCTACCTTGGGATATATATCAAAGTCAGGTTAGATCACAAGAACAACTGATTAGCGGTTGGCTGTGATGGATTGATAGAGGCTTGGCCAGGGATACATAAGAGGAACTGTGTGGTCTAGCGGGAGATCCATGGCTGAGTCTGGACGTGTGAAGTGCAGCAGTGCAATGCAGAGAGCTGACGGTGTTGTTATGTTTCCCTGACAAAATTGAAACTGCAGATCCAAGTGGGGGATTGCTGGAGACCATGCAGATGCAATTTAATTTACTGAAATGTGCAACTCGTTATAATAAACACTTATATATATTGTAATGTAGGTACCGGTGTATAGTCATTAGCCTTAGATTAGGCAGTATTTTAAACAGTTTCCATTGAAAATTGAATACATTTGGAAAATATATACAGTATATGTTAATATTTTATTCAACATTGATAATAATAATAATAATAATAATAATAATAATAATAATAATAATAATAATAATAATATAAGGTACAACACTGAATGGAGAGGTAAGCTCTTCATTACAGTATTATCTGTGTGAATGGGAAAAGTCTGCAGTGCCGGTATCCCGACTCAAAATGCACTGATTTAATTTGAATAATTATAATTAATTAATCTTTAATATATTCCCATGTTATATATGCATATTATCGGTATCTGTAATCGGTCGCCTATACTACTACTAATAACAGTATAAAGCCAGGCACTATGACGAGTCGGTTGTACATTCAAGTTTATTACATCTGAGTTGTTTTGATCACCAGCATCTGCGCTCCAACATCCTCAGTGCTGATTGGTTACTGTAAAGAGAACACGTGGTGGACTTGGAGTCTCCACTCTTAGTAACAAACTAGCTAAGTTCTGCCTTAAGTATGTGTAGTGCAAATGAAAACAGGAAAGCGCTTAGTTATCAACTAACTAGTAACTACTAAGCACTTAGTGAAGGCTTTACGTGTTAACTTACGGACATACTTACACATAGCTGGTGCAACCCAGCCCAGGTCTCGGTTGCACTAGCTGGGTGTAAGCTCATCCATCAGCCATAAAGCCTCCAAAAAGGACTTAGTTGTTACTAGTTACTGGTTAGTTTATAACTAAGTGCGCTCTTATTTCAGTTGCACCACACATACTTATGACAATACTTTGTTAGTGTATCACTAAGAGCGGTTTATACTTATTTGGTGAAGTCATCGTGATCGGTAGCTAATTAGAAGTGAGGATATTTCAGAGGGCTTGGCCAGTGATACAGATCGAAACTCACACTGAAGAAACACATATGGACAGGACCTTTAAACTACCGAAAATAAACATATAGTTTAATGGGAATGTTAAGAATGTTTAGTTTTAGAGATGAATTGATTCAAATTATAAAGCAGCTCCTTTTTGTGAGGCACAGGAGGAAAATGAGAAAAATGGCAGGCTGCTGGACTACAACTGCACCCAGTCAAGTGCCACCTTTTCTAGGAACCAAACCACCTTCATCATCCACTGCGTCTTGAGGAAGGCATCGCCGCTGACCCTGAAAAGTAAAGCAGCTCTGCAGCATCCTGGGTCTCGCTTCTTATCGGAGGTTTGTGAAAGGATTAGCCGCCATCTCTAGTCCCCTTCACCGCCTCCTTGAGAAGAGCACCCACTTCCAGTGGACCCCCCTGCACTCCCAAAACAATGGCCTGGTTGAGCGCATAAACAACACACTGGGCATCCAACTGGCCCTCGCCACCAGAAAACATCAATAGGACTGGGATCTGCTTCTGCTGCTTCTCCTGCTCACCTGCCGCACCGCAGTAAAGGAGTCAACATGCTGCACCCCTGCCTTGCTAATGATAGGACAGGAGCTGAGAACCCCAGCTGCAATTACATCTGGACAGCGCTCACGCCTTTGCTCGGGAGCAGCTCCAAGCAGCCGGGATCAGGCAGCGGTGAAATTATGATCTGCGATAAGTTGGTTGGTTTGGGTGTACAGTCCTCGAAGCTAGGGCGCTCCTCAAAGTGAGACACACCCTGGATCGGACTATGTGCAGTGCTGGAACGGCTGAGAGTGGTAGTGTGCAGTTGCGATCCAGGAATCAGAGAGTCGTCCTCCACTGCGACCACCTTGTGCCTTACCACGGGCTGGGGCCAGTAGGCCCCCGTTGCTGACCACCCCTCCACCAGGTCCAGCCTCACCGGGTGATGCGCCATGGTCCACAATGACCCTTCTCCCTTCACCACTGGCATGACAGACCCCCGCCACCAGCGCGGAACTTACAGAGAATTCTCCCCGCGGTGGGGAATGACTTCGCCAGTCACCGCCAGAAGCCTACCAGGTACCGGGACTTTGTGTCATATGCTGCCGAGCCGAGCTGGGTGCTTGAACTGCTACCCAGCTGCTCTGCTCGTTTCCCGAACCAAAGGACATATTAGGTCAATCATTCCAACTGGGTTCTAGTCTGTGGACCTTGCCGGTCCAGAGCACATTGCATTCCATTCACTCAGAGGGAGGAGTGTTAGGTTTAATTCACAAGGAACATTGCATCGCTGGGACTGTCAGTGCCAAGTGCAGTTGCAAACTGAACAGACTGACGGGAAGCTGAGTTTGCTTCTTGAGGATAAAAAGAGCTAAGGTGGGGGCAATGTAATGTTCACTGTGTTGTACTGTCACTCTGGCTTGCTGTGATGTGATTGGCTGTTAAAATGTCTGTTCTGATCGGGTCAAGTTCAAGGGTAGCATGTGTGTCATTTGCATATACAGGGGCGGGACAGAGGGCATAAAAAGGGGCTGTGCCCGCCAGTTTGGGTCTTTGTTCCTGGAAGAAGTGTTGCTGTCAGCGGTGTGGACTCTGAACCTGCCTGCGAGAGTGGCATAAATAAAAGAGCGTCAATTCCAAAAGAGGGTCCGCTGGTTTCTCCTGCCTTGCCGACACGCTACAATACAAAGCCCACAAATGCTATTAAAACAGCAAGCTATTAATCTTAATTTTATTTAAACTCTGACACTTTAAATTATAAATTAAATTCATGAGAAATGAATGGACATCTAATTTCCCTTTCTTATTGCCTGAAATTGACACTCCCTCACACCAGCTTCTTTTTATGAAAAATGACTGCGTAGCAAGCTAACTAATGAAAGCACGTCAATTATTAATCACTTTATTAGTTTTGTGTTTTGTTAGGGGACACAAATGCCCTGTAGATAGCGGCAACCTTTCAATCAAATCTGAGGCAGTGTGGTCTGTTGGTTTAAAAAAAGGGCTTGTAAACAAGAGGCTCCTGGTTCAAATCCCAGCTCACTCACTGACTCTCTGTGTGACCTTGAGCAAGTCACTTGTGCTCTGTCTTTCAGGTTAGACATTGTTGTAAGTGTGCAGCTGATGCATAGTTTACTCACCCTAGTCTCTGTACGCCTTGGATAAAGGCATCTGCTAAATAAAAAAAATACATTAAGCTTTTGTTATGAAGGAAAGCTGATGCTCGATGGGCCAAATGGAAGGCTCTTGTGGGCCCAAACTGAATAACACTGGATTACATAGAGTTTGTAGTTAGGGAAGTGAACAACAAATTGTTTTTGGACTGCGATTTAAGTTAACAGAAAACTGTATACAACAGTTATAGTTAAGAACAGCTAATTAAAAAAAAAAGTACACCTTTATAAAAGTAATTTGGCAGTTTTCATAGACTTATTTAAATTAATTAATAATCAGACAAAGCCTTACTATTGCAACAGGGCATTGCTTATAACACTAAGCATTTATACACATACATACTGTAAGCAATTGTGAAAATGAGGATGAGAACCAGAATATTGTTATTTAAAATTATTTCTCATTTACTAATGTCACTTGAGTTCATTTTGTTTCATTTAAGATAAGCACCAACCAGCTGGATAACCGGGTATTGGAAGAACTTACACAATGACCCTAAGGTCTCTGTACAGTGTGGTAACTTGGTAACAATACATATCTACAACAACCAAGCTCTTGTTAATTACCCCACCTGTCTTGACTCAACAACAAACACCACAGAAAGATGTCCCTGTTGTCTCTATGTTACAATTGCAATGCTATCTGCTACAGTAAATCAAATACCAGAGGACACAAATAAAACCAAACAGGATCTTTGTTTAAAATTCCTTCTCAGATAATGACACATACCACCATGCAGGACCAGCGTCAGCAACCGACACCAGAGGGTGGCCCACACATATATAGAAATGAAACTGAAAATATGAGTAAATGTACTATTCCTGTGCCAGCTATCCTACTCAAGCAGCCTTTAGGGCTAGAAACGTTTAGTTTTTACTAAACTAAAATAAAATAAACTGTATGCGTGCAGCAGACTTGTAGTGGAGTCCTCAAACCTCAAGTCCGAGTCCGTGTTCGAGTCCCGAGTGTTGTCCGAGTCCGAGTCAGAGTCACTACCATTCGAATCCAAGTCTGTGTCGCGAGTCCTTGACTTTGGGTCTCGAGTCCTAGTCCTTGAAACAAACTTAAATCAATTTTCATTAAACTAGTGCTAGTAGTTGGGGAACAGTTTACCTAACGGATGTTGTCTGATATCCCTCAGGAAAAATGCACAAGTAATTAAAAAAATATATATAATTATGATTTCGATTTATTTTTTCTAGCTAGATTATTCTATTTGCATGCCTTTTCCAACTTGTCTGTCACTATCTTCTTTTTTTTTAATTAGAATCAGAATACTGTTTGAATGTACCTGAAGTTTATAGGTAAGCTTCAAGTTCAAGTTTGTGGATGTTGTTTTTCACTTTGATAGAAGCCATGATCTGGATTATAGAGCTGGTGTAGTGTTAGAAAGTGGTACATCGTCAGAATGTGGTACGCACACCAAAACTTGACCTGTGTAATGTCAGAAGGTGGCAAGCTGTCAGATTGTAAGTGGTATGCTGTCAGATTTTGGTACAGGTGCAATCAATTGAATCTGATGGCTATCATCAAAAAGAGGTACATTTACCATTAATTATACATCATTTTTTTGCCTTTGCCGACATGCTACAATACAAAGCCCACAAATACTATTAAAACAGCAAGCTATTAATCTTAATTTTATTTTAACTCTGGTACTTTAAATTATAAATTAAATTCATGAGAAATTAATGGACATCTAATTTCTCTTTCTTATTGCCTGAAATTGACACTCCCTCGCACGGGCTTCTTTTGACGGAAAATTACTGCGCAGCAAACATTCAAGCTAACTAATGAAAGCACCTCAATTATTAATCGCTTTATTTATGTTGCTTAAGCATCGTAGCGTCTGATTTAAAAATGTAGTACTTTGTCTAAATATGCATCAACATGTTCTAACTCCAATATGTTTAATTGTAAATGAAAGGTTTCTAACTTGAATACATGGCATGCCAGAGGGAAAACAAACAAGTGCATATTTAATGTGCCAGCCTTGACAGGTGCATTTCTTACTGTTGCCAAACAGGTTTTTTAAGCTCAAATAAAAGATCTTTGATAAGCTTGTTTTTTTCAGCTAATTTACTGTGCTTGAATAGTTTCTTGTCGTGTCAGGGGACACAAATGCCCTGTAAGTAGTGGCAACCTTTGAATCTTACATATCTGTAGCAGTGTGGTCTGGTGGTTAAAGAAAAGGGCTCTTATTATTTTACAGGTAATCCATATAAATGGAATAAAACATTTGCATCTAGTTTTTAAAAAAAAAAACACTTTATAGAACAGTAATCATGTTTTTATAATTTAAATAAAAATAAAAATACATGTTGTTTATTTACACGTAATTGAGCCTGCTTGTGATCTATACAGTAAGCTTGCATTGCAGCAGCACCAACTGCAGCGGACAAAGCTTTATTTAATAACAGTCACCGTTCCAAGAAGGTTATCAGTCACATTTTACTACTACTAAAAATATTAATAATACTAATAATAATATGAACTTACGCTCGTCAAGTGACCCCAGAGATTGGTTATGCCTCCATGATTTGAGTCGCTTGCACAGTTTGCATTCAACTTTTTGTTTTGGTTGTCTGGGCACTTAACAAGAAAAGCCTAAAGAGCAGAAGGGTTTCACTATACAACATTTTTCTGTTGAGATGGCGAATGAAGAAATTAAAGGTTTGCCTCTGGATAACACGAGCAACAACAAAGCGAGATGCGGACAGTTCAGTAATATTTCTCCATTCATATGTAGATTCAAGAGAGTAGTGGCAGCAGTGTGGAGTAGTGGTTAGGGCTCTGGACTCTTGACCGGAGGGTCGTGGGTTCAATCCCCAGTAGGGGACACTGCTGCTGTACCCCTGAGCAAGGTACTTTACCTAGATTGCTCCAGTAAAAACCCAACTGTATAAATGGGTAATTGTATGTAAAAATAATGTGATATCTTGTAACAATTGTAAGTCGCCCTGGATAAGTGCGTCTGCTAAGAAATAAATAAAAAAAGAGAGAACGGTTTTGGCTGAAGGTAGAAACATGGTGAGTTAGGAGGCATTTTAGAGTGGTATTTAATGAGAGATTGTATTGGTAGTTCAGACTCCATCGTACACAGACTGTCCAGTAATTGCTCAGTTCATTCCTTAGGCAATGTCCAGATGAGAATACTGTTTGAATGTACCTGAAGTTTATAGATAAGCTTCAAGTTCAAGTTTGCGGATGTTGTTTTTCACTTTGATAGAAGCCGTGATCTGGATATTGGGCTGGTGTAGTGTTAGAAAGTGGTACATCGTCAGAATGTGGTACGCACACCAAAACTTGACCTGTGTAATGTCAGAAAGTGGCAAGCTGTCAGATTGCAAGTGGTATGCTGTCAGATTTTGGTACAGGTGCAATCAATTGTGATCTGATGGTTGTTTTCCTATTGTCAAAAAGAGGTACATTTACCATTAATTATACACCTTTTTTTCAAATGTAAACTGGAAACAATCAATTTCTCTAAAAAGAAAAAAACAATTCACAAGAAGTCCACCGCAAAGTTACGCAAGTAAAAAAAATGTACAAGACGCAATGAATTGCATATGATAAATATTTGCATTCTATTTTCATAATGGTGGAAAAATATGATGAATTACATTAAAAACTACGTAAAAGCCTGTAAAATATGATAAATTCAATTTAAAAAGATGTAAAACACGAAAACAGCATGTACCAGATTTGAAGGGGCGGTTCACTGCTTTCTTAGCGGAAGTTGTTTAGGCGAGCAAGCACAGTGCTCTGAGTACCACTTTTTAATGTGTACCTGAAAATAACACGACACCGGTAAGAAATTAAAGTTACCTTCACCTCTGACTATAGCATCTACTTTGACTTTAATTCGAGTAAAATCTGCCAGTCTGAATTAGACATTGCTGGAACTGTAGACCTATATATTGTAGCGTTTTCGGGTTCTTCTGGGAAGTTTATTGTTGTACAGCAATTAATCAATAAAATAAATTCACAAAGTAGGGGAAGGGAACTGGGAGTCGAAAATGAAAATAAATGATTATAGAAATGTTTCCTTTACTCTGCCCTTTCCCCCAAACACAACATTCTCTCACACTCTTGTCTCCCCCAATCTCGTGGTGTTTTCCACGCACCCCCTTATAGCCCTCCACTCTCTCCGCCCCTTACTTAGATCTCCACCCCCACGTCTTTTGTGCCAAACCTGCCCCCAGGATCGATACAATATACAGTGTTTTTATACAGAAAACTGTAAGGAATTTTGTAACAGTTTTTGTATTAGAACAGATTATTTTATATTGTGATGTTCTACAGCAAACAAACTGAGAAGTTGGGTGTGGTATTTGAGCTCAGGAATGTAAGGAGAGAGGGGTCTCTGCTTGCATGGGGCATGGGTGAATCTCAGAGATAACAGATTCAAAACTAATGTCTTTGTTAGGTTTGAGAGAGTACACATTGAACATAGAGAAAGGTATGGGGTGCCAAGTGTAAAAACAAAACGTCAACATTTTAACTTTAAATAAAAATGTATTTTTTCAAATGTATTTATCGCGTGAAAAAACATTTAAATACATGTTTAAATGTGTACGTTCAGCTATAATTTATAAATCTGAAAATATTTAGCAAAGTTTCAAAGTTTAAATCCAGGATGTGAAATACTTCTCAGAAAAAAGCTCCAGTTTTTAAATTGTTTTTTTTACAGTTGGCGAGTCGAGATTTAGCTTAAATCTTTGCCCTTCGCAAGTAAATTTGTTAAATAAATGTTTAGTTTCAAAATAAATAAATATTTTCTTGAAATTCATTGGTTCTCATTTCTTTTTCAGTGATCTGAGCCAAATTAGTATGTGTAATAATTAGAATTACAACACATACTAAAGTCAACTGGGTATAGGTGAAGCTTACTGGAAATATAATTTGTCATAATACTGTCGCTGACGGCTGCATTGGTAAAATCATTTGTAAAAGGAAATAATGGTTTATTTTCTGTAAGGTGTTCACTTCTCATAGATTCCCCCATATTTACCCTCCACGTGTTTTAATTAAAAAATAAATAAAATAAAATAAAAATTCTATGTTTGCAAGTCTTACTTTAAGTTACTCTGGCCCTCTTTGGTTTTGTCATCTGTGGAATTGAAACCTTAACAGAATACCTCACAGTAAAAACAGACTAGGTTCATTCCTTTTATTTTTTTTTAAATCTGCACACTTCAGCTCTTTTTAGTGAATAGAAGTGTTTTGTTAGGTATAAAACAGAGGTGGTGTGTTCTTTCTCTACTGTTATTATCCACTGTGATTTACCGTATTTATTTAGTATAAGAATCATTGCAACTTGTCTGAATACTTGAATGCTGTATGTGACAAAAGAGCATCTAATTTGGCAGGTAAAAGGGGTATTCAAGTGCACTGGAGGGAGCTATGATGCTTGGATCCTGCAATCAAGGGAGAGCTAAGGGAAGAACATTTCAAGACACATGGTAAGATTCACTGCAACGATATTAAAATGTATACTTTAACTAGAATACATACTGTAGCAGTACTATTAGAAATCAGAGAAGGAAAAAGATTTGTAAAGTTGTTTTGACTGGAATGTGTTTGTTTACAGGCTGGTCAAAAACATCCCACTGCACCTTCAACCTTCATTTCGTACATTTACACTGTATAGTGTTTCCTTTTTACACAGGTATATGGCTTCTGTCGACTCTTTCCACCATTATCCATGGTTGCTTTGTTGTTTTAATAGAGGAAGTAAATATTTTTTTAAGCCAAACAAAGTGTTTCTCACATACCTTATGCATGAATGCCCCACTTAAAACAGGCTTGTCTGCAAGCCTGCTTTACGTGTTGTATTTTAACAGTCCTTATCCTGCTTTACTGGAAAGGTGTGTCTTTAAACAGAAACTTAAGGGGGGGGGGGGGGGGGGGGTTAATGTAACAATTATTTTCCCGTTTTAAGTACTGTGATACAGATTTATTTTCTTTGAATACTAATTTGCATATTTTCATTTACGAGTAAAATAAGTATTTGCATAAAATATATTGCTTATGCTGTATGTGCCACTTACATTGCCAATATACGTATGGTTTAGTACAGTATTGCTGTATTTGAGAGTGCGTTTAGTTTAGCTGCATGATGAGCTAGTGTACTGTGTATTGTTTGTGTGGTATTGAAGTAATCTACTTGGAGCCCGCATGCTGCTTATTCTACTGTATGGAATAAAACATTGCCCATTCATTTTAAAGTTTTCATCAGCCCTTCTTTTTAAAAGAATCCCCGCAGGAGAAGCTTGATCTAAAGCTTGCAGTATTTTATGTCACATACCAGGTGTTCAAGTAAAACAGAATGTCGAGCCAATTACTGTGTTCTGACACTCATCCCTTGTAAAAACGTGAAGAGGGGTCAAGCAAAGAATAATAAACTGTGTTTTATATACTATATTACAATGCACCAATTAAGCATAAGCTGTACGCTTATTGTATTTCTCAAACATAAATAAAGGCTTGACTGGTACACTGGTGTTTGCCGAGACAGAGTGAGAGTTGGAAAGCTAAGTAATCAATTCACAGATAGTGCTGTTTATTCTTTACCTAGTGCATGGCCCGGTAATGTCAATATCTGAGATTCTTATTGGTGTGAATCCTGCTCAGAGCTAAATCTATACACCACTGCCACCTACGTGATAGTTAATTCATAAGAACTCTTTCAAAATGGCAGATCGTGGTATCAATTAATTTAAGTGGAATTTATCAATAAACAAGTTGACTGGGTTCCCCAAAAGGAATTGAATGTTGCAAATTAACAACTTTGTAAACTTTTAAATAGGTTGTAGTCAATTTTAACTTTTAATCAATTAAATTGATTTTCATTAATTTCCTTATGGCATCTGCACTTTATATGAACAAATGCTATTTATACATAATTCTGAAAAGCAATTAATTAGTGAATATTCCTTACACAGGTGAGTACAGATGCAGTACATCCACTGTCAACATAATGTAAGCGGTTATGAGCCAGATTCATGAATTCACTAAGGAACTATTGTACTAGAGCTCCCATAATTAAAGAACAGACACAGAGTTCCTGTTCAGACTGACTTCAGTGAATCATTCTGACAGAGACAGACTTCTTCCCAACTATGTGTTTTTCCAACAGCACAAATAAACGATTTAATGAAATGAGTCAGTACAACCACTAAATCAAACCCTCCCCATACAATACAATGATGCTTATGCAGCACTTTCCGTGTGATTTCACAAAATGAAAATCTTTTGTTGCAGTGTAAACTTTTACCTGGATTCAGAAAAAAAAAAAAAATATGGGGGAGGATTATATCATTGACTGAATGCAAATCTTGAGACCAGGGTATTGGTCCTGTGCATTTCAAGGAAAACTATGCATGTAAATTCACAGTGATCTCATGCATATACAATCTCTTTAAAACACGCACATTTTAAAATGTAAAAGAACACCCAAGGAATACATGTTGGCTTTAATCCTTAGAGACCCGAGGCACCTTATAAATTAGGTGAATTTTTTTACTTTTTGTCACCAAGGAGACCTCTATAGTAATTTTAAAAAGTACAAACAGGCCTGTTTGGCTCAACTGTACCTCTGAATTACCAATCAACTGCTTCCTCTTATTGAATGACATGCTTTCAGTGAGTCACATTCTTTGACCCAGAAGACCCAGCTGTGGTGAAATAATCCAGGAAGTGCAAGTTCAAACAAATGACCCAAGAATAAGGAATAGAAACTGACAGCTTCCTTTATGCTAAGGTAGAACCAGGTGGCATGTTTGCTATAACATATTGCAACGACCCTGGGTCTGCTGTAACCACGTTCGGGAAAGTTCTGTGACCCAGGATCAACAGTTCAATGCAGCAGGTGTTCAGGGATGTCGGAGACGGGAGAATTGCCACCAATCAGGGGTTTGGCTTGCCACGCGAGTGGTACCCAGTTGCAACATTGTTGGCAAAACCAAGGGACGAGATGTTGCAACCATCAGGGGATCGAGAGCGGGAAGCCTGGTCTGCTTGGGAATGGTGGCTGGTGTGCCCTGGAAGCAGGAATAAATAACAAGCTGCTGCTGCTGAGAGGGTGAGACAAGCTGGAGTGAGAAAAAGAAAGCACAAGACAGAGCCAAGGAGAGCAGAAGAGAAGCTTGACTACAGCAAAGAGAAACCAGAGACTACAATTAGTGGCTATAGCACACTGCTGAAAAGTGTGTTTTTTTTTACTTTCTTTTCTTTTCTTTTATTATTTGTCACAGTCTGAGTAGCACTATGCTGCTCAACTGTAGTTGTACCACTGGCTGGTAAAGCAGCATGCTTTTACCTGCCCAGTGTAGAGTCCTGTCTTAATAAACCGTGAGTTTGAGAACCTGCAAATATCAGTGTTTCCTGCGTCGGCTACTTACCCGGGTGTGTCGTCCCGTCTCCCTTGGCACAGAGCCGTGGGGTGAGGACGCAGCCACCTCTCTACCAGAGGGTGATGGGGAAGAGCGCTGAGCAGGAGTAAGAGACGCAGAGTGCTCTGTAGAGCTGCGGGAGAGACGCATCTCAAGCATGCACTTAAAAAAAGGGGCACCAAACCTGCAGAAGCCATGATTAGCCAGTGCCTCCTTGGCCTGCTGTGGCCCCAGGCAGGAAGAGCACCTGCCATGCTTGTCCTCACACTCGACTGATTGAAGCATGCTTGTTAGAATGGACTAACAGCCTTCGCAATGGTGATGCTAAAAAGCTGTCTCCAAAACCGCATCAAGATAATGTGGTTGAAATTGCTTAAAGCAACAACAACCGAATCGAGTATCTTGGTCCTACACAGTGCTGCTGAGCCCAACAGCTGCTCTTGCATTTGTGTTTGAGAACCATGTTGCAAACAGGCCTGCGCATAGAATCTGTAAAAGAACAGAAAACACACAGAGAAAATACTTTTCAACAAAAAACAGCAATTAAACAATTACATAAATAATATAAAACGTCTCGTATCGTGCTAAAAAGCAGAAACGAGAATTAAAGAAGTTATGCAGCCTGGGGGGAGAGCACAAAGTCAGCTGACTTATGTTGCTGGATCCCTGGGAAGGAGCGATTTCAAGTTGCTGGCTTCATGCAAGGCACAAGGCTGCAGCAGGATGTATCAAGCAATAGTAAAAACTATTACAGCAATTAGTTTAAATATCACATAATGTGTGTAAAAACACAATAAATGTGGAATATATACAGATAGAAACAACCATGTACTTATCGGAACAAGACTCTCCAATCAAGTCTTGAAAGGAAAAATGGCACTGAGATCTGTGAGCGCAGTCCTTATGTACCCTCAGGGGCAGGGCATGACTGCATCACAGGCTCGCTGAGCAGGTTTGGTATACAATATTCAGGTTTTGGGTCTTCAGGAGGTAAATACCCATTCGGTAATGATTACATTTCGTACTTGAAAGGGAACTGCTCATTATTATTATTATTGTTATTTATTTCTTAGCTGACGCCCTTATCCAGGGTGACTTACAGTTATAAAATATCACATTACAGATAAGAGCAGTTATAAGATACAATAAAGTCAGTAGTAAATAGGAGCCAATACAATTGAAAAAATAAAAAATACAGTAAATAATTACGTTTGAGAGCGATTTCGACTAAGAGCAGTTACACTTATCATAAAAATATTTGCATATGAGTAAATTCCATTAAGAGCTAGTAGTAAGTACAATAAATGGATAAGAACGATTTGAAATTAGAGCAATTACAAAAAATATGAATACGGTTACCTTTAAGAGTAAAATCAAGTACAAGATACAAAAAATAGTTATAATTAAGAGCAGTAGTAGAATACAGCAAAGTGTGGAGCAGGCCAAGGTGCAAGTACAAGGTGATGCAAGTACTGATACAATTGGGTGCCATATAGTCGAGGGTTGTGGGGTTTACAGATGCTGTCTGAACAGGTGTGTCTTAAGGAGGCGCCGGAAGGTGGACAGGGACTGAGTGTCGTTCTACCACCGAGTGGCAAGGGTGAAGAAGTAGCGGGCTCTGGAAGTGTGGGTGCTGGGGGGGGGGGGGGGCGGGGGGGCGGGGGGGCTGCAGCTAATCTGCCGGTGGCGGAGGAGCAGAGGGGGCAAGAGGGGGTGTAGGGAGAAATAATAGTCTGGAGATAGGAGGGAGCAGAAAGATCAAGACAGTGATAGGTGAGTACAGGAGTTTTGAATTGGATGCAAGCAGCGATAGGGAGCGAAGCAGGAGAGTATCATCCCTCTGCCTCTTTTGTACAGCGGTTAAGACACTTGATTGGTTTATGCCCAGCCTCTGCTCTATAACACACAATCACTCTGTCCTAAATTCATTCTATTTATTTATCTATTATCTGTTTCTTTGTCAGTTTATATCCCCAAATTTAATTGATAGCAATGTGATCCACCCAAATAGGATCCTGCCACTTATTTGCAGTTATATATAAATAATTTAAAACTTAGTTCAGGATGCAAAAGATAAATTAAAAAAGGTGTTGCCTTTTCTATATATTAGTTTTGTTATACTGATTTTGAACTATTTACAGGAAACACTCATTGCAATGATCTTAATAACAAAGATGTTAAATATGCTGTTGAATAGGGTTGTACAAGTAATGCCTGAATCCTGCCTTATATTTGGATTGTTTGAACATTGCTGTTTCCAAAAACAGGTAGCTAATCTGTATCTTTTCAGGATTTTTATTTATGTATTAATAAAGTCCAATAGTCTTAATCTTAGATTTACGTATAAAAAGACAGACTTTGGAAAAAAATAAAGTCTTAAAATAAAGCATGGGCCTTTTGTCACTAGTGTCTTAAATAAAAAAAAATGGTGGAAGAGTTCAATTAGAATTTGTGACCATAAAACCAACAAAAAAAGCAACATTGAGTCTGTTTAAATAAATAATAATAATAATAATAATAATAATAAAAAACTACAAGCAGCCATCCCATGTTGTTAATTTAAATGCTGCCTCCAAGAGCTTATGTTGTTTCACACTAAATGGCTCCTTCCTTTTGTAGGCTGTTGTCAGGTTTTGTTCCACTGAAGTGCAATGGTGAATGTAAAGCCAGCAGGGCATGAACGCAAGAGGATGCACTGAGGTACATTCCCCTGTTGAATACCCATAAATAGCATTTTCATATGCTTACCCTGGCATGGACAGTGGAGGGAATGTCTCCTTTTATCATGAAAACATAGTAAGATGTCATTTCTTAAAATGTGAATACTGAATGCAAAATCACACCCTTTCATTTTGCAAAACAAGAAATAAATAACCCAGACATGGTAAAGTGCTATAAAATGGTATCAATTGTGTTTTGTTTAACTAAGCTGTCTAACTTTCAATACATACATATGTAACGCTTGAAATGTTTTTGCTTACGATTGTAAGTCGCCCTGGATAAGGGCGTCTGCTAAGAAATAAATAAATAATTTAGGGCTGAACCTTTTTAGTAATTATGGCCTTTTTGTATTTAGCACAAACTATGCAGACACTGCAGTCATTATGACAAAGATTTGAACTTTATTGGCTTGATGCAACATGTTACAGTAGTAATATGGTTATTGGTTACAATTGTCAAATACTAAAACAGCCACCAGAATACAAGGGGCAAACATCAGCAACTCTTAGTAAGAAACACATTTATACTTCAGTACATCAGTGCCAGGCTAGAAGGCAAATCTGTGACTCTCTTTAATGAATTCCACAGAAGTTTGTCTGCATAATATCATTCTTTCTTGCCATTTCAGGCCATATTAGTTAAAAAAAAAAAAAAACTCTGACAAACTATCAGAGTTGTTCTTACAATAAGACCAGTACCTCCAGGGTATCTAAAGTCCAGCACCAGTGCAGCTTGATATATAGCTGGCTTATATCACCCTGACTGGTGAAGCAAATACAGCCTAAACATTTCTACCAGGAATAAGTAACTTCATCACTGTTGTTCTTGTTTCATAATTATCTAAATAGTTTCCATTTCCATTTTAAAGAAGTACAACGAAGGAACTGCCAGGTATGCATTCATTTAAAACAATTAACAAGTGCGCCCACCTAATTCCAGGAGCAGACGTTGAACGTGGATCTTTAGTGTTACATTTGAATATAAATTAGTAAACTAAGCAATGAACTTGTAAAATGAGTCAAAATGCCCAATAAATCGTGAATCTACAAAACAAAATGTATTATGCATTACAAATAAATATATACATACAGTAAGCAAAAAACACTGCAAGAAACATGGACAATAAAAGCAGATTTGGCAGAATGCCATACCATTTTAAGAAGCTATAAAATAAGGCATAAATTACATACAGGTTAATCAGTCAGCATTAAAATTAATAAAATACACCCACACCAAAAATGTATATATATATATATATATATATTATATATATATAGTTTTTCCTCATGTTTAACATACCATTGGCACTGTTTATTTTTCTTTTTAAACAGCTGGAGGGCTTTTGCCCGGGACATCCTGAAAATAAAATATTTTTTAAATCTTTTAAACCTTTTGTGTATATTTAAAAACCTTCATATGCCTTCAATTTTGTACACTAATATATATATATATATATATATATATATATATATATATATATATATATATATATATTACACACAGTGCCGTGATAAAGTATTTGCCCCGTCTGATTTTCTGCATTTTTGCACATTTTTCACATTGTATTTGGCCAGATTTTTTTGTGGGTTGTAGAAGTATATAGAGGAAGTCTGAGAGAAAAAATGACATCAAAGTTTGGTGCTTCTTTCATTTGTTTGGTGTGCAAGGTAATCAAACATGCAATCTTCAGGGGTAAAAAAAGTTATTGCCGCCCCTCCCCCATAGTTAACTCAACCCAATTAAAGGGATAATTAGGATCAGCTGTTTGAGTACTTTGGTTAACAACCAGGCCTGATTTGGGCAAGCCCTGCCCAATATAAATCTGACTAACTTTGGCCCTTACCATCAGAGTGAAGTTGTCAGCACACAGGTTCTAGAGGCACATCATGCCACGAACAAAAGAAATTCCTGAAGACCTCCGGAAAAAAGTTGTTGATGCCTATCAGTCTGGAAAGGGTTACAAAGCCATTTCTAAGGCTCTGGGGCTCCACCGAACCACAGTCAGAGCCATATTGTCCAAATGGAGAACGTTTGGGACAGTAATGAATCTTCCCAGGAGTGGCCGTCTTGCCACAATCTCTCCAAGAGCAAGGCGTAAAATTGTGCAGGAAGTCACAAAGAACCCTAGAACAACATCCAGGGATCTGCAGGCCTCTCTCGCCTCGGCTAAGGTCAGTGTTCATGACTCCACCATCAGAAAGACACTGGGCAAAAATGGGATTCATGGCAGAGTAGCAAGGAAAACCATTGCTCACTAAGAAGAACATGAATGCTCATCTCAAGTTTGCCAAAAAGCACCTGGATGATCCTCAAGAGTTCTGGGACACTGTTCTATGGACAGATGAGTCAGAAGTGGAAGTTTTTGGCCGACATGGGCCCCGTTATGTCTGGCGAAAACCAAACACTGCATTCCACAGTAAGAAGCTCATACTAACGGTCAAGCATGGTGGTGATAGTGTCATGGTTTGGGGATGCTTTGCTGTATCAGGACCTGGACGCCTTGCCATCATTGAAGGAACCAAGAATTCTGCTCTGTATCAGAGAATTCTACAGGAGAATGTCAGGCCATCCGTCCGTGAGCTGAAGCTGAAGAGCAGCTGGGTCATGCAGCAAGAAAATGATCCGAAACGCACAAGCAAGTCTACATCAGAATGGTTGAAGAACAAGAAATTTAAAGTTTTGGAATGGCCTAGTCAAAGTCCAGACCTAAACCCCATTGAGATGTTGTGGCAGGACCTGAAACGAGTGGTTCATGCTCAAAAACCCACAAACGTCACCGAGTTGAAGCAGTTCTGCATGGAGGAGTGGGCCAAAATTCCTCCACGGTGCTGTGAGATAACTACAGGAAGCGTTTGGTTGCAGTTATTGCTGCTAAAGGTAGCGTAACCAGTTATTGAGTCTAAGGGGGCGATTACTTTTTCACACAGGGGCATTGGGTGTTGCATAACTTTCTTTAATAAATAAATGAAATATGTATCAATTGTTTGTGTTATTTGTTCACTCAGGGTCCCTTTTATCTAATATTAGGTTTTGGTTGAAGATCTGATAACATTCAGTGTCAAAAATATGCAAAAAAGCAGAAAATCAGACAGGGGGTAAATACTTTTTCATGGCACTGTATATATAAAATGCAGACATTATCTTATTAATGAAAAACCTAATAGAAGCTATGACATGAATAAGGGGAACATTTTCAAAAGCTACATTGAACCCAAAGCATGATGTATTTCAAGGGCACTGCAGCATAACAGCTGCCCCAAGACAACATTTACTGGCCTTATCTCACATAACCTGTTCAGGTTTT
This sequence comes from Acipenser ruthenus, assembly GCF_902713425.1. Lineage (NCBI taxonomy): Eukaryota > Metazoa > Chordata > Actinopteri > Acipenseriformes > Acipenseridae > Acipenser > Acipenser ruthenus. The sequence continues at coordinate 72,044,255 of NC_081194.1, read as the reverse complement.
ACTTGCAACATTCCCATTTTATGCTAGTCACTCAGCCAGTTTGTGACGAGTGAAGTGAAATCCCATCACTGGCGGTGTGTTTACAGTAGATCAGGCAGGTGGCTGTACACAGAGTCGAGGAGCTTTTGGCTGGCGTCCTGGCTCTTCACACCAGCAACCTCAAAGAGTTTATCCAGCTTGTCCTCCGCCTGAGGGATCTCATCAATCACGTGGAGCTCTTCTGGGTTCAGAACGTGAAGCATGTCATCGAAGATTGGCTGCAGGTCGCAAGGGTCCAGGCGCACCTGTCGCAATACTGTATCTTTCTTTTCTGGAAATGAACAAGAAATGCACATGAGCTGACAATCACAAGATAAGCCACCTAGGATGTATTTACAGTTTTAAAGGCTTGTTTGAAAAATTAAAAAAAAAGTGGAATATTTATTTTGAACTGGGTCTATAATTTCAAAGTGTGTGTTTTTTGGTTTTTAAATATGTCAATTTCACCGTAGGCTGAAGGTAGTAAAAAACAATTCCCTGTGTCCCCAGCAGAGGGCTGTCATTGCAAGGACAAAACTGTTGTTGCTAGGAAGACAAGCCTGGCACTGTAAGCTGTTGTCTAAACTATTGTTCTTCCACTTCACAGCACCCCAAAACTACAATCAATATAGCATAATGCTTGGAAGGCAGATCTCAAGTGACTCATGTAACATAATATTAACAAAGCACTGCTGTTTATGATTTCATTTCATGTAGTGTATGTGCAGTATGTATGTTGATTATGAGTCACTGGGAGCTTGGTCTGTGTCATTACCTTTGGTAATAAATGAACCTGTCCTGCTAAGAGCAGAGTTGTTACTGGAAGTGGAGTCACAGCGCAGCAGAGGTTCTGATTCATCAGCAAAGAATCCTTTCAACTTGTCCACCGGAGAAGGCTCTACGATAACCTGAGCTGGCTCTGCAGGCTTGTGGGTGGGACTGAGGCATTGGTTCACATTCACAGCCATAATCAGCTTGTTTACATCCAACTTGAAACAAAAGAATGAAAACAGCAAAGAATGAGAAATACAAAGGTTTTATTTATTGGTGACCTAATTTGGGACTCTTGAGTGTTTAGTGAATCCCCTCTAGGTTTTCAGAAAGCTCTAGAAACTTCCTCTAGCACGCCAAATAAAAGAGTGTTTAAAAAAATAAATCACTGTTATTTAGTTTGTTGTTCATTTTCAAACTATTCCTACAGTTACAAGATGTGTTATGTATTTCAGGTTGCAAATGGGAACATACCTATATTTATCGGTGTAGACAAAAAAGAAATTGCTGAAATAAATAATTGTAGACAACTATTTCTTGTAACTTTTTTTCCTCATCCACAAAAGCAAAACTTTTGCTATAAAAGATTTTTCCTAGAATTCTTTGTTTTCAAGAAATTTCTAGAAATTATAAAAAAATTATAAATTGAGATATTATATATATATATATATATATATATATATATATATATATATATATATATATATATATATATATATATTCCTATTGTAAGTGACTCTGCAGCAGATGTTGATGCATAGTTCACCCCCTAGTCTCTGGAAGTCGCCTGTTATTCAAAACAATAAACAAAAAAAGAAATTAAATGCTCTACATTAAATAATAACAACAACAACAACAACAACAACAACACTAAAGGGCTATTCACACTATACATTTATTTGCTGCGTTTTCTATGATAAAAAATCTAACCTATGTATGGAATTGATAATACTTTTCATACTTGAGCGTAATCCCTGCGAAAAAAAAACTGCAAATTTGCTGTGAAAAAGAATCAAAACAGGTTCGATTTTTGGACGAAAAGTGCCGCAATCATCACCCTGTCCTACTAAATTTGGATATAATCTGAAGGCAATGTGGATCGGGTGCAAGCTGCTCCATGGTTACTGCGCCGAAGAAGAAGAGAAAGAAAGAGAAGAATGTGATTCACCCTATAATAACGAGCAATGGGAAACCCTAGGGGAGTGCGACCGTCTTGTGCAAGATCTGAAATAAACTGTATATATTTATATAATCTCAAATTGTGTTATTGGTAACAAATAATCTCAACAATGTTACTGGCAACAAAAACACTGGATAAACTAAATTAGAAGTACAGACAGGACTACCAAATGCAATCATTTCTATTCAATCCTGATTCTATTTATTTATTTATTTTTTTAAATAAACAATACAGTAAACAAAGGTAGATGGTACGGTCAATGCAGATGTAACGTCAGACAGCACAGACAGTGTTTTACATTATTGGGGAAAAAATACACGCATACTAACATAATGATTGACATAAAACCATTTTAGACAGTTTAATTTGCCGTAAATATAATACCACTTACCTGCCTATGCTATCGGATATAATTAGACACATGATTTTGTTTTGTAATTCAGTCTATATTTAACAATGGGCCGTGGTATGAAGTGGCGTATCTAGGGGGGTGGTTTTAGGGGTTTGACCCCCCCCCCCCCCCCTCAAATGAGTTATTCAACTACATGGGACAGTAAAAAATATCAGGCATGTGGAAGAATCTCAATTCATCACCAGCATAAATCCCCCCCCCCAAAAAAAAATGTAATCCAGGTGATTCTCCACCAGCACCCCAAAACTCTGACTGTTTGGCTTGTTATCCTCTCATTAACTGGTCATTAGGGAGTTCGAAGTGATATTAAAAAGGTTTACTAATGTTTAAGGAAACTTTTTTCCATCAAATTTACAGACAGGTCTGGTCTGCCCTAAAGGCATATTAGCCTAGTGTTCACCATAGGAACTGGCATATTGTCATATTTGTGCGCTGCTGTATGTGTTGGGTGTTGCTGGCATTGTCGCTATTGCTGTAATAAATGAGGAGCATCGAGTTCAGCCAGGAGCCCACAGCACTGCACTGTGAACAACGACGAAATGTCAGAGGACATTTGTGAGCTAGAATGTATAGGCCGTGCATAAATGTATTCAACCTGCCTGACGAGGACATCATGCAACGGTTCAGATTACATCGGGCAGCAATGTTTGATTTGTACGAGGTACTGAAGAACAACTTCGAAAGCCTGACAGTCACAAGCCACACATTACTGTGCATATGAAAATATTAATGGCATTGCGATTTTATGCAACAGGATATTTTCAAAGAGCCAAAGGACACAGATTTGGGGTCACCCAGCCAGCCATGTCCCGTGTCCTGCATCACATAACACATGCGTTACTTTGTAAGGCAGGCAATTATATATATATACAGTGCCTTGCGAAAGTATTCGGCCCCCTTGAACTTTGCGACCTTTTGCCACATTTCAATTTTTTGTGAAGAATGAACAACAAGTGGGACACAATCATGAAGTGGAACGAAATTTATTGGATATTTCAAACTTTTTTAACAAATAAACTGAAAAATTGGGCGTGCAAAATTATTCAGCCCCCTTAAGTTAATACTTTGTAGCGCCACCTTTTGCTGCGATTACAGCTGTAAGTCGCTTGGGGTATGTCTCTATCAGTTTTGCACATCGAGAGACTGAAATTTTTGCCCATTCCTCCTTGCAAAACAGCTCGAGCTCAGTGAGGTTGGATGGAGAGCATTTGTGAACAGCAGTTTTCAGTTCTTTCCACAGATTCTCGATTGGATTCAGGTCTGGACTTTGACTTGGCCATTCTAACACCTGGATATGTTTATTTGTGAACCATTCCATTGTAGATTTTGCTTTATGTTTTGGATCATTGTCTTGTTGGAAGACAAATCTCCGTCCCAGTCTCAGGTCTTTTGCAGACTCCATCAGGTTTTCTTCCAGAATGGTCCTGTATTTGGCTCCATCCATCTTCCCATCAATTTTAACCATCTTCCCTGTCCCTGCTGAAGAAAAGCAGGCCCAAACCATGGTGCTGCCACCACCATGTTTGACAGTGGGGATGGTGTGTTCAGGGTGATGAGCTGTGTTGCTTTTACGCCAAACATAACGTTTTGCATTGTTGCCAAAAAGTTCGATTTTGGTTTCATCTGACCAGAGCACCTTCTTCCACATGTTTGGTGTGTCTCCCAGGTGGCTTGTGGCAAACTGTAAACGACACTTTTTATGGATATCTTTAAGAAATGGCTTTCTTCTTGCCACTCTTCCATAAAGGCCAGATTTGTGCAGTATACGACTGATTGTTGTCCTATGGACAGAGTCTCCCACCTCAGCTGTAGATCTCTGCAGTTCATCCAGAGTGATCATGGGCCTCTTGGCTGCATCTCTGATCAGTCTTCACCTTGTATGAGCTGAAAGTTTAGAGGGACGGCCAGGTCTTGGTAGATTTGCAGTGGTCTGATACTCCTTCCATTTCAATATTATCGCTTGCACAGTGCTCCTTGGGATGTTTAAAGCTTGGGAAATCTTTTTGTATCCAAATCCGGCTTTAAACTTCTCCACAACAGTATCTCGGACCTGCCTGGTGTGTCCCTTGTTCTTCATGATGCTCTCTGCGCTTTAAACGGACCTCTGAGACTATCACAGTGCAGGTGCATTTATACGGAGACTTGATTACACACAGGTGGATTCTATTTATCATCATTAGTCATTTAGGTCAACATTGGATCATTCAGAGATCCTCACTGAACTTCTGGAGAGAGTTTGCTGCACTGAAAGTAAAGGGGCTGAATAATTTTGCACGCCCAATTTTTCAGTTTTTTATTTGTTAAAAAAGTTTGAAATATCCAATAAATTTCGTTCCACTTCATGATTGTGTCCCACTTCTTGTTGATTCTTCACAAAAAATTACAGTTTCATATCTTTATGTTTGAAGCCTGAAATGTGGCAAAAGGTCGCAAAGTTCAAGGGGGCCGAATACTTTCGCAAGGCACTGTATATTCCCACTGACCAGCAACAGCAGCGTCAAAAGAAAGATGCGTTTTATAACATACATGGATTTCCATCAGTGTTGGGGGCAATTGATTGCACACATGTGGCATTGCGGACATCTTGTTATGGGGCTGCAGTGTACATGAATTAGGGTGACCAGATTTTCAAACCTCAAAACTGGGACACATTGATAAATAATTGATAAGGCTAATTAAACCATTTAAACATATGCTTTTTAAAATGGTTATTTAAATAGCCACCCCCTCTCTTAGTATTATCTTTTTTTTTTCTTTTGCATATTTTTCAATTGCTCAGTTTTTTTGGTTGCTTTTGGTCCCTTTTGTATATATGACCATAATTCCTTTATTTATTATCCAATTTGTTATTTTTTTCCATGTTCCCTATATGTTGAAGTTTCATTGTACACTGTCAGATTTGAGCTGACCATGCTAACAGAAATTTTATAAACAATAAATAATGTTTATTTTCTAAAAAGCGTTTTCTGTGGTTTTTATTATCTGTACTAAACAGGGTGAGTCTCAGACTATTCAAGGAAACCTAGTGTGTGTACATTCATTTCATGTATGACATGTACCTGTAACCTTTATAGTTTAAGAGTTATAGGCACAAATCTAACAGTAAAAAAAAAAGAAACAGGAGAAAATAGCTCAGACCCTAACTAAACATGTTGCTAATAGCTTTTACTGGCCAGCAACTTTAACTATCCCGAAATATTCCTATTTCCTACTACATTACATGTACATATAATAGGAAATGCTGACAAGACAGAGAGAAGTACAGAGCCACATTATGTATGTTATTGAATAGTAATGTGCTAAGACATGCAACATGTATATAATAATAAGATACTGTAGACATTTTAATAATACATCAGCCTGCAATTAATAGGTTACATAGTCATCCATACATTTTTTTCCCAGCAATTGAACATTTGCTACAGTTTGGGTGACGGGGAGTTGACATCACTGAAGAGGAGGAATGAGACTGCCACCACTGAGGAAGAGGGGGGTGGGGGGCTGACATCATTGAAACAGGGGGGCAATAGGCAAGGGCGGGAGATGCAGGATAACCAACAGATGGCAATGGCAGTCGTGCCACAAGACCTTCCATACATCTGGCAATGGCATCCACTTATTTGGATAGTAAATTCAATATCGTACCACTGTGTGTAGTATTACAGACGTATTAAATTTAGATACATTTTTTAAACAATACGGTGCATCGACATGCGTGCCACGTACTATTACACCTGAGAAACAAAATAACAACTCTTCCTCTACTGACTTACAGATTTTGTGAATCATTGCACTAGTGGGGATGGGGGAAATGGTGCATAAAATGAATAAATAGGAATGATAGGAATTATAGCATATTTTCAAAATTTATTTATACACAGTTAATGGTTAGAAGACAAATGTACCACTTTGTTTTTTAAATAAATGTTTCCCCAGAGCCTGACACAGGCAAAAAAAGAGCTGGTTTTCAGCGGGTCCCTGTCAGTAGTAAAACCCGGCATAGTCGATCGGTTTTTGCCTGCTTTTCCCTGGGAGGAACATCATCTGCCTGTTACTCCCTGTCTTTCCTTTTTACCAATTAAGTCCTTAATTGATTGATTGCACCAACTTATTTAAGGGGGAATGTGTGCTCACCAAATTTCCATATTTTAGGGGATTATGTTTGTGTATCACTTCGACTTTCTGACAAAATGGTAAAAAGTTCCCTTTGTTAAAATTTGGTAAAACACACTGAAATACCGAAGGTTCTGAGTATAGAGCCCAGTGTGTATTTTAACATACCAATTGATTTCCTCATATTTTCCCATAATTTCTGTTTGTATTTTTTATCAAAATATTTCTTGTGCTGCGTATCATAAATAACAAGATATTCTGCACTGCTATAATCTGATGTTCCCCCATCTAGCCTGTGATATTTGACGTGCAAGTCTGAATACAAAAATAGCAGCGAAACGTCAAGCATAAAAAACCCAGTGAATAAATGCTATAGTTCCTTACACTGTGCTTTCTGAAAGGGTATAACAAATAATTGTTATTACTGTGTTCAGTACATCCTAGAAGAAAATATCCCCTTTTACTGTATTTTATATAAGCCATTCTTATGGTGGCCAGAAAGTGCAAGTCAGTGTCAGACGAATCTAAAAATGGGCAGCATCTTAAAAGGGTGGCGAATACAAAAAAGCATGACGGAAATAAAACTATAACAGAAATAAAAATGGGAGCATTTCCATCATATATTTTTAAGATGACACTGACTTGCACTTTTGGGCCACCGTACATTCTCCTTGTAGTGTTTTTCACAGTAGAATTAGAACATTCTGTTATTGGTACATTTCTTGGTAGCAGAAGTTTAGCAATAATAGAAATAATGGTTCAGAGGAAATGAAACTAGGTCACTGGTGCTCTGCAACTGCTTAGTAACTGATAATGATAACACCGTGTAACAATTTTTTATTTTTTTTTGGTTCCTGAGTAGTAAGTGTTATTTCCTAATTGCTTATGCCTCAAAAGTATAGAAAATGGCTATTATTCCCCACAAACTTTGCTTTTGTGATCAGGACAGTGATATTTTGAAATTTACCTATTTTCCAGAACATTCCAGATAGATTCAGTGCTGAGTAAACTTGCAGTAACTTCTAGAACTTTCCAGTAATATAAATAGCTGCTCCATAATGGTAACAAGTACCCGTCTCTTCCCCTGGCTCACTCGGTGCACCGCAAAGAGGATTACAACAGCATCAAGACCTTGCTGGACACCTTGAAGTATGATGAGTACGGCTGGGAGGTCATAGGAGACTTCAAAATGGTGGCATTCCTGATGGGTCTCCAAGGCGGTTTTACCAAGTTTCCCTGCTATCTTTGCCTTTGGTACAGCAGAGACACCAAGGTGCACTACCACAGGCGGGACTGGCCACAGCGGACCGAGTTCTCTGTGGGGAGGAAAAACGTCAAGTGGGAACCACTGGTGGACCCCCGGAAGGTGCTGATGCCACCACTGCACATCAAATTGGGCCTTATGAAACAATTTGTCAGAGCTCTAGATAAGGAGTCGGCAGCCTTCAAGTACCTTCAAGACTTCTTCCCTAAGCTGTCTGAGGCAAAGGTCAAAGCCGGTGTCTTCGTCGGACCACAGATAAAGATGATCCTGGAGTGCAATGAATTCCCCAGGAAGCTCACTAGTAAGGAGAAAGTGGCTTGGAACAGCTTTGTCGCAGTGGTTCGGGGCTTCCTGGGCAATCACAAGGCCGAAAACTATGTGGAGCTGGTTGAGACTCTGGTGAAGAACTACGGCACAATGGGCTGAAGGTTGTCCCTCAAAGTCCATATCCTTGATGCTCATCTTGATAAATTCAAGGAGAACATGGGAGTGTACTCGGAGGAGCAAGGCGAGCGCTTCCACCAGGATATACTGGACTTTGAACGCCGCTACCAAGGACAGTATAACGAGAACATGATGGGAGACTACATTTGGGGGCTGATTCGTGAAAGTGATTTACAGTATAATCGTAAATCTCGAAAAACTACTCACTTCTAAATCTTTTGTAGTCATTTTTGTATTACTTTAGTATAAATACATGTTAATTTGGATTCATATGTTGTTTTTTTCTGACTTTAGTGAACAAAGAGACACAAATTCGCCCGTTTTCTCATTGGAAATAGGTACATTTCAAAATATCACTGTCCTGGTCACAAAAGCAAAGTTTGTGGGGAAGAATAGCCATTTTCTTTCTACAGATGTCAGGACTGCCCAGTCCCTGACCACATTCCGGCGCCTCCTTAAGACTCACCTCTTCAAAGAGCACCTGTAGAACTCCTCTGTTTGTATCCTGGGACACTATCACCCTTCATGTAAATGTGCTTTATTTTGCTCTTATCAGCCCCTATTTTACTGCATTTAATCCTGTACTTCAGAATACTGTAATCTGCCAAGTTTTTAACCTGTAGTACTTTGTATTTAATCACATCCTGATGTAACTATCACTATTTAATCATATCCTGATGTAACTATCACTATTACCTGCTGTATTATTGAATTGTGGTTTGTCAAACTTGTACTTTACTTGAACAAAAGTTATTGTATTTCTTGCTCTTATTGTATTACTTGTATTGTAACGCTTGAAATGTTTTTGCTTACGATTGTAAGTCGCCCTGGATAAGGGCGTCTGCTAAGAAATAAATAATAATAATAATAATAATTTTCTATACTTTTGAGGCATAAGCAATTAGGAAATAACACTTACTACCCAGGAACAAAAATTGTGTTACATAGTGTAATGTCACAATCAGTTTAGGACACGCATAGGGTGTTAGCGTAAAGTTAGTTAGTAGAGGTACTTAAACATCGCCCCACTACTTTGGGAATTCTGATCTAGAAGATGAAACTTACAGCCCAGTCTTGAGAAAGAGTGTCCAGTGTAGACTAGATCAGTCTATTGCTGTTACCATAAACTAGGTGACTAATATAATCTGTATAAGAATATTCAATATTCGTTTAATAAACTACTTAATTCAATATACTTTGAATAACACTTGTCATTGTCTTTATTATTGTTTAACGCATATATACGTAGGACAAATAAATCATTGTTAATAGGACAGCTTTTAGAAGAGTTCAATGAGGCAACTGGAAACTTGCTTAGCCAATTAAATACACATGGTAACAAAGCCACATTACTTTAATCAAGGAGTACAACTCTGTATGACACACATCTGTTATTTTATGCAATATACTGAAGATTAATAGCAAAAATGATCCACATCAACATCAATGTGGAACTGTTCTATATTTGTTATTCATTGGAACTCAACTTGCATTCTTCAGTCGCTTTGATGATTAAAAACATCACTGTATAGGACACCCCATATACAGTAGAAGACAATTTACTATAGTGGAACAATATTGAACTACTTGGATATTACAGATATTGGTAACATTGATTGTTCGCTTGAATAATACAGCAAGGATGTCAAGTTTGACATGGCAATACAATGTAAATTTACAAGGCTGTAATCAAAATGACCCAAGGCCTTGAATCTTCAAACAGTCATCAACACTGATTTTTATAGTAACAAAGCCTAAATATTAAAATTCTTATTATTAAGAAGTCCAATTTAGATGAAAGGCCACTTTAAAATACATAGTTTGATCCAAAAATGGTATAATTCAGAATCCTTTGACATGGGGGAGAGAAAGCTCCTGCCAGTGGCATCCTTACTAGTTAATTGCTATGCAGAAAGGATTCCCAATGCACTTGAAAACACTTAAACTCCTACTATGTTACTCTAAGAGTAGGTGTAAATACCCTTCCACAAATCCCTTTTTACTGCTTATGCATTTATTTGAGGTATACAGGATCACGCAATCTGTCCTACAATGGTTCCTACAATGTTTTTTTGTTTTTTTTGGTGTTGTTTGTGTGTTCTGGTTATATAATTAACTACGGTTATATAATGCAATTACTGGGTGGAACATGAATCATTAGTTAATTCACGTTTAACAGTGTTTTTGACAAGTGATCTAGCAAGTTGGAGAGTGTACTCAGTGGAGTGAGAGTGCAAGTTAAGTACGTAATACATATATAGATTTTAATAATTTGTTTAAAATAAACTTATATAAAATTAAATATTTTATATAGTTATGTCGGCAATAAAAATACATTTTTAAATATATGCCTAATTTCTGAAACCGGACTTCCTGTGTAGTTTTTATGAATGAGATGACTGAGTGAGTGAGTGACTGAGTGACTGAGTGAGTGAGTGAGTGAGTGAGTGAGTGAGTGAATGACGCTACTCTGGTAAGCGGGTCAAAAAAGCTCTTTTAATTGTAGCTCTGTCTCTGTCCCCTGAAAACATAAAACGAAAGATCTTTGAGATTCATTTCGGACTTTTGACCGGGTAATCTGCAAATTGCCCAGTTTCGGGGTTTGCCCGTAACATATACATATACAGTGCCTTGCAAAAGTATTCAGACCCCTGACCAATTCTCTCATATTACTGAATTACAAATGGTACATTGAAATTTCGTTCTGTTTGATATTTTATTTTAAAACACTGAAACTCAAAATCAATTATTGTAAGGTGACATTGGTTTTATGTTGGGAAATATTTTTAAGAAAAATTAAAAACTGAAATATCTTGCTTGCATAAGTATTCAACCCCTGTGCTGTGGAAGTTCCCAGTTTACACCGATGAAAGAAATTGCCCTAACGAGGACACAATTACCTTACCATTGGCCTCCACCTGTGAACCATTAAAGTTGCTGTCACATTTTCTGGATAAAAACTCCACTGTTGAAGGATCATTGGTCAGGCTGTGAATCTGAAGGAAAATGAAGACCAAAGAGCATTCTACAGAAGTTAGAGATAAAGTAATACAAATGCATAGATTAGGGAAAGGGTACAAAATAATATCCAAGTGTTTGGATATCCTAGTGAGCACAGTTGGATCAATAATCAGGAAGTGGAAACTGCATCACACCACCCAGGTACTGCCAAGAAAAGGCCGTCCCTCAAAACTCAGCACTCAAACAAGAAGGAGACTTGTGAGAGAAGCCACAGAGAGGCCAACAATCACTTTGAAGGAGCTACAGAGTTCAGTGGCTGGGAGTGGAGTAATGGTGCACCAGTCAACCATATCAAGAGCTCTGCATAACACTGGCCTGTATGGGAGGGTGGCAAGAAAGAAGCTGTTACTCAAAAAGTACCATCTGAAAGCACATCTGGAGTTTGCCAGAAAGCATGAGTGACCCAGCTGCGATGTGGAAAAAGGTTTTGTGGTCAGATGAGACCAAGATAGAGCTTTTTGGCCAAAACTCAAAGCGCTATGTGTGGCGCAAACCTAACACTGCCCATGCCTCAAGACACACCATCCCTACAGTGAAGTATGGTGGTGGCAGCATTATGCTGTGGGGATACTTCTCATCAGCAGGGACTGGGCATCTTGTTAAAATTGAAGGAAGAATGGAGCAAAACACAGGGAAATACTGCAAGAGAACCTGCTTCAGTCTGCTAAAAACTGAAGCTTGGGAGGAAATTCACCTTTCAGCAGGACAATGATCCCAAGCACAAGGCCAAAGCAACATTGGAGTGGCTCAAGAACAAAAAGGTGAATGTCCTACAGTGGCCCAGTCAGTCCTGATCTCAATCCCATTGAGAATCTGTGGCCTATTTGAAAATTGCGGTCCACAAGCGTCGTCCAACCAACCTGAACAACCTGGAGCAAATCTGCCAAGAAGAATGGGCCAAAATCACTCCGACACTGTGTGCAAAGCTGGTACATACTTACCCCAAAAGACTTAAAGCTGTTATTGCAGCGAAAGGTGGCTCTACCAAATACTAATGTGTGGGGGTTGAATACTTATGCAAGCAAGATATTTCAGTTTTTTATTTTCCTTAAAAATATTTCCCAACATAAAACCAATGTCACCTTACAATAATTGATTTTGAGTTTCAGTGTTTTAAAATAAAATATCAAACAGAACGAAATTTCAATATACCATTTGTAATTCAATAATATGAGAGACTTGGTCAAGGGTCTGAATACTTTTGCAAGGCACTGTATATACTGAATGAAACATAAAATAAGCGTTGTGTCCTTTTTCATCTCCGTATTAGTTTACAGCATTAGAGTAACTTTCTTACTTGACAAAGCAATGCAGGACAGCTGAAAAATGCATTACTTGAGATCCCCATATGCGACAATAAGCATATTAATACTGTATGCAGAAGATATAGCTGCCAATTCACAGCCTTGTTACTAAGTAAATTAGAAACTTATTTTTCATGCGTACTTTTCAAATAGAGAAGACACATGGTGATGTAAGTTGTTGCAATTCTGTTATTGGTAGGATTAATAAAAAACGCAACGCGTTAGCACTTGGAATACTCATCCTCTATTCTGAAGACAGATAGCGTATTCGAATATCCTGAGTTTAAATCACGAAACACATTAGCAAATTCAGAACAATACTGCCTGCATGCAAAATGTCTGCCTATAACAGCACACATAAAAAATTAAAAAAACCTGAATTGATGTTAAATTGACACGTGTCTCCACAAATGCCAGTTTGTAGTTTATTTAATGCATATCAGCTACCTTTTAGGAGATGATTAATGGCATCTGGATTAGCAGGAGACCCTTATCGGCTGAATGCTCTGGATGACTCAGTACAAAATGATCTGTCAGAACTTCCCAGTTCAGTACTTGAGAATGGAAAATGAATATGTGTTTTGCTTTTTCCTTACACAGCAACCCCATCATCGCAAGACTATATCAAGGCAACTGCTTACTGCTGAACATAAAGAAAATTATGTTTTAGTTTGTCCCTGCCAGCGTACATACAGTACCCTATGCTATGACCTTCACATACAGGAGAGCGTTCAGTGGGGTAGGCAGGCCTTTTTGTTGCTTTGTGAAGTTCCTCCATTCCCTCAAGCTGAAATTGACAGTATAATAAAACTGTCCTGCTGTTTAAACATGAAGCCCCAACTGGAAATCCCTGGAGATTAGCATTACTTAGATCCCACCACCTGCAGACTGACAGAAACACGACATAAACCCTGCAGTGGGATTATAGTCCAAGCTGTGCCTTACGGAAAACAAGAGCTACCTTCGCTCATTTTCTGTTTCTTTACAAGTCTAACCCCTTAACAGCACCATAAATTCCCCCCTTGCATTTCTTTTGTTGATATTTGATATCAAACAAATGAATTCAGGCCGTTTAGCCATTATTCAACCCCTAAATCATCAAAAAACGGTAGAATATAATAGGCATGTGTTAGTCCATTGCAGCTAGCAAGCATGTTAGTTAAGGGCTTAAAAAAATAATTTAAAAGACAAAGTTGGTGGGAGCCAATGACAAGAATGAGGTTGTGTGGAAACAGTTTTCAGCGATACGCGTCAACCAAGATAGATATGAAACTACTCAACCAAATGTTTCAGTAATAGGTAATGAAAGTATAGTTAAATCAAATTCTTCTTCTAAGAAAAATACTTGGTCCCGTGATACAATCCCAGCTGTTTATTAATTAATGAATTATTTGCATCCACAGAAGCTGTTCCATTGACTTCTTCAAGATAAACCCTACTTATGAAGTGGTGAAGACAGACTACTGCATTTTCTTGAACTAAGGTTTATCTGTGTATCAGACCAATATTAATGATAGAACTGAAAATCCTTGTTGGAGAACAATGCACCATTAATATACAATCTTGTAGAAAAAAGGACACAACCTTAGTGGAACGTTATCCAGTATAATGTGCTAACACTGGACAGTGTTGAATGATCTCATATTGCAAACTATTTCACGTTTTTTTTTTTTTTTTTTATATACACACACACACTATACAAGTTTTGACCGCTAACAAACATTAACAAGCACTATACAATCAATAAAAGCTGGAACCAAGTTTCTTTTAATTCAGATAATCAACACTGAAATGGCATTCGAGAGTTTGTGCATTACAACTTTCGAGAGAAAAAAATCTGTCTTCGAATCTTACCTGAGGATTGTCCTCCATCACCCCCCGAATCCTCTCCACTACATCGTTGTGCCTGTGCCTTCGTAGACCATTGATGAGTTTAGCAAGATTGGCATCTTGGTCTCTTATAGTCCAGTGCTGTAAAGCTGCATACGCTCTCTCGTGATCTGCCTTGTACCCATTAGAGAAAGCTGCCACCTCCCTCTCTGTTGCGTTGGCTAGAAACTGGTACATATCTATCCACTGGCTACCAATCTGTGCTGACACCAGTTTAAGTATGTCTACACCTGCAAAAATAAAAAGATGTTTAAATGGGATTAAGCTAACATGTTTAGCACCTAATTGTGTTACATATTGTACTTTTGGTTTTTAATGTTTGTTTGTATATATGTAAGGTATAAACCACGGCGGCCCATGTGGTTCCCATGATATATACCATGGCTGGGGTGGTGATAAGGCCTGAGGCATAAGCCAAGGGCCTTTAACCACCCCTTAAATGGTTTAAATCATCGTAAACGCACGGCCTGAAGTGGTTTATACCGTTTGTAACACGGCTACCTGTCATTTGGGGGAAGAAAAATAATAAAAACACATTTTAAATCAAGACAAAACCAGAAACTTTTATTGTGTATACATCCTCAGTGTAATACAGTCCCAAATTTAATTTCATTAAATGTAATTTATTGTTCACTTATTAAAAATAAATTGCACATGTCCATTTACTGTGAATTTCTGCATCAAAAGTGACATCTCGAAACTAGAGGACTGAGCACAAGCTGATGATGCGGATGGTTTGGGCGGAGTTTCAAATGATACTGAGGAAGGCAGAGAAGCAGCTGCGATGGAAGCTGAAACCAGATCTTCAGATGAGTTTGTGTCCTCGTTACATGCGAGGCACACATATTCAAGTCCATTTTCAAAATATGTTTGTTAGTTATCAGACACCCTCGTGTCCACATCGTGCCAGATTAAGTTGAAGATTTAACCAGACTTTACGCACCAATCCGACCACAGTGTCAGGGGACAGTGCCTCAGTTTCCCGCAGACACTTCAAATCCAGGCAGATAATTCGGGGGTGTTTGGCCTTATATTTACCTGCTTTTCTGAAAGTTTTCATGACTGATAGGAATACATTATTGCTGGTTTTAAACTCGGTGTGAGCAAAGTCATTCAAACCTCTACTGTTAAAATATCTATTTAGTCCAGCTGTCAACATTATACAACTTCCACTGGCATAAAATGACCTTAATGTTGTTGAGAAATTCTGGACTCTCGTCCTTAAAACTAATGTCCATATTTTTTTCTTTAAGCCAGTCTAAGTACATTAACAGCCCATGCTTTTTTTGTGTTTTTTTCAGTCTTTGTTTTCTTCTATTTCTTTTAGCTGTTCCTCATCTACTATTATGTGTCTACTCTTGACAGTTGCTGGTGCACTTATTTATATATATATAAAAAACATAAATTCAGGTGTACTGCTGCCTTCACCCAGAAAGTTGATGTTGTACCAGTTTTTACAATGCAGTGGTACGTAGTGATTTATTCAGTGTGAAGCGGCTCATTAGTATGCAAGCCATGGTATAAGCTATATATACGCACGGTCATGTGATGCTGTTTAACAAATTAGAGGTTTTTATTTTTCCAAGCGGTGTTTATATACGCGCAAAAGAAACTTAACACTCAGATCTAATGGATTTAATCAAATATTTTAAACATAGATATCAAACAAAATCACAAAAAATGTTATCAAAAATACAGATCAAAGAATCATGATAAGTTTTCAGTATGAAACGTGACACACTGTTAAAATGAAAACAATACAAAGTTAGTATCGGGTATGACCTCCCTGAGCATTAACACAATCCTGACAGCGCTGACACATAGACCTGATCATCCCCTGGATAGACTGCTGTGGGATGTTCTGCTGCTGTTCCTGTGCAGCTGCAGCCATCTGGTGAAGGTTGGCTGGTCATGGTTGTCTCCTGTGGATGGCACTGGCGATTTGGCCCCACAGATGTTCAATTGGACACAGGTCAGGAGAAAACGCTGGCCACGGCAAGACCTCGACATTGTTTTCTTGAAGTCGTGCAATTGTAACCCTAGCACTGTGTGGTCTTGCATTGTCCTGCTGGAAAATAAACACTTCCAGATTGGCTTGCAGGAATGGAAAAACTGTTTCCTCAAGGACTTCGTCAATGTATCGCTGAGCAGCAAGGTTGCCCTCAATCTAAACCAAAGGCATTCTTGTGTTAAAGGAGATTCCTCCCCACATTATCACGCTTCCACCGTGCTACCGGTTGGCTTGAACAAATCAACAGTCAGCATAACACTCAAGATGACATCTCCACACACGTTGTCTTCCGTCGAATGACCTTGAATATTTCCTGACTATCCCAATACTTCTGGTAATATAGTATACAATATACACACAGGTATATATTCCTCTGGAGACCCCTTCCATGCCATCCCTTTAATGAGATCATCAATTCTGGTTGGAAGAAACAAGGCTGACATTGCCAAGGGCTCAATGTCTGCCAACATTTGCTCCTAATAACGAGCAGTCAGCAGTAAGTTACAAAGGGCAAATGTCTTGTGAAAAACCCATAAATTATACTAGGAACTAGTATACAATAGACTTTGATCATATAAATGTCTCTTTGTCCTCAAACCCTGTAGTAGCGGTCCATGTAGGAGCTCTTATGTAACCCCCCCCCCCCCCCCCACCCAAAAAAAAAACCAATACAACAGGATCATTATAGGCCCTGTCTGTCCATCTACTATAGATTAGAATAAAATATGGGATCATATCAAGAGTACATTTTGATATTAATGAAACTGTTCATTGATGTTGTTAAAAACACTGCCATAGTCTGCAGCACATGACACCTGTTAGCACAAGATTAGATACAGGAAATCAGCACAGCACACAGAGTTTCTATTCATTTTCTTGTTTAGATGTTTTGGAGAGGATAGATGTTGGGGGAATGAAACTGGTATTTACAGATTTTTATAATTAACTGTTTGTTTAAAACACCTCAAAAAACCACCCGCTATATAGATCTATGAGCACCATCATTTACAAGCACACATTGGCCGTAAGCAAATCAATAATCATTTAATAATCAAAATGTGGTGAGTTTGTAAAAAATTAACTAATCAAAATTTGCTATGTGCCAAGGATTTTCCGTGACACATTTATAGGCTTGCTAGCTTCACCCATCTCTTCCTCTAGTTCCTTGTGCATGGCAGTTTGAATCCCCCTTTTAATACACAGTAATCCTTAGTTTGAAACCAGTTGCAACAGGTCTGGGTTGTTGCAAAGCAGGCTTTGTATGAAATGACTGCAGCACAAGGGAAACCCCTAATCCGTGACTCACTGGAACAGCTCCCAGAGCTGTGCTGTAATGTTTCTTTATAGGCAGAGTAATTTACTTTTTTTGTTTGAGTACTCGGGTTACACTACAAAATAAATTAAAACCAGTACTAAGTATTTAAAGCTAAAGTCCCTTGTATTGAAGGGGCCATTGTGAAAAATACAGTACAGTACAGTTGATTTTCTGATGTCACCACACACAAGAATAAATGTGCTCTACCGGAATTAGGAGTCCAAAATGAGAAACGTATGGAAAATATCAAAGAATCTCAGTCAAGTCAGGTATTTAGCAAACCTCTATTCCCTAAAAAAGTACATGCGTCCCACCTCTCGGGTGGGCATTACATTCTCATATCACACACTACCCCATGCATTATTCTCTGTATCTCTGCCATTGCAAGGACACTGTGTAAATGCAACAACTGAAAGATACTGTAAAGCTTTTCAAAGCTGGAATGTGAATATGACAACCACCTTACTATTAATCTGTAAGTAGAAGCCTTTTTACAACTCAGCAATTAAACTGATCTTAAAGGGTACATAGGACCTTTTTATTTATTGTGTTACATGTTCCCATGTGTTGCTACAACTGTTTACGTAAGGTGTGTGTATTGTTTTAATTTTTTTTATTTTTTTACATTTTGACCACTTTTTTAAACTTTTAAATTGCATTCCCTGCCTCAAGATGGCTTCCCATGTACCTGCATAGACCTCTCAGAACTACATTTCCCATCATCCTCCTACTCACTGGTAAATCCATCTCAGTTACATATGTGAGTAGGAGGATGATGGGAAATGTAGTTCTGAGAGGCCCATGCAAGTACATGGGAAGCCATCTTGAGGCAGGGAATGCAATTTAAAAGTTTAAAAAAGTGGCCAAAATGTTAAAAAAAAAAAAAAATTAAAACAATACACACACCTTACGTAAACAGTTGTAGCAACACATGGGAACACGTAACACAATCAAATAAAAAGGTCCTTATGCACCCTTTAATGATGCCCTTTATCTTAGTCTTACAAAAACAGATCACCATAAGAAACTGGTAATGTATTGCGGTGCCGCAAAGAGAAATTGCTATTGTGGTATAGTGACTCGTGGCATTTTATTGTAAAGGATAAAAATGCACAAAAGTGCTAAACTTTCAGTATTGTCTCTGGGTGAGTGCTGTTTCTGCCACTGGCCAGCCTTGACCGTCTGTCACATTATCACAGTAGTTCAGTCTTTTGCAAGACATGCAAAACTACACACACCAATGTACAAACTGCTTTTTTTTTTTTTTTTTGCACAAATTAGCAATAAATCTATAACTGTACCCAAGACGTTGACAATGTGTGAATGCAAATATTACAATTTTATATCTTTTGCCATGTTAAATTCGATATAGTACAAACATTTAAAAAAAAAAAAAACTCTCCAACTATGTGAACAAAAGACAAATCATACTCCATGGTGCAGCACAGGACAGTGTCCCTCACCCAGGGAAACAAAATCACAAGCCAACCTACTATTGTATGTGGTGACTTCAGTGTATTGTAGCATTGCATCTGCCAGGTACAATATGTCCTTGATTATTCAATACGTTTCCTGTATATACTTTTAAAATCTAGATTTCTTGCCACTCCTTTTTCTGAACAGAACAAAAGACTAGCAGGAAGTAAGAACTGAACTGCTCCTAGTCAAACTCATAAATCCCTTCAAAACTGGGGCCGGTAGATTTTAATTCCTCAAGCATTGGGTCTCTTTGATTCTGTTAAATAGTAGGTCACCATGACTGACTGTAAATTAATTTAATTACACCTTTGCTAATCACAACACACAGACAGTAACCACAGAACTGGAATAATCTGGTTTAAACTGCATACTGTTGACACTCTCATAACCGGATATCTGAAACAGAAATCAGGAGCTTACCCCTGGAGCACTTTCGTTTCACTGTAACCCAGTAACTTCAGCCTGCGGCACTCTCCAGAGCAAATAATGAGCACACATTGTGTGGCCCCGTGATAAAGCTAAATACTTTAATTATCAATGTATCTTAATTAAGTATTTATAGTATATGTCCGCGGTACTCAATTCCGGCCCTCGACATTCCAAGCAGGTCCTAAATTAGTTGACTGAATATATATATATATATATTATATATATATAAAAAATTAAAATTGAGGTGCTATCCATAAGGTAATGAAATGTAGTATTTTGAATTCGAAATTAAATATGGAGTGGATCACTTTCTTTAATTATAAGATGACCATATAAAAAGAAGTTTCTGACGAGTGTGTGTGTATATATATAATAATTAGGGCTGTCAATTAATCAGTTAACTTTTGTGATTAACGCATACAATTTTTGGGAGATCACACGTTAATCACACTCCTGTCTTGTCCCTCTTAGCACACCGTAATTAATTTTCTGCAGCACCATTTTAGTGCAAGCCAGGATTGAATGTGTGTAGTCATCGTTCAAATATAAAATTAGTCATGGAACCGCATTACGTAGAAAAGCATTCAAACTGAAGGACTTGTGAATGGAAATATTTATTTATTTATTAACGGGCGATAGAAAGAGGGTTACATGTATCTTCTGTCAAAGTGAGTTCCAGTATCACAGAAGTGCATCTAGTCTGCTGTACCACCTGCGTGCTAAATATGCTTTCACTTCTCAAAATACACTCTAGTAGTTTTTCTGCTCCAGACAACAATAAATGAAACCATCAGTTTCAAAAGAGTACTCTTAGAATTTTTTTTTTTTTTTTTTACTAACCTTGTCCATTGGAATAGTATATCCACTTCTCTTTATTCTGAGTGGGGGTACTTGGCTTTTTCTGGATCGCATTTTCCACAATACTGCTTGGATCCTGTTTGGGCCCCTTCTTTAGCACCCTTGAGCTTTTCTTGACACTGCAGACCACAATCACCACCAGCATCAGCAGCAGGAAAAGGACTATCATCCAGGGCAGGTGCTCATTAATGTCAAAGTGCTTGTGCAAGCTCGGTCTTGGGGATCCCCTTCTTGTAGGTTTGAAGCCTGGGCTGTGCACCACACTGTCCTCCACTGTGTCCATTACAGGCTGCAGCTTGGTGATGGACAGGCGGCTGTGGTGCTCCTGGTGTTGGTTTTGGTGGCTTGGCGGTGGTTTTGTTCCTCTATAGTGCTCTGTGGCTGCAGACGTCCCACTGTTATTTGGTACGTTACCATTAGTTTTGTGAAGTGGTTTTGTGACCATGCTGATCCAAGTTGGTTTTATAGCACTGGCATGAGCACCCGATGTTAAATCTGAAATAGAAAAAAAAAAAA
The DNA here is from genome assembly GCF_902713425.1 of Acipenser ruthenus. Classification (NCBI taxonomy): domain Eukaryota; kingdom Metazoa; phylum Chordata; class Actinopteri; order Acipenseriformes; family Acipenseridae; genus Acipenser; species Acipenser ruthenus. The sequence continues at coordinate 72,023,230 of NC_081194.1, read as the reverse complement.
TAATAATAATTTTTTTTTTTTTTTTTTTTGCAGTCCAATTATGGGAAGAAACTGGCATAGCCCTTCTTTAACACCCCATCTTTAATTAAAGACCTGGCCAGCTTGCAGGAATTATTTGTCAGGTTTCCACATCTAGGTAAGGCTTGTTTTTAGAGTATTTTGCTTGATTTGTTTTTAAATGTTTTTATTTGGTGATAGACAGAAATAGAGATAGCATACTGCTTTTTTATTAGAATTTTAAAATGTATGTACTACATGTTAGATTTCACAAACACAGTAAAAATATAAACACAGGTGTTTTGTCATTTTAAAAAATGTTGTGTTGCACATGCACTTTATATGAAATCCATTGTTTTGTATTTGCAGGTTACTATTGCTTTTTCCCTTTTTTTGTATTATTTTTCTTTCCATTGCCTTTGGTTTGAATTTACACAATATTAAGCCTTGTATTGTCTTCCAACAGTAGCATGTATGTTATGGTTTGTTTACTGAAGACAGCATACTAAACTCTCTCACCTTGACCTACAGTTGTACCCCTGATGCAACATACCTTTTTGAGAAAAAGCAGCTGATGACACCTCCTGGATTTTCTCTGTTAATTATGAACTTGTTTTCACCATTGTTGCAGTTGAAAGTGTGCCACAAATCGTGTGTTGAGCAGTATGAGCCCTGCACATTACTATACCGGACAAGGCAAAGAGGACGCATGCAATCACCTTCACACAAGGCCACCTGGAAGGGTTTTCTGTACTCAAAGGCTGTCTCTGAACTGTATGAGCTCTTCCTAAGCTGTCTGGTCTGTGTGACAATGCTTCTCAACAGGGAGGGATACCACAGCTCCACTGGAGGCTTGCTTAATTCAAGCACCAATATATTAATCCTAGTTTCACGGCATGCAGAATAGCTAATGGAAACTGACCATGCTTAGTTTAAACAGTATTTGAAAACGTTGCAAAGACCTGTGCTGACTGTACATGTAGTCTTTTCTTGTAACGGATATCCTTGCAAAGTTTCATCCGAACCCAGCAAGACGTTTCCATGACACTGTATAGCATTTTAAATGCCCATACAAGTTTAATCACCATTGGATGAGTGGTTCTCAATATATTGTTACATATTCCAACAAGCTCCAATTATCTGCCTTCTCTTGACCTAATTCTAAGCTACAATATTTCTGTATAGCCAGCTGGACTGTCTTCTCTCTCATCTACTCTCTCTCGGTACTATATGTCTAGTTGGCTGAACTTAACACCCTAGGCTATTTTATTGATATAAACATTGAATCTGTTTGAGTATTGCTATCATTTAAATGTACATTAGTTCTGTTTATTAAGTTCTGTTAAATGATAAGCTTTCTGAATGCACTATGCCTCCTTCCCTTAAACCAACCTATTCTCAGAATACTACCCAACATTATTAAAATTAAAAAAAAAAAAACATTGGGGCCGTCACTTCACCTATTCCTCTATCACAATTCTATGTATTCCATAGAAAGACATTCTAGACAATCAGATTCAACCCTGCTGCAAGCGTTTGCAGTTCCACCATGTGTATTGTGAACACACAAATCAAAATAAACTCTGTCATTAAACACACACCTCCCTTCATCTTCAGTTTTCCATGCAGTTGTTTTATACAAACACACAGTTGTTATCCTTAGGAAAGCTTTATATCGTTCCAGTTAGCCACTCAAAGTAGCATATTGGGCATGTTATTATGTGTATTTATTTTTCTTTCGACAGTGACCAGTGAATTATAAGTATAATTATAATGACAACTATGGCAGAATTGTTTGCTGAAATTGCAATTCTTTTTTACCCCCAATTACAATTACACATTTATTCTGCAGTAATTACAATTACCCTAAAAAGTAACATAAACAACTATATACATTAACATGTTTAATCTATTTATTCTAAATAACCAAGCAATAATCACAGTATAAAATACAGAAAAATACTACATAACTTTTTTTTTTTTTCAAATAAATGGGATCAGCGTTTAAACACAAGAATAATTATCAAATGACAAAGAAATGCATAATTGGACTATAATCAATCAATTATATAGTGGAATTACAATTGCAATGATAACTGGCCCCAGTTCTTGTGACCACCAATAGTGAATGCTGCGCAAGTTAAATAAAAATAAAAATAAAAAGTGCTAATGTAATGCAAAATACTGTAGCACTGTTTAAATCAGATATGTTTGACTTATTCTCCGGTTCGTTTTATTTTCCACAGAAATTCAGTTTATACAGCTGATGTTCTAACTTAAATGACAGTACCTGGAGTGATCTATGTATTGTTATCCAGAAGGACATCTACCAGCTACACGATACCGCATCAATTTATGTCAATAATCATTTTAGCAATCGTACAACATCATATAGCCTAGATAGTAATATTTTACCTCTAGTAAAAGTATTTAACGTTTTTTTTTTTTTTTTTTTTATAACCTCTTGTGCAACTTACCTTTTTTTTCAGAAAAGGCAACTGAAGAAACCTTGGGGATTTCCTCAGAAGAAAGTGCATATGAAGTACCACAGATATTGTCGGATTCTCTAGTTCCCAGTGTGATGACGACAAGACCCTGTGCAGAGCAGTTTGTATGGGTCCTGCACCTCAGTACACTGGAAGGTACATCAGAAAAAGTTCCCCGAGAGCACTGTCTACACTTGACATCTTCCAACTCGCTGCCCTTCTTCCTGACGCCCGAGCCTTTGGGGCACTCCGTGTGGTGTTTGCAGGTGTCTTGATCGATATAGAAGCCAGGTGGACAAGCACACGCACGGTCGTACAAGGCAGTGCAAGTTGTTTTCTCAATCATGGGTGCTTTGCAGGGTTTCCTGCATCGGTGACATCGTTCAATTCCATTTTCGTGTTTAGTGTAGGTCCCGTTCCGACATGGGCTGCACTCCCTCAAGTTGGTTTCTGTGCAGTGCCTGGAAATGTGGGTCCCAGCAGGGCACTTGTCACATGTCAGCTCCTCCCCAGTCGTCTTGTCTGTGTGACGATATGTTCCAGCAGGGAGGGACACTACAACTTCATTGGAGGCTTGCTCAAGCTGAGCGGAAATGCCACCAATAAACACAAAGAAAAGCTGAAACTAAAACACACACATAGTTGTCAAATGTTAGGCAGTTACATCCTCAAATGCAACTGTTTGGTAGTACATTTACTGTTAAACTGAATGTGTATACAATAAAACTTATATAAATCTAAACACTTTACAAGACATTTTTAAAGCCAAAACCTACCAACTTTTTAAAAGCCGACTACACCCTTTGATAGGGTAGTGGTGGGCCATCCAATGCCAAAATGACCATTAGCGCATTGCACAGTACAAACCACAACAGTGGCCTAAAATCCTATTATTATGTCATAGCTGGCAAGTGACAGTGATGGACTGTGTAGCTGGCATGATAGCTGGCATATTTTAATTTATTGACACACTTGCTATCATTGCTTAAAGACCAAAGCCCAAACCAGGATTTAGACCACCACCAAATGAACCATATATTATATACATATACTTTTGATGATGGCGAGTCTTTATGGCTCAGGTACATTTTCCCAATTAGCCATGGTCTGAAACAATACTGAAAAGCAAGAAGAAAAAAAAACTGATTTATTAAAAACCTAAAATCTCAATAAAGTCTGCATTAGCATTTATATCATGAATATATCTATAATTAGGTCTAATCTTCTTTAAAATAACCTTCACTATAAATATTTTCTGTACCCCACCCTGTTAAAAAAGCAAACATTTGTTTAAATATAAACCCTAGTTTCAAATGGTCCATGAGTGGGCATTACAATAGTTTAGTTTAATTTTGTTTTACTGTATGTCCAGGAAACATGGGTAGTTTCTGAGATTAAAAACAAACTGCAGTACACTTTAACAATAGTCATTTGCTAACTCTCAGTTTTAAAACTTAGCTATGGTCATAGGCGTAATTTACACAGGGGACATGTCCCCCTCACTTTCATTATTTCAGATAGAATAATCTTTATGCATGCATCAGCTACAGAAACTGCCACTCCCCCCCCCCCCACCCCGAAACCAAAGTTACGCCACTGCTATAGTTCATTAACATAACACAGTGTACTGATCACAGTATCATGTAGTAATTGTAGGACAGTATCACACGTGTGAAAACTTTAACAATAAAGCCAAAACTGAAACGATTTAAATTTAAAACTGGTTAATAGACTAGCAAGCATTGCAAAATGAGCTTTTTTTTTATATACGGTGCAGAACTAATTTTCTTTAACATATTATTTAGAGACTTTGCAATACCGGCATGGTGGACAGTAGTATCTACACGTACTGATAATAACAATCCAAAGGAAATTTGCACCATTGTTACAGATTTTCTAACAAGTCTGGCATAAACAATTTTGGCTGATAATTAACCCTTGTAATTTTTTTTTTTTTTTTTTTTTTTTTTTTAATTAAAAAAAAAAAAAAAAAAACACTGCTGAATCTAAAAAATAAGTCATACACGTACCACAGTGAGGCGCAGTTTATGCTGCCTCAAGAGTTTCTGATCGCATCATAAATTCCAAATTTCCTAAATCCATTGATGGAAATGTCCGGGCTGTTTTTTTTTTTTTTAGGCAAATTGGCTTCATCACTCACTGCCATTCTCATATTCACTTTGACATCCGACACATTCTTTCCTTGTCCACCACCAGTCTGTCAGAGGGCAGAATCGCACACTGTGTGCCACTCTGATTGGAGAAAGTATTATTGGCGGTCCAATCCAAACCGCCAATAAAGCCAAAATAAATGCCACTCCAAAATGTCCCATTATACGGTATGTCAAAGAAAATATTAAAGAAAGGTTGGTGTTTCTTATGCATTTCACTTAAAACCTGCCATTAGGGCGTCCGGGTTTGTTCATTCCTGCCACTCGGACACACTACATGCCAATTCCTGGACTGTCCAGGTCAAACCCGGACAGGTGGCAACCCTACTTGAAGTTTTCAGATTTTATTTTTAATCAGGTGACATCGCTTTAAACAAATTGAGCTTATTCTATTTTATAATTAAACTCTGTTTAAAAAAAAGCTGTTCATTACAAAACAATCTTTGTTTTTACCTTCATATTGTTACAATCTCGGTTAACGCAGGCAGACACATCACACAGGGCGAGGCAATCTACACACAGGCAGAGGGAGGGCGCAAACCTGGGACCTCTCACACTAAAGCATAGCACCAATACCGTTGTACAAAAGAGCCGTATATCGGGCTCATGTCCCTGTGTGTGATTACGTCACCTACCAGCCCTGCTGCTGCCTTCCCCCCGTGCACGCTACACTCTCCCCTGCCAGGCTCAAGTCCGTCCCGGACTTGCTAACCAGGCTACAGTCCGACAAGTGCGTGCTGGGGTACCTGCGTCCACTTCCGACACCAATGTAGCGATCTCGGTTAACGCAGGAACACATCACACAGGGCGATGTAATTCACACACAGGCGGAGGGTTCGAACCCGGGACCTCTCGCACTAAAGCATAGCACTGATACCGCTGTACAAAAAGCCGACTCCTTTGCCAGGAGCGTATATCGTGCTCATGTCCCTGTGTGTGATTATGCCTTCCCTGTGCACACTACATTATCTTGCAATTCTGATCCCCTTAATTTTATTTCAAACAGAGCTGACAAATTACATGTATTGTTCATCCCGATCCTACTTTTAACTTGCATTTCATTTTTGTAGTCACCTAATTTAACAGTGTGCTTTTGTTATTTTCACCACTAGTTTCACAGAGATGTCCTGGCAGGTTTTTTTTTTTTAAAGCATAAAAATTAATACCTATTGTGGAGTGCACTGACAGCAAGTCTTCAGGCGCCAGCTCTGAGTATTTCGCCAAACATATGACATATCACTTTAGTTCTGATAGAAAATTTGGTCAGCAATATGTTAGAATCTAAAACATGCTACATTAAAACCTGGAGCAATACATCAATAGCTGCCATATTTCAATATGCCTTGAAGAATATTCAGGTCCGGATTAACGCAGGGGCTGTAGGGGCTGCAGCCCAGGACCTCCGATTTTGAGGGGCCCCAATATATATATATATATTGGAGGAGCAGGGACTGCCTGATCATATGACGACATGCGATCAAGTCACGTGCCACTTAGGTGTGCTGCGGCGCCAACGTGACGTAATTTAGAATCTGTAAATGTATGACAAAGCAGCGCCTAAGAAGTATGAGAGCGACGCTGAAAAGCAGAAACACAACAAGTACAACGTCATCGCGAGGATGAAATGTTAAACAAAACACCAACGCTGACACGCTATTGTAATACAATACCAACAAATGTATGTGAAGGGACCAGTACTTCGGAAAATACACTGGAGAGAAATCAACAGGAGGAAACGACCTAGGTTTATATGGATTACAGTGAGGCAATCTCCATGGAAAAATAAAAACAAGTCTCACCTTTTAATCACTTAATTTTGGTAGTAGTTTCGGGTTGTGTGTGTTTCCATGTAGTTTTTTTTTGTTTGTTTTTTACACTGATAAATTCTCGTTCCAAATGGCCTTGCGCGACTTACTGATATCGTACAGGTTTCTTAAACCGGGTTTCCATTAAGTTTTTTGGTTGTCTTAAAACGCAGCCTCCCTCAGCGTTATACAAGTAATAATAATAATAATAATAATAATAATAATAATAATATTTTTAAGAGATAAGGATAATACATTTCCAGATAACTTGGTTTTACGACAAAAGTGTCTGCACTTACCATTTTGTATTTGAAACTGCCAGTACTAACGTGGCCAATGCTCATTTTCAAAACTGGTGCTAATTCAAACATCGAATCAAGTCAAATATGGATCAGTTAAGACTGAATAATTTGATATTGATGTTAATCGAGCACAGTGGTAATAAAACATTAAAGGGAAGCAAATTAATATGCAAAGAGGGCCCCCCATTAAACTTAATCCGGCCCTGAGGATATTGTAAATATCCGGTTCACACACCATATAATTCAAGTGCACTTGCCAACTACATACATTGTGAACAAAAACGAACTTGGTCTTCGAAAAAATGTAAAATGACTAAATAAATAAATTAATTGGTCCCTTTGCTCGTAAAAGTGTGAACAGAAAGCACATTGATACATTGTTTCAAATTAAACGGACCCAGTGTGAATGCAGCCTAAATTCGTAGATGTTACATTCATTCATACCAGTTTAATGCTAAACATTGCTTTGTACCTTATATTCAGCAAATGAAATGTGACATAAAAAAAAATCTTTGGGTCATACATTTGTAAAACTCCTCAATATCAGAGGATGCATTAGCTAGAGACCATCTGTTAATTTGTATCGTCGGTTAACGTCGAATTTAATGAAGACAGGCGGTTTAACTGGTATTTTCAAAACATGGCATTCACACACAATTGTATATATATATATATATATATATATATATATATATATATATATATATATATATACACATACACACAAATAAACGGTAACCGTCTGCAATTCAACATTGGCCCTGTCGATGGTAAATGCAAAAAAAAAAAGGTTCTGTCTCTTTAAACCGTTCAAAAATACATCGGAAACCTGCAAAAAAAAAGGGACAAACAAAAGCATACAAGGACGTCTGATAAATACTCACCGCGAGACTCATGAAAATTCTTGCCATTATTCTTGCCTTTTGAAACAAATAAAAGCACCCAAAATTAGCCCATTTCTACAATTGTGCTACTACCTTTCATTTGATGTGAGACGCATCGTTTTCCCCGCAACAACAGAGTACCCCCATTATTGAATTATATATTTTTAATACTGACATTTCTTCCAACGGCAGTTTTTCAAAGTCAATGTCGCAAAATGGACTGGCTTTAGATAGTAAGGAATGAGAGCTTGGTTTTGGTAGCCGGACGGTCTAATTCCCATAGCTATGCCTGATTAAAAAGTAAAATTTTGCTTGTGTATTTCTCCAGGATTCTAGATTGAGGACCAGATTCTCTCTCGCTCTGCAGCAAAGCATTGAGCATTCAACTGGGTGGATAGCCAGACACGTCACTGATAAAATTCAAAACAGTGACTACTGCCACTCAGTGGATACAGTACGAAGCTGGAGTCTGGAGTTTAGCTAAAGGGAGGGAGATCATTGAAAAAAGTGTGCACAACGTTTATTAAAAAGTAAATAGAAACGGTTCCATAACTAGACATAGTACGATAACACCTGACTGTACACATTACTTTTGTGTGTAGAGTCAAGTGTTATCTTACTATGTGTGTATATATATATATATATATATATATATATATATATATATATATATATATATATATATATATATATATATATATATATATATATATATATAAATGAAGCCTGTTAATAATAGATTTTCACTACAGCAAACCTTTCAGGGCTCAATATAACCTCCTCTCTGAATTTAGAACAATATTAATCAGATCTCATTGGAATAATACATGGGCAATCTTTAAGCAATTGTAACTAACAAAATAGTGCTAGGAAATTTTCCTGACCATGCATTTCAAAGTTTTGGAAGAAATGTAGCAAAGCTGTATTTTCAATTTAAAACATCTGTTTGCAAGACTTGCTGTCAGATTGTCTTGCACTTCACGAGTCATTTCCCCTATTGACAAACAGGCAGCTTTGTCCCTGAAGACATTGATGGGGGAAATTACCTGGGAAGTAAAGCAGTTTCTGGAAGGGGAGGCAAGGCAGACAAACTGAGAACTTTCTTTTGCCTAGTGTAGTGTAGTTATTTGCTATAACATGTTTAATTCAAAATGACATATTCAAAACCTATATTGTGAATGAAAGTGCATGACAGGAAATATTTATATTTATTTAATATTTATGCCTTTGAAGACTCATCTCCCTAGTTTATACAGATAGAAATGAGTACTCCTGCATGATCTGTGCTTTTTCGAGACCCTCAGGTTATAGCTAATCAGAAAGAAACCCTTTTGTGTATGGGTTTCTTAGTGGGCAAATAAGGGCCTGTGTTAACTGTACAATGAAAAAGGCTTTCATCATTTGTAAAATCAGGAAACTGCAATGCACATCTATTACCTTTTCATCCATGTATGGTGAGGTCGCCATGGAGATATGACATCTGAGGTCACACACCCCTTTCTAACTCATCCCAGGCATGCTCAGGTCATATAAGTCTACAGATGGATACATCAGCGGTGATTTTGGTATGTTTTCTCTGATGCTCTGTCTCAATGCTGATGGAGCCATATCTGAAGAAACTAGGCTTGCCCTGTCTTTTAGTTGTGGACAAGACTGTCCATTGCTGTACCTATTGGTTTCATTTGATCAGACAAACTTATTTATATACAATTGCTCGTGGATTGCCTCAGAAATAGTAAGTTACAGTAGGAAGTGGTACATTCTTTAACTGGTCATTAATTGTTATTTCCAGACAGCATATTAATTAATGAGAGTAGATACAAGAAAGAGTGATTGTGCAGTTCTAACTGGGAAAAAAAGTTAAAATGATACCGAACAGTCTGGCATCAAATTAACCACTTGTATTCACCTATGTGTAAAGTAATGTGTTTCACTCTATCAAATTATATATATATATATATATATATATATATATATATATATATATAATGCTTTCAAAATGCCTAATTCCAGTTATATTTGATGTTGCCAGGATACTGGAATCCTTGGGCCATCATTGTACACTGCAAACTATCTGTTAGTTCATGAAAGGGAATCATCATCAACATCACTGTGTTTATTTATTTAAAATTCAAAATATACAGATGCTTTTCTTTGTTAGACATGAGCATGAACAACCCTAAGTGTTTGAAAACAGAAAACGAATGCCAGAAACTATATATATATATATATATATATATATATTCCTGCAAAAGTTATACAAACTGTAACACTTAACTGGTGTTAGTACTATGAAAAAGTTTACCAAGACCAATACCCAATAACATCTTATAAAAAATGCACGTTTAGTTTGAACAAAATAAGAAAGTAATGCCACCAAGTGTTTACAGTATATTTATTAGCTCAGTCTATCAGGTGTCGTTGCCCTTAAAAAGCAGGTCACCGTCACATCATTGTTTTACTTGTAATTAAATAGATGTGACATCATTGTTAACTTTTGCTAAGAAAAATAAACTACTTCTGTAAGGTGTGTTAGGTGGGGGTGTGGGCAGAAGAACAACTAACAGACAGAATTTAAAAAGTAATTGAAATCCTTTGAGCTTGCCATGAGAATCCAAACTGCTGTGACTAAACAGGCCTCGTCCGGGGGTTTGCCACAGTGGCACGGCCATTGCATAAGCTTACAGAGGCCAAGCAGAGTTTTGTTTGGACGGAGGAGAGCGAGAAGGCCTTTGAGTCCTTAAAGCAAGCCCCCTGCACTACCACAATGTTAGCCTACCCTATCCCAGGCTGAACCTTCATCTTAGCGATGCCAGCGACCAGGGAGTGGGGGCAGTGCTCTCCCTGGAGGCCGAGAAGAGGGAGACAGTGGTGGCTTTCTCCAGTCAGACCCTCAATATTGCAATTACTGAGTTAAGAGTCGGGAACTCCTGGCTCTGGTGAATGTGATGGAGCATTTTCACCCCTATCTGTATGGGTAACCCTTTGTGGCAAGGACAGACCATGCCTCACTCCAGTAGCTGAGCTTTCGTAACCTGAAGGGCCAGATGGCTTGTCGGGTCCATGCCACCCAGGAGACAACAGTGCAGGAACCAGAAGAGTGGACGTGAGAGCAGCTGGCTGAACTGCAGAATGAAGATGAGGACATTGCACCCCTGCTGAGGTGGAAGCGAGCAGACCAACGGCCTACTTGGGAAGAGATTGGCCCACACGGAGTGCTGGTGAAGGCTGTACGGGCTCAATGGGACTGCCTGGAGATGAAGGAAGGTGTGTTATACCAAAAGTGGCAGACACCAGCAGGAGACCACACCATCTGGCAGTTGGCACCCACTGCCATCCAGTCCTCCACCTTGAGAGTTGCACACGACCTGCCCACAGCTGGCCAATTTGGCGTTACCAAGACTCTGCTCTGGATGTGGAGAGCTGGTGCCGTTGCTGTGACACCTGCATGGTGCAAAAAGGGCTTCAACACAGAGCGCAAGCCCAAATGCACCAGTATAATGTAGGTGAGCCCATGGAGAGGGTCGCCATCGATGTTCTGGCAACTGATTTATATTGATCACCATGGCAGTGGCAGAGGTTCTCGTGGGACAGTTCTCCCAATTTGGGGTCCTGAGTGAGCTCCATAGTGACCAAGGGCGAAATTTTTAGTCTGAGGTCTACCGGGGGGTCTGCAAGCTTCTGCGGATACAGAAGACGCGCACCACAGCACTGTATCCCCAGAGTGATGTCTTTGTTTGTGGAGCTGTCTTTGTTTGTGGAGCAGTGCCAGCATGACTGGGACACCCACCTCCCTCTCCTGCTCATGGCATATAGGACAGCGGTCCACCAGACCACAGGGTGCACCCCAGCTGCCATCATGTTCGACAGGGAGCTCAGGACCCCCACAGAGCTGCTTTATGGCCAACCACCTGGGGATGAAAATGACAATGCCTGTCCTTTTCCAGGAGCTTGTCTCTGTTCCTCTTTCTCCCAGGGCTACTGTGTTAGCCCCCTGTGACCCCCTCCCGGAGTGTACGCTGAACGCTGCTCCAGGGGAGGTGGCCAAAGAACCAGATATGCAGCTCCCAGCAGAGGAGTGGCACCACTCTCCAGTGGGGTAGACGCAACCATCGAGGGCTCCTTCTGCCCCGCACAGACCGAGTGTGTCTGGGGCACTAATTGTGTTGGAGACTGCCTATAGCACGTTATGGTGGTCTTGTTTGACAAGTGGGGGTCCCATGTTTTTTTTTTGCGGGTTTAATTTGGTGTTATGATAGGCGGTTGACTCTCGTGTGGACGAGATAAGGGTTTTTGCCAAATAACACCACCTGGCAAAGAGTAGCAGTCAATAAAAACATAAAGGCATGAACAAAAGTTTTAATGGTGGTGATGTCAGGTGTTCTTTTTCAATTTTCAGCCAAAACACCACATGACTATCCTGGTTCTGACCGTACTGTAAGTTCTGCATGTGACTTTTCATCTTGACATATCAATTTAAGAGTGTTAATTAGTGAGTTAGAGAAAAAGAATACACTGGATACATGTCTTGTTTAGTTAACTGATATAGATGCTTTGCACTAAGGGGTAGAACAGCAATTATCTTATTATTGCTTGAGTATTATAAAGTGTAGATTAGATGACGAATAAACAGACTCCAGTGTTGTTTTTTAAATAACATTACCACACACTGACCAGTACATACTGTACATCTTTTCTAAAGATTTGATCAACGCGTTTAGAGTAATACTAAGTTCAGGAGGGAAAAGGCTCAGGCGATGTGTAATGCTTTAGTGGAATTTTGAAGAATTGCTGGAAGCTTTTAATCAAAACTACCGGTACATTCTTTTTTTTAAACATAATCTTATTGTTAGCATCACTAATTAATCTATCCTAACCGCTTAACAGAAAACAGGCTTGTGTTCTTCAACTGATACCACGAAAATAAATCTTTAAGTAATCCCACGTCATGATTTTTAAACTTTGGGCTTGGATCACAAACACTGGTAAAAGGGAACGTGGATGAATAAGCCATATTTATCAGTTTAATGCCACCATAACTGTAATGTAGACGGAGGCATATTTAAAAGATCTGATCATTTATACACTAGTCATGGCAAAAGAAGTTAACCTCTTCAACATCAAAGGAGTTATTGAAAAAGTGAGGCTGCAAAGGGGGTATGGCTTCAGGCCTTCTGTACTGCATGTGCTAGTAAACAGCAAACAGTGGACCTGAACTTGTCATAAATTGCTGCAGACCAAGACATGATGTAGTAAAGAGAACCAGAATACGGGTCACTGTTATGTGACTCCAGATCTCTGCTTGTTTTTGGGCTGCTCAATAAAGCACTGGAGTAAATACAATCAGTGATCACCTTGCAAGCATTGGGGGGAAAAAAAAAGATTATTCTTTTTTTGTCCAATGCTGTTTTGTACCAGAGTTTTAAAACATAGTACAGAATGATAAAAGAGGGTCACATATACAGTACTTAAAGAAAACCAAATGTAACAGGACAACATGATTTGCCACATGTTTTGCATCAGACATGTTGACACTAGAGAATGTATTTAGAATAGTCTACCACAAGGTGGCACTTACATGTACTGTTTGAAAATAATCACCCCAGTTCACTAACGGACATTAGACTTAAATGCTTTATTTTTATAATGGTCTTCTATATATAATAGTGTACTTATATACATAGAACATGCAAAAACTGGGCATATTGCTGAAGTACATTTTTGAGAAAAACTCATACCATTGTAAGATTAATGATATGAGATTAATGATATGAAAATAATGTAATTGTATGTAAAAATAATGTGATATCTTGTAAATTAGCAATTTATATACACTAAAGACATGAAAGGAGTTAGAATGTGTATTGCACTGTTGCATTTTAAAGTATTGCAATTTTAAGGCCGTTCTGTCACTATTCAATTTCATTCTGTCTAATCTCGCCCTTTCTGTAGTACTGTACTTGACAACTGTAAATTCACATTATTATTAGGCTTTCAAGCTGGCTTGGGAAGCCTATTGTTATTGTTAAGATTTGTTTTGCTTTTTTTTTTCCTCCCAAAACTTTAAACTGCTCCTTTTCACATGCGGTGTAACCAATGAACATGGTTACCTTGGTAGGTATCATCCCGTGTAGATTACAGTTCAGATGCAAAATAAATTGCGCTCCTGCGTCAACCAAGATGCCGCCCTGATGCATTTTTTGGAATATGTCATCAGCAAACAAACCCACTTCAAGTCTGCGATAAATTTTACTATCAAAATGGCTGCCACCAAATTCACCAAAACGCACCCAAAACATCAAACTGCTTCTGTTTGCAAACCGTTTAACCAACTAACTCTGAACTTGGTAGGCATCATCCTGGGGACAATGAAATTCAAATATGGTAAAATGGTGTGCTTTTGTAAAACAAGATGGCTTCCAGACCTACATTTTCTTCTTAAATTTAAAACCATTTCAGTTGAAAAATGGTTTATTTGATTAACTCCAAAGTTGACAAGCATCATCACTGTGTCAATACAATTGACTTTTTCAAAAATGGTGTTTGTGTGTAAACCAATATGGCCATTTGACGCATTTCTTTAAAAACCTTTCAAAATCTTCGAATGTAAAACTAGCTTATAAACCCTTACAAAGTGCAGATAGGTTAATGGTTACTATGGAACATAGATAGAAAATCATATATGCAAAAATCACCTTGCCTGTGACCTTTGACCTCTCTAATGTAAAACTATTATATAACTCCTTACAGTGCACATAGGGTTATGGTTACTATACAACACATTTAGGAACCCATATATACTCTATTAAAAATTACCTTGATTGTGGCCTCTCCTTAAGGTTAAATGTAAAATTACCTTATAACTCCTTACAGTGTGTAGATAGGGTAATTGTTCTATGGTGTTTAAAGTTATAAAGCATCATGAGATAATGAATTAATGCAGTATTTTGAATTCAAACTGCTCCATAAAACTGATCTGTTGCTGACACTTCTGCTGCAATGCTACAGCTTGCCAAAATTTCCAACTGGTACTGAGCTTGGAAGCCGTAAAACTGCCTGGCAGTTCTAGTTATGATTATTATTGTGGGGGACAAATTGTTGTGCACCCATTACTTACCTGAACATTAGATAAATCCTACACTTTGCTGCTGATTTAGACAGCTTCTTCCCTTGTTAAAAAATATCATGATAATCATTATACACTTTACAGGCTGAGCCAGAGTCTGTAACTAATGGACAGACCATAGGCGATGACCTCATTGTGTTTGAGTGTTTGTGATATGGGAAGGTGATGTGATGTCTTTTTGAGGTCACCTGTGTATGTTTCCAGGACGGAAAGAAACAGTTTGCCTATCTGAAATTCCCGTCTGTAATGATGTTAAGGGTGCGTCCCACAATGGGAGAATGTAAAAAAAAAAAACGTAGCTGCTGATCGAGTATTGTTCACCTGCTACAGCTCTCACTTCGGTAAAGAAATACTTCTTTCAGTTTTGGGAAACATGGATGCTGGAGTTAGCAAACTAATTGAAATGTAATTGGGGGAAGTCCTACATTTTTTGTTGTTGAAGGAAAAAAGGCTACCATTGCAAATTTGTAAAATTCTAAATGGTTGGCACAATGATATAGGTTGGTGATGAGGCTTAGTTGCTGGGACTTTGTTTTACCCACTGGTTGTACAGTCGGCGCCGCCTAATCAGTATACCGATAATCGGGATGTCTGCTTAAATGGGATACTCTGGGAGATGATTCTTCCCAATGCTATTTACGTTGTTTAATTGGGATAGTTTTTTCAAATGATGAACAGAGATCGCTTTTCAGAGCGAGTATGTTCCAGAATTGCGCTTTGATGCGCATATTCAATCTGTCTGCAAAAATTCATTTTTTCATCTTAGAAATATTGCTTGTGTTCATCCATACTTGGACACAGCTGCAGCAGAATCCTTAATCCATGCTTTTGTTACATCGCGGTTGGATTACTGTAATGGTCTTTTTGCCGGGCTTCCATTGATTCAAAACTCTGTGGCTAGAATCATGACACGTACAAGGATGCGACATCACATAACCCCCGTTCTGTTAGGTCTCCATTGATTCCATGTAACTCAAAGAATAGAGTACAAGGTAATTCTGCTTACTTATAAGGCTCTGCATGGTCTGACACCTTCCTATTTTTCTGAACTTATACAGCGTTATGTCCCAAATCGAGCACTGTGCTCTGTTGATGCCTACCTACTTTGTGTACCTTCTTTTCGGACAGTTGCTTTTGGTGCCCGCTCCTTTCGATGTCTCGCTCCAAAACTTTGGAACTCTCTTCCCAGAGACATCAGGAGTGTTCCCACAATCTCTTTGTTTAAAATTAGACTGAAAACTTTTTTGTTCAACCAGGCTTATAATTTGATATTTTCTTGTTTTTAAGTAGATTTTGTGAAGCGCCTTAAGACATTGTATTATGTATATGGTGCTCTATAAAATATATATATATATATATATATCTATGATTGATTGATTGATTAATTGATTACCCTGTGACTTCTCAGGCTACTGTTGCAAAGAAAGTTGGCGTGTCAACATCGCAGGTGCCTCGCCTTGTGATAAGATGTGATTTCATCCTTTTTCATTTCATGTAGAAATAAAAAACAGTGATTAATTTTGTTTAGGAATAAAAAAAAATGACTAATATTTGAAATTAAGTATTTAACATTTAATCATAATGTGATGTGATTTTATTGTTTTTCTTTTTATTTAGAAATAAAACAAGTGTGATAAATGTCATCTCAAATGCTCTCGTTTGATTGGGACAGCCACTCGTTCAGGATATTTTTACTTCTCCCGAAGCGTGTTGATAAAGCGGCGCTGACTGTACTGTAATAACTGCATGGCTTTAGAACGTCAGCAATCAATCAGAATGCATAACATTTCCAAACCATTTTATAGTTGCTAATAATGTAGTTTCAGAACTAATAGCAGACGTCTAAGAAGATTTGTCTTTAGGGACGGTGTACAATGCTTAAACGTAAACGCAATGAACAGCCTCTTAAAAAAAATTATCTCATCCATGAAGCACAAAGCCTACACAAAAAGAGCTAAGTGTATAATGGTATTTGAAGATTAATTTATCCGACTTTTTACATATCCGCCCTTACTCTGGTCCCACCGCAGTCGGAGATAAGAGAACCCAGGGAGTGGGTGTACAGACAGAAGAGGAGGGATCCTAGTACCGATCCTTAGGGAACTCATGTCGAGAGAGGACGAGGTGAAGAGAGGGAGCCACACCAGGAGACCTGGAAGGAGTGGTTGGAGAGGTAGGAGGAGAACCTAGCAAGAGCAGTGCCCGGGATTCCCAAGTCAGACAGAGAAGAGGAGAATGGAGTGATCGACCGTGTCGAAGGCAGCCGAGAAGTCAAGAAGATCAAGAAAATCAAGTAAAATAAGTACTTTAAATAAAGCAAAAGGAATTAAAAAAGAAAGGCAAAATGTATTATTATTTATGTATTTATTTGCATTTTTGTAGTGTTTTTTATACAGTAATATCTTAAAGCACTCAAACCACACACGTGTAAAACATATTACACATCTACCACAATCATACCATTTTAAATACAGGATATGTTTTATTATCCTGTTATTTAAATAACATTTAAATAACAGGATAAAAAAAATACACACACACACATACATACATACACATACATAGATATACTTACATACACATATCCATACATAATAATAATAAGAATAATATAAAATGTACATTCAAATCCACTAAGACAAGAAGGCCATTAGCATTAGTATACTCACCACAACTGGTTTGGGCATAACACATTGCAAACTCGCCTCCTAATTGCTTGCCTCCTTGGGAATGCTCTACCAACTGGATCGAGGTGTTGAAGAGACTGACGAATGTGCCAACGTTGGACGAGGAAGCCACAAGCTCTTAGACTGCCAATAACATAAGTTTGCCCCACATCAGGTGTTTGAGTCAGGACCTCAGAGACAATAGTATCTAACCCATCATTGGAAACCGCAGAAAATTGCTGTGGTTGGATACCAGTTCTTTGTCTTTGTCACACTTGAACAAAAATTATTGTATTTCTTGCTCTTATTGTATTACTTGTATTGTAACACTTGAATGTATTTGTATTTGCTTGCGATTGTAAGTCGCCCTGGATAAGGGCGTCTGCTAAGAAATAAATAATAATAAATAATAATGACGATAAAGTGTTCTGCTAATTCCAAAACACCTGGCTTTGCTTTGCCAACTCTGTCCTAAACTCTAAAGACACACAATAATGTATCTGTTCTTCTGATAAGTCAAATCTTTGTCTTCCACGTCCTCCAGCTCAACATGAAGAACACAAGAACTTTGGTTGGAAAGATTTTGAGCTGTCAAAGACAGGTAATTATTAAGGTACTGCAATATTTAACTGTATATAATTTCCAATGCTGTAAGTAGCTCTTGCATTCCACAAGCACTGTGTTCAGAGCACATATACAACCTGGCACTAACGATACGTAAATGATCCTCCAGGTTCCTGTTATGCTGTTCGAGGATGAAGTCATTGGTAAATACATACTGACGTATTGTCTCCAGGCACTGTCTCACTTCAAGAAAATATTCAATGATATCCTCATTGCTGGATTGAAGTAAAGGATTAGCAGTAAACACAAAAACACAAATAATAAATTAGGAATGAAACTTCATATTTGAAAAGAAAAGAACTCGTCAAGAAAAACACACACACGTGTAATCTTCAAAATGGCGAATGTACAGCAAGCAATTTTCTAAAATGTGGGTGGAGAGTACAACTCACTTGACTGATGAACGATCTCAGTATAGTGTATGCGTCTCAGGATATAGTGTATGCGTTACAGTATACAGTATGCTTAATTTCAGTGTGTGATGTATGAATTTCAGCAAATATTGTTTTTTTTACAGCTACCCATTTATACAGTTGGGTTTTTACTGGAATAAAACTAGGTAAAGTACCTTGCTCAAGGGTACAACAGCAGTGTCCCCCACCTGGGATTGAACCCACGACCCTCCGGGCAAGAGTCCAGAGCCCTAACCACTACTCCACACTGCTATACAAATAATAATTGCACATACAGGTGCTGGACGCGAGTGAGAGGTTAGGGTAGCTGCAGTATCCACGTACGTGTTGGAGGGGGGAGGGGGGAGGGGGGGAGGGGGGGAGGGGGAAGCTTAATAAAATATAAATTATATAATTTACTTTAAAATTATTTGAGTTGTCTCTATCGGCAGATGGAATGCTATGAAAAACATTTAAAGCTAAGTAGCTTTCTGCGCAAGGCAGTGATGAATACAGGAACGAAAAATAGTGTGTGTGTGTGTGTGTGTGTGTTTTTAACCTGCAAAACTAGATATCGGAAACCTAATCATTCATTGCGTTAATACGCAATAATACGGGGGCAGCTTATTCTAGCAGTTCGACTCTTCAGTACATGTTAGTTCTTCAAAAAGGTGAATAATTGTGCTCCTGTTAAATCGATACCTCGAATCACATCAACAGAGTAACACAGAGCAAGTCGCTGCTCCGATCTGCAGGGTCTTCTCACTCTTCTGGGAGGATCATGTTCCAAGATATTTCACTCCTCTATACAGTCCACACAAACACAACAAGCCTGCAGGATTTTCTTAGAGCAACGAATAAGCTATTATTATTATTATTATTATTATTATTATTATTATTATTATTATTATTATTATTATTATTATTATTATTTATTTATTTCTTAGCAGACGCCCTTATCCAGGGCGACTTACAATTGTTACAAGATATCACATTATTTTTACATACAATTGCCCAAGCTACAAACGTGATTTATGTTTTCCAAACAGTAAGTAGCCTATCCTGTTCAAAAGCTATAATTTAATGTATGTGTTACAATTTTAAAATAAATAAATAAATAATCTTTAAATTACGTAATTAGCTTCGCCTCGACTCGCTCGAGTCACTTTTTGATATAATATGTTTCAATGAGATCGGACCAGGAGCGGGCGCGTCCAGATTTCTCCAAGAGTAATTTTTGAAGCGCCGCGTCACTGACGCGTGTGCTCTCGACCAATAGCAGTCAACATCTGCGTTACATCACTGGACAGTAGAAAATGGAGGAAAAGCCCGCCCCTTAATCACAAGCAGAATCAGAGCGGAAGAATGTTTAGGTTGCTAAGCATAACTAAAAATATGTTCAAAGCACACGCATCCTACATACGGAAAATACCACTCGATTACTGTTTGTTTATAACGTACTGGTGTGTCCCAGACCGATTTCATTCTCCGCCTGGTCTGAGGCACTTGTTAATTATGATGCCGGTAAGTGTGTCAGTTAACGGCACAATACAGATTTATGAATCAGACGAATAATATGCTAATGAGAAAATTGGTCTCTAACAGGCTACATTATATGTTTATATATAATATGCAAAACAGCTTGATCTTCTAGTGGTAAAGATGCAACTGATAAAGTAGCGTTGTACATCCTGTGCTGTACTTGTAATGTGATCACACAGTACCACTAAGTTAGGGTGATACTGATAGGCCACTGTATTACAGAAAAATCAAAAGACCACATTTGTACACAGTATATAAGAACATAAAAGATCTGAACAAGAGATCATCAAAAAAATAATAATTTAAAAGGAGCAAACAGATGGCAATAGTAATAACCGTCAAAAAAGTTGTTAATAAACCGTGCCAGCTTTTGAGGTGCATTTTGTTCCCCACCACTTAAAAGCAGGTACAACCTTTAGTCTTCAGATTTGATCATTAGTCAAGTGGCTGCTCATAACACCATTTGTTGTTGTTGATTTTGGTAATAATGGCTTCTATGCTAGGTGGTATAGCAGACACAGATGTTCTTAAAATAATGTAAGGAAATGCAACAAGAATACAAAAGACATAAAAAAAAAGTAATCGGACAGCTAAAAAAAAAAAGAATTCTAGCTACTTACTCTAATTTAAGAGACAGCAAGCCTTTATTGTCAGTCCGGTTTGTTTACATCTGCCAACATTAGTTTTTACAGTAAGGCACAAGCTTCGTCCTCCTTCAATCATGCTCCAGACTATTATGCAGAAGTAAAAGACACCCTCAAGCTTTGTTATGATGGCTTAGGAAGCAAAACTGATATTATAAAAGGGAGTTAGCCCCCCCCCCCCCCCGTTTTTAAACATGGTCTTAACTACCTTTCTAAACATAGTATGTACATCAAATAAATACATCTTTATTATTATTATTATTATTATTATTATTATTATTATTTAATTTAACAAGTACCCTTATCCATCTGATTCCAACCCGACCACGAACAAACGTAAGATTAGGTCATTCTAACTCTCCGAGTCACTTAGAAAAATAAATAAATAAATAAATAAATAAATAAGTTCATACGGCAGACTGTATCACCTTCTTTCTCAAAACAATAGAACTGTTACAAGACTGACTAATTAAATAACTTTAAGTTTGACACATCGAAATAACTATTTCCCGTTATTACAGTACTGTTATTATTGTTGGCTAATTTTGCAATTCATACAGCAGCAAGAGCTGTGACGTATGTTAACCTGGCAACAGAAAAATGTCCTGCTTCTTCCCCTGCCGCCGCTCTGTATGTGAGGCAGAAGCTGGCTTTGCTTGTAAATGAGAGCCTCCCACTCTCCCTCCTGCGGGAACATCAAGCTACATTCCAGGCTGCCAATCTCGCGGGATTCTCCTTCCAAAATCTCGCGGAGTTTTCTGCTGTTTGTTGTATGCGTGTGGCAGTAAGAAAGCTGGCAAGTCAATGATGAAGGTGGGGATGTAGATGTAGCTTCCATTGTAAATTTACACAAAACATACCTCGTTTAAATCGTTTACTGCAGGTCGAAGAACAAATGGGTTTCCATTGTAAGAAATAACCAGTCTCGCAAAATAAATAAATAAAAACAAAAATATCAAAACCCCCACAAAAAGCAGAAATACTGGAATTACACACATCTGAAGGGTCCTGCTTTCAAAGAGTATGGGTAAGTTTTCTTGCTTGTGATAGTTTACATCATCAAAGTAATGTAATGGCAGGATTGGCAAACTCAGGCCAAGGTATTAAAACGAGAGTTCATAGATCAATTCAATAGATTACCTGGATTAGGTTAACGTATTGACGGGGAATCAGAAGCAGGTTTTATTTATTTATTTATTTATTTATTTAGTTAGTTATTTATTTTAGTGCGGTAAGTGTTACTCCTTGACATTTGCATGTGGTATACATATACATATACATATACATATACATATACATATACAGGTAGAAAAGCCTACATCTTTGTTTATGTTTATTCCAAAGTATTAAACTGTTAACTGTGTACAGTCGAAATATCTGCATGTAACAAAAAAAGTAGTACCTTATGACACTTTTTCTCTCGGAAGATAAATTGCCGTTTAGTGCCAAGTCTTTATGGTCGCACCTGTGCAGTAGTTATCCAATGTTCTTTGGCTACTACAAGGAAACAATATAGAATCACATCTATTGAATCTAAGGACTGTATACACTTCTTGAGGGAGGGCATTGTATAAACTGTTTTCTCAATTAATTTCTATTAAAAATACTTTGTTAGTTATACGGTTCAAATGTTGTCATGGATGGTGTGTGTCATGGCATGACGTGTACTGTACTCTAAGTACAGGCCATATCTTTGCCCCCATGTTGTTGATAAGTGTGTATTTCAATTGTGGAAAGAAATAACATCTTCATTTCTTATGACAATTAAATACATTTTGGAGAAATGTACACACTGACAATTTTTTCCATTCCTCCTTCACTGTTATACATAACTTCAAACACTGGTTAATATATTTTAAGGGAAACACTAAATACATGTTTTAGCTAGTGTCTTAATTGGTGTTACAGATTTCATTTATGTGCAAGTAGCTTATATTTTTAAGGAGTTCTAGAAATTATACTGAAAGTAAGATTATTAATTTGGCTGTGGCTGTAGTATCTTGTGAAGCGTTCTGTGTAATTTGAATGATTTTTATTCTTCATTATTCACGTTAGAAAACTGATTGGAATGTAGCCCTATTAGGTTGGTTGGGTGGAATTTTATGCTGGAAGTAATGCACCAGATACCTGCATTCTTTGTATCTTTTTTTGTTATTTTTATTTTATTAAGTTTATTGTACATAAGATTGGTAATTAATTTTGAATCCTAATTAACTATTCTTTATGGACTTAAGAATCATTTTCAATGCAACTCTTGGAATGTTTGACACTATAGCAATATAAGTTATTGTAGACCTGCACCAGAAGTACTTTAACTAGGATAGGGAATGACTCGGAGGTCAATATTTTGCCTGAAAGGGACACTTATCAAGCATGGCAGTGTAACATGGAATAGAGTCATGCTCTAGACTAGAAGAGGGGCATTGAAAATGATTCTTAAGCAAATTTAGCATCAATGAAAATTGATTAAACCTATTTTTTATCACACACAATCTGCTGTAGGCCTTTACACTCTTAGCATGTAAAGGGATGTTGATACTGTAGATCGATTTTGGAACTTCATATGTGCAGTGCAAGGAAGACAGGCCGTTAATGGTTGGGATAAGCCTCTGTTTTTTCAAGGAGGTGAGTCTGTGCCTGCCTGTGTTAAGAGCAGTGTTGCAGTGCTAAAACTTGGTGACCTGGGTGCTTTAAAAAAGACTAGTTGCCTCTGGGTCTTCGCCAGATAATCCTTTTCATAGTGTGATCTAAAGCAAAATCAGCATGCACATAAGATACAGTATAATGACCCATAATACTAAGCTCTGAAAGTGCAGTTTTTCAAGTTTGAGCCAAATCAAAAGTCAGTGAGTCAGTTTCACTCATATGTTTTCTTTGTGCAGTCTGTCTGATATACAGTAACCGAACTGCTTTTAACCCAGCAGAGCAATTATTAATTGTGAATTGGTCTGCTTAAACTCCATAATTTGTGCAGACCACATTTCATGGAATAGTGTATAACTACTGTACGTACCTTGTGGCAGCTTTTATCGTATTCCTTTTCAGTTATTGTAGGCTCCTGAAAATGAAGTGTATTGATGTGAGACTCTATTGATGATGCAACTCAAGCATTTTCTTTAACTGCTGTACCTGATGTGTTTCTTGGTGCCAGTAGGGCAAAGTCTAAATCCAAAAGGTCCTCAATTAAAAGTTAGAAATCCATGATCAAATGTATTTCATTTGCAGTATTTTACCTTACCCCATAGGTAGAATGTAAATCTTCTATTTGTCTGTCATTTGCAATCTTTCCCAAGTTACAGGCACAGTCATCAGCACATTTTCTGCATGCTGTTTTTCAGTCATTCAGATACTGGTACACAGACTGTATTTTAGTTTGTGGTTTGCAGTCAGATGTGGTAAAGATAACCTGAATACATTCTTGCATTCCAGACAGCTACAGCAGGCATACTGTATCTTGCTATTTATATTGGGAATTTTGAATACTGAATATTTAGTTTGAAGGTAAAATAAGTTAAATAAAAATGTCAGCTTATGCCCTCTGCCGTGTGCTATAGTTCAAAGTAAATCCTGTCGTATTTTGATGTTAAACTGTCTTTGACTTTTATTACTCTTCCATTCTCTTTATGGTTGGCAAGTACAGTGTGCTTACACTCATTGTTCTGGTCAATTCTACAACATTCATGTTTTGTTACAACATAGATAAGGAAATAATGAATTGATTCAATCGCATACTGCTAAGTGTGCTGTGCAACTAAGTTTGTTACTTTACCATGCTTTTACCAAGCGTTATTACACTTTGCTTTTATTATGGTACCCTTTTATATTTATTGAGTTCAATGGCAACACTTCTTAGTTTTTTTCTTTTTGTTTGCACCAGAACTGCTGTATGAGAAGCACTGGTATCGATTGAAATGACTGGAGTATTATTATATGATGTCATCACTGAGCCATAGCACACTATTATGTATTATTAAAAAAGCAATATGTTTTCAGTTTCTATTGGTTGTTCACAACAGTAGTAGGTTTGACCTTGGCTGCCAGTGCTTATCATATCCTGTACCGATCCCTTTCTTGTAAAACACGATTTGTAGTCTCTAGCTGGTCTGTCAAGGACACATAAAATGAATTAGTGATCTATGTTGCTATTTATTGTACAGCTATATCACCCTATAGAATGAACTAATTTTCGAATGAAACCTGCTGAATAATGTTATGTATACTGATATACAAATTGAAACATGTGACATTTCCAAATCTAACATGAAATACTGTACTACTTTTATGGCTTCCGATAGACTTTTGCGATATCATTGTTGTAGTTTCTTTGATTACATTATTTAAATAAAATATCTAAATTATGTTCATGTAGTTTTTAATTTTTCTAATTAGGCCTGTGTCTCAATGCTAAACTTTTTGCCATAGCTGTAGATTCTTCTAAGAAAATACCATCAGGACTCTACGGTTGCAATATAACTGAATACCAGTACATGTTTTAACTTGCTTAAAGACTATGGCTATGTTTTGATAATTAAAACAAAGCAAACACAGCAATCTAAAGCATATGTATTTTACTGTCATGTTTTATAGGTTAGACACTAAAGCCACATTTTACTTGTTGATAACCTGCAAACTTTCATTTTGTAAAGCAATAATAGAACCTTGAATTTATCATAAGGGGTCATACAAGTAAACCCTCAATCCAGGGTGATTCTCAGTTCTATTGTAAAACTGCGCTAAAATAAGCCAGCAGTGGCTAATTCTGGTAGGGTATACAGTATATTGTCAAACCAACTCCTTAGCCTACTGTGTCCATAAAGTACTGCAGCTTCCATCATGAAAGAGTCATCCTTAATCCATTATATGAAGGTATGTAATGTTAAATGCCAACAGTATTGTTTGGCCAAGTGTGTCACATGATATTGTTGTAAAACATTTTAACAAATACACTTACCCAATTGGTCAGCTTTAGACATTTTTTAAGATCAATGCCATCAGTCCATAAAATCATCTTGTAATTGGGCTGCTGTGATTAAATCAAAAATCGATTCCATTCCTCATTATACACATCGATATAAATACTGGATAATCGATTCAATAATTACATTTTTGTACCATGCATAGTTAACATTATTTAAGTTTATCAATGAAACTACACCGAACGCCCTGCCTTGCTATTTGCAGTATTTCTGCCAGACAAGCAGTAGGCCTGCTCTTCTTTTCCTGCATGTGTTAACTAGCATCTGATTTGCTGGTCCCATCCTACCAGCAAATCTGTTTTGAAAAGGCTTTGTAAGTTGTGTATTTGATGTAAACAAACAAAAAAGCGTGGTGCCTTGAAAAAACTGCCTTTTTAAAACTTAAAAAAAAAAAAAGTGATGTATGCATGTTGTGGTAAGTAAATCAGATTTATTTATTTAATTATTATTATTATTATTATTATTATTATTATTATTATTATTATTATTATTATTATTAGGTGGGAGAGGATCACTCATGTCCTTTGTGTTCATCACCTGCAACATTAAGGCACATTTTGACAGGATGTAAGGTGGCTCTTAGCCAAGGACTACTTGGCGCCATGACCAGGTGCTGCAATGTTTGGCCTTAGCATTGGAAGACAAGCGTAACATGACCAATAAGTTGCCACTAGTTCCATCAAAACATTAAACACAAAAGACAACATTCCTCCGCCCAGGAGAGCAACCACCAAGAAAAGGTGTTAAAACCAAGCCTCGCCCAGGACAACTGGATGCTGCTAGAGACTGGAAAATGCTGGCAGATGTTGGTCAACGGCTTATTTTTCCACCGGAGATTGCCACCACTAACCTTCGACCAGATATTGTCTTGTGGTCTGGATCAGCACGCCTTGTTCACCTGGTAGAGTTAACAGTGCCATGGGAGTATGCTGTAGATGAGGCGTATGAGAGGAAGAAACTGCGGTATGCTCAACTAGCCGCTGAAGCGGAACAGCGAGGATGGAGAGTCCAGGTTTGCCCAGTGGAGGTGGGTTGTCGAGGATTTGTGGCACACTCTACAACCCGGTTTCTCAGAGACGTCGGATTCAGTGGCCAAGAGTTGCGTCGCACAGTGAAGAACTTATCTGAAGCAGAAGAGAGGAGCAGCAACTGGCTGTGGTTGAGACGGAAAGATTCTGGTTGGGGATCTCAAGCACAATAGAAAGAAAGAAACGCTGATGTACAGGTAAGTAAGCTGGGCTGAGTTGAGTGGGGGACAGAGGGGGGTGATGCTGGGACGCCAGAATCACCGTAGAGCCCTCTTGAGGTGTCGTGGGCTAGTCGACGAAACACAGAGGATGGAAGGTGCCCACTTGAAGATCCCAGAGATGTATCCTACTTTGCTCAATCCAGACGGTTGTCATGCTGATGCGCTGTGGAGACCGCACTGTCGTTGATCCCTGGAGCCAGCATCGCAGCCGTTGTGTGTGCTGATGCACTAGGGAGGCAAATAAGCTGATCCCTGGAGCCAGCATTACACTTCAGCCATTAACACCAGACAGAAGGATATCTACATTATCATATGGAAGGAAACGTGACACAGATGGATCACATTAGTTTACTGTAAAGCTACGTCTTAGTTGGTGCTTATCTTGGCGAGAGCCGAGTTCAAATCAGCATGAAGTTTTAACATCTACTCTTGTGTAATGGAAATTATTATTGTTATGTTTTAGGCAGAGATTTCCGCATTTTGTGTTTTACAGTTAAAGTTCACTCCGTTTATAAGAATCACATCCGTTCCAGATGATTTGATTCTTATTGGTTGATTCTTAAATGCGGACCGATATGATTGCTGTGGTTGAGAATGAAAGCTTTGTTCCCTGCAGTGTAATGGGTTGACCACTAGATGTCATGAGTTTCCGCATGTATGCACAGAGTTGCTCGAAAACTCACTAGATTCGGTAGGTTGGTAGATGCTTATGGGAAGATGGAAAATGCTAAAGAACTTATGTCGTAAGTCACATGGTTTGGCCGCCATATTGGATTGAAAAAAAAACCATTTAGCCTAAATGTAAAAATTCGTCTTTCGAAAACGACTTATTGCAGAGTGCTGAAATATGGTATAGTTGTTGAGGGATAGTCCAAGATTAACTGGTGTTTGTAAGAAGCTGATGTTGTGTGGTATGGCAGCCATGCTGCATGACGTCAAAATTGCACGGTACAGACGTCATAATCACAAACTACAAATATCTTCTCCCAATCCGCTAGTTCGATTGAAACAAACCCAATGGCACATGTGATCGTAGTGTGGTTGTCTTTAATGGGAAGTTGCTACAATAAAAACCATGGCGGCCACGTTGGATGACATCATCAACATACAAAACTGCCTACAAAAACCTTCGTCTCTGAAATTGCTAGTCTGATTGAACCAAAAATTGGCACACATGATCGTAGTGTATTTGAACATTGTTCAAGGGAAGACAATAGAGTGCAGATAGGGCCATGGTTACTATGGAACACATATAGTAACCCCTGTATGTTCTATTGTAAAATGTCATTGCCCATCACCTTTGACCTCTCCTAAAGGTCAAATCTAAAACTGGCTCATAACTCAGTATAGAGTGCAGATAGCGTCATAGTTACTATGGCACACATGTATGCTCTATCAAAAAATGTCATTGCCTGTGACCTTTGACCTCTCATAAAGGTCAAATGTAAAACTGGCTTATAACTAGGCTTGCTACTTTTCGATTGTAATCGGTAAAAAATTGTTAAACGTCGAATTCCCCAAAAAGTTTGCATATGTTTGAGACCCTGGCGTCTATTTACCGTATTTCCCAGCAGCCCCGGCGCCTATTGGAGACCGGTGAGTATTGGAGACCGGCAATTTATTTGAAGTTTTACAGTAGATTACATTCCAAAGTACAGTAATCTGTTTGGAATAAATTCTTTAGTTACACTCCTGTAATATGTTAAACTTGCTTTAGGCTTGTTGCGAATGTTGTTGTTTTTTTTCTTCTCTTGACGCTACCAAGGCGTAATTACCCCTCACATTCAATTGTTGTGCACAAGCTTTTACTTAACTGCAATGATATTAAAATAATCACATCATGGTGTGGGGGGGAGAGGACTGGAGCAAAAATGTATGTGGGCGATACAATCATCGATATTTATTCTAATGATTCGATTTTGTGTGCCCAATAAATCGATTGCTATTTGGAGGCTTAACTGACAGCCCTATCTTGTAAGACAAATATTGCGTTTTATAGCTTTCTCAAATTGCATTTTTTTTGCATATATCATTCTTTGCCAGTTCTCAGTGTAGTTCCAGTACACTGTTCTTGATGCCTGTATGTTATTGCTGGCTGACTTTTTTTTCCTAAAGTGTTTTGCATCTTTTACTGTGTTTCTGCTATTGTAAAAGTACTGTACAGTATGATGCAGGCCTTTTTTGTGGTCTTACCAGGTCTCTCTTGAAAACTAAATACAGTAGAATCCTTAAATTATGAACACATCAGGAATGAAGGATTTTCACAGGAGTGAGATTTCTGTAACTCTGTAACTTGATTATTTGTATTAATATAGTGTATGTGCACTGCAGTATTAAAATGCCTACATCTTAAATAATAAGAATACAAAAAAATAAGCCAGGGGAGCTGTTTAACTGGTACAATTCACAGCATCGGAGTCTTGTACAGTAGCCAGGAGCCCAGTTTCCAGTTTTCGGTTGACCAGCCAGTTTGTAATGTTTATAACTTGCAGGTCTACTGTAATGGCAAGGTATCAAGTGTCCCTATCACAGAGCTACTGTAGCCTGTTTGCTATACAGCTCTGTCCAGCCCACTATTAAATGACCATCATTACTGCAGTGTCCCGATTAATTCATTACTGCAGTGTCCCGATAATTTGTGGAGACAAACTTTTTCATCTTTAACCATTTCATTTTCTTCTGGGTAGCTCTTGAGATGCCCTTTTCCAGTTAGATCTAATAAATAACATTATAACCTTTTTACACATACAATACTTTTAACTCCAATCTTAATTTTTTACTACTACTGTTTGGGGGGACAACCAAAAACAGGTTACTTGAGTTTGTAAAAATAGTACTTGCAAACAAGTCCTCCTATCATGATCAGGCTTAAAATGCAATTCTTTGACATATTTTAAGAAGTGTCCATACAGTAGCTTCAGCAGCACATAAAACATCAATGTAGCGAAAGTGTTCCCTGTTAGATCACATCTAACTACAGTAGCAGGCTAAACCATAATAATACATAACATTTTTTAATTGCTATTCTGGAATCACTCTTAAGCCTCGGACACACATGAGCGGCGCGGCTCCGCTTGCGTGGAGTGAAGCAGGGCAGCGCGCGGCCGTACCGCTTTGCTTGGTGGACACACATCGACGTTGTGAAGCGGCGATAAAAAAAGAAAGACCGTCCACCACCTCACTGCACTGTACAACAACCCAAAAAATGTATATCATTCTTGAACTTTTAGTGCTTGACCCCAGAGTGAACAACCGTCTCCAGCTCCAGAAATTTTTATCAGGATCTAACGTTATAAGTTCCCATATCAGAACACCACTCAGAAATATTTGCCTTTTATTCACCTAAGGATATGTATGTAAAATATGATATTTATTTGGGGATACAATGTGAAAGCCTATTATATATCCAGCACCACAGTTAACAAGACTGGACTGTGGTACTGTATCTGTAGTTATACATTGTATAGGGGCTGCTAAGGAAAAAAGGGATCCCATTCTTCACAATTGTATACACAATAATCATTCGGCTGGCAACTGGTTAATTACTTGACGTGTATATCTGACAAATGATACAGGATGTATTAATGCGGGGTTTAAGCGGTTAGTATTGGTTTTGGGTCATTCAATAGACCCATAACCAACGTCCATTAAATTCTTATTTTTATAATGAAATAGCTTGGGATGCTGAGAATCTTCAGCTATCAGTAGCTCCTCTGTTGATGGATATTCGAGTTCATCAAGACATGACGTATCCCACACCATGGATCTGATTGGCTAGACCCAGATTTGCCGCTGCGGGAAAATGTTTTAGCGGCAAAATATCACTCGCCGGGTGATATTTTTCCGTTCCAAAATTCTGCCGCTGCGACACTTTTCCGTAATGTCATTTTTTCGACCATGCATGTTCACTATAATTGAAATAAAAGGTGAGCGATATGTGCAGCATTTTGCCGCTCCTCGCTAGGGGTGCCGCGCTGCTCATGTGTGTCCTGGGCTTTACAGTATACTGTATCATTTTGCAGTATGAGTGAGTTTGACAGTGTTGTAACATGGGCTCCTGTTGGCATTTGCTATACCTCCTTTGATTTAAATTGAAGTGAGTTTGCCATGGAGATGGCATGCTAATTACTACACAGTAGATTGAGCTCTGTGGCTTGGCTCTTCTGGAGAATGTGGTCCATGGCTATTTTTGGAAACAAGAACTCAACTTTATTATGAATATATTGTGTTATTATGTTTTAAGCAACATACTATGATAATGTTCATCATGGTAATTGTTTGTTTATTAGTTTTAAAATGTGGCCTGTTGTTTGACCTCGTTAGTACAACCGGCCCCCTTTGCTAATGACATCTTCAGTCAGGGTTGTAACCCAGTATAAATCATCACATTTTTGTAAAATGACTTTACACTTCAAAATATGCAACGTGTTTCAGTAAATTCAAACGATACACTTTGCATCCCGCACAGAGGGAGAACACAAACGTAAAACGTCATTAAGTGGCGTAAGCGATGAAGGGAGGTTTTAGTTCCGAGTTCTAAGCATTATTTGTGAATGCTTATTCACCACTGCTACACCCCGTTAGAAAATGGACTTCCCTGCATTTTTTTAACGCAAGACTGAACGTGAGAGTGTATGTGTGTACATTTGTTTTAAGTACTCGCCCAGAGGACTACTGAGACACAGACATCAACTAGTCCTCATCAGATTTAATTCCCCTGTGGGCGAGCGTGAGTTTCTAACCCTGACATTTAATAAAACAACTCAAATAGATGTATATCAATAATAGTATAGTATACATCATGTTTTAATTACATACGTACTTTTTTTATTAAACATCAGATTTTTTTTTTTTCTGACAAACGGACCTTGCACAGAAAAATAATTTAGTTACCATAATTTCTTATTAACGGCAGTAACAGTAATGTACAGTCCCCCACTCTCTTTAATTATGCCCTCCTATAAAAATACTATATATATATATATATAATAATTTTTTTTTTTTTTACACTGCCCTACTATTGTGGGGCTTTCATAATAATTGCACATACAGCAATTATTTAAAAAAAAAAAAAAAAAAAAAACCCCGATAGGATTTATATTTCAATCCCATTGGACTGAAGCAGTATACAACTGGCTCTGCAATTTTACAGTAACTGCGCATGCCTTAGCTGCACTATACATGGACAGTTTCACTTAGAGTTACTGTTCTTTTTATTTTGTACTGCACATCATAAACTAAAATATAAAGAACAATTAAAAACAAAGCATTAATGTCATACTTTTATCATATACCGGTACACACGCATTGCACAATAACACAAAGCAAGTTAAGTATCTACTTGCTGAATCGGTTTTTTAAGCAAAACTCACAGGCCAGTGATGTCGGCCCCCTAGCAACTAGCCTCCTATGTGGTGAATGGATTCTTTCAATGCAGCGGTTTGGGCATTTAAGAAAGGAGAGGAAGATTCATGACATTAATTGGAGACATAAGTTGATGAGAAGCAGTTATCCTACGCAGTATGAATTATAATGGTATGCTGCTTTTTATATGAAAAATGAGAAAAAGCGTGTTGCGTAAAGGATTTTTATTGGACCCTGACGCCCACGATAAAATGAAGGATTGGTTGTACAGTATTTGTTATTTGGCATTTGGGTCTTCATAAACACAAAATATATTAGTATCCTGTTATGTGTGGTTAAAAAAAACAGTTAATATTAGTGGCCCTCATTCGGATTGTCAATGTGTCTCTGCCAGCAAAAAAGTTGTATACCACTGCTGTAGGCTAACACATGTTTTTATTTATTTAATAACTACAGTACAGGCATTTGTGTTTCCTGGCTAGTATTTCAAGTTTACTCTTTTCCAAATTACTTAGAATAAAGTGCCATACAAATGCACAATGATTAAACCCTGTGCTGAGAAGTGATGACAAATGCTACAGTACAGTGTGTTCCCTCTGCACAAATTGCAATCTTTTGTAATCCATACGCATTCTGACACAAGCAGTACAACTCTAAACCAAGCTGTGATCACATATGGGCCATTACAAATGCAAGGTTTTTTGTTGATACTGTAAATGTTGCAACTCAGACGTATACTATGGCTAAAATAGTAAATTAATCCTGTGCTTTACAAATGATACAATGCTCAATGTAAAAATATCTAGTAATTTTATGATTAACAAAATACAAATTTATTGGTAGTACTGAGTATATGAAACTTTTTTAATTAAAGAAAATAAAGGGATAACGGTGCAATATCAAGGGTAATATTAATTGGGTAATGGGCCAGATTGATTACTGTACAGCAGAAGCCACCGCCTCAGTAAATCCCTCTATTTTCAACCTGTTTGTAGAACTAACTACTGTAACTATCAAATTACAAAACTTAGTTGATCCAGACACTCTTGAAATGTTTTGTTTTCCTCAATACAGTGTTATGAAAAAAGAATGTATTTATTATGAGTGTGTGTCATCATGTTGTATTATCTACTGTGACCATGATATTTTCCTTTGTTATTGTGTGCTTGTGTTATACAGTAGTGGAGCCAGACTAACAGTGTGTATATAAGTACCACTTCACACATGTTTGCATATATCTGCATATCCAATTGTCATGAAACTTGGTATTAACAATTATTTACATAAGCTGTTGAGATATACTATATGGAGGTGACTGCCAGTCTGTCCGTTCAGCTTTCTACAGTATGTTACACTTTTTTTCTGCATATACCTGGAGAATCGCTTCTCAGATTGTTATGAAACATTAATTGCTAATTCTTATTCTGTAAATACAGTACTGTTGATTTATGTGATTATTCTGGTAACTGTCAGTTAGAATTTATAGCCGTGATGGACGTGTACACTACTGTATGTTACTACATACTTGTTTCTGGAAAGTTTCAATATGATTTTTTTTGGAAAATGTCTGTCACACAACAAGAAAACACATCAAGTATGTTTTAAGCAAACCAATATGATTTCTATGAAAACCAGCTGTCCTGGCAATTGCAATTTAAGTTTAATGATTGTTTGTTTTGTTCCGGTAGAAGTTATAGTGGAGTATGACTATGAAGCCCTCCATGAAGACGAGCTCACAATCCGGGTAGGAGACATTATTAAACATGTGAAAAGACTGGAGGAGGAAGGGTGGATGGAAGGAGATCTCAATGGCAAGACAGGCATGTTTCCAGATAACTTTGTCAAGGTAAATATCACACCTACAGTACTGCATGGAATGTGTTTATTTTAAAACCACAACCACAACTCAATACTGCAGACACAAAATACTGATGTGTCTATATAATAGTAATATGTTTCAATGTATAGCTATTTATTTTTTACACATAGTACCTTGGCCATTGACTTTTTTTAAATGATTCCTAATGTGTAAACAAGTCACAAGATGTGCCTCCATGATTTAGTTTGCATATAAAAGACCTTAACATGTGCCCTGCAGATAGTAGTAAGTTTAGGAGTGTGTGTGTGTATATATATATATATATATATATATATATATATATTATACACGACTCTACAACAAGTATTGGGACACACATGGTGGGTAGTGTATATATTAATTCATGCTTCTTTCCACACTGAGGTGAAGAAATACAAATGTCAAAATGGAGGTAGTTGGTTAAGGAGGTAGCTGTGTTTTAGTACCACATCACTGTTTAAATTGGATAGTATGCAATTTGAAGCTATTGTCATCTGTTCATTGATGCATTACACACAAGGGCCAATTTGTAATAACAAGGGAAATTACCTTAGTACTGTAGGTCGACAACAGGTAAATTTAAGCCTTCAAGCAATGCTTTGCATTCCCACTGTATAAATATGACATTGTACTGCTTCATTAGTTACTACAGTAGGTATACTGCAGAAAGAACATTCTAGTTTCTTCTGAGGATAGTATGGGCTTATAGAGCAATCTGTGTTAGTCTTTAATTAAATCCTATTACTTTTTAAAGAACAAAAGCACTGGTTAATTTTACGAAAAATGAACCAAACTAAGTAATGTAATCCAAATGTTTGTTTTGCACTTAGTAACATTAACATGAAATGGTCTCCTTTCTATGTTAAAGGTAAATGCTTTGAGAATATGGCCCTCCTATTTTATTTTTTTATTTTTTAAATTTTAATCCTGTTTTTGTGTTTTAGTTTTAATATTAATATTTTAATATGCTAAATGTACACCATGAGATTTAGTCTGTACTGTACAGTATTGTTCATCCTTAATTGTATTATATCTCAGTAAAGCACCAGTGTCAGTAAAGCAAATGAATATCCACTTAAGAATTAAACGGAAAGTCATCTTTTTGTTATCGACTCCTTAGAGTGTGTGCGCTGCTAACGCAAAGCAAAGAAAAAATATGTTATAATCAGTTCAGAGTGGATGAGTAACATCTGGGCAGGAAAACAAACTGGTCTTAGGCCCTGTCCACACTGTGCCGTTAAACCGTATTAGTTGCCTTTAAACCGGCTTAAAAGTGCTAAAGCGCCTGAAGGACTTGCTACCAGTGTACATGCGGCACTGGGTATTCATTTTTATACTTAAAAGAAATCTGTCCGGCATCTCTGTTAAACTAGTGGGGAAAATAACAAAAGCACAATGTTAAAATAGGTGACTGCAAAAATGAAATGCAAGTTAAAAGTAATAAATAATAATAATAATAATAAGAAGAAGAAGAATCTTTATTTTTATATAGCGCCTTTCATAGTGGACCACTATCACAAAGCGGTTTACAGAGGTAGGCTGTGAACTGTGCATCATATGCAGAGTCACTTGCAGGACATTGATTTAACATCTCATCCACAGGATGGAGCACAAGGAGGTTAAGTGACTTGCTCTGCGTCACACAGTAGATCGAATCGGAGATGAACAATTCACGTAATTTCTCAGCTCTGTTTGAAATAAAATTAAGGGAACTAGAATTAGGCTCAGGCAAGGTATGAAGGTAAAAACAAAGATTGTTTTGTAATTAACAGCTTTTTTTTCTGAGTGTAATTATGAAACAGAACCAGCTCTGTTTGTTTTAAAGGGAAGTCTTCTGATTAAAAATAAAACCTGAAAACTTCAAGCCCTGCTTGTGTGTGTGTGTGCGTGTGTGTGTGTGTGTGTGTGTGTGTGTGTGTTTTGGCATTTACTTTTTCCAAAATACTTGTTTTATTTCTTTTTAGCAATATGGACCTCTATTAATAAGGAATATAACACATTAAAATAAAATAGAGTGCATGGTGGGATACTATCTTATTTATTTCCACTGTTCATTGTGCTGCTAGGAACTGTAACCAAACTATTTTAATAGTGTTTGTACTCATTAAGCCTGACTAAACATGAAACAGTACTTCAGTGTGGTCGCTTTGAGCTGGATTAATTCAATTGGTTATGTAGTGTGGACAGGGCCTTAGAAGTATACAGAAGCTGAACAGATTTCAGCTGTTTTCAAAATGTGAACTTAGCCAGCCATGATAAAGCTGTTACTAAGATGGCTTGTTTGTGATTTTAACATTTCATAGTTCACACAACTTCTTTCAGTAATGGTATTATGTGACCTTATCAGAAACACTGGGGCTTGCAGTATTCCCTATAACATACAGTAGAGCTGTGTGAGCCAAATATTCAATTATTGGGATAGAGCTCACCATAACAACCAGTGGATGGTTGATACCCATGTGAAGGCCAGTGGTGGTGATTTGAATTTGTACTGATTGCTGCTCCCCACAAAGAGGAAGAAAAGCAGACAGCTTTATGGAGAGCAGTGCAATCAGTTCAAATTCAAGGAGCTGTTTCTTCAAGATTAGAGTTTGCACAGGCAATTTTGTTGGGTGTTAATGTTAAAACGCTGTAAAGGTATATCATTTGCCAAGCTTAAAAGGAGGTTCATTGCAAAATTATTTTATTACCAAGTCTTGCATATTTGTCGATTTAAAAAATAATCGTTATTTTGTTGTAATTTGTAGTCACTGCTTATTGTACATACATGCCTACGATTAATCTAAACACTGTTTTGTTAAGGAATTGGTATTGTAGCTGTTAAACTGTAGACATTTCTAATTCCTACTGCAGCTGTCTGGGGGCATTGTGGATAGAGGCAGGTGGGGCTGTGGGAGAAGGGTATTAAAACTTTCACAGTGGAATAGTCAGAGGCTGACAATGAAAACTAGGGCAAATTGAAAAACATCTCAACTGCTACTGTCTCGTCCAATAATCCAGTCTAGAACAAGTACAGTAACAGGTCTGTAAAATTACCTTCTTCCTGAAGTGACTAAGTGGGGAGGGACAAGGTCTTTTTTCAATAATTTCAAAAACAAGAAGTTAGTAATAAGTGCAGTTTGAAGTATGACCCCTTAGTAGTAAATTCTTTGGTTTAGTGAGCGCTTATTTAATGCCCATTGCCTGTTAATAAAACATTTTGTTTGTGAAGTATGTGGATAGGCTGCAGCTGTAAGTGTAGACACTAAAGTAACTTGAAGGCAAATTTTAGATTACACTGAACTTTGTCACTGACTGTGTTTGTACTTCTGGGAACCTGGCAGGGTGTGTACAGTACCTTGTAGAAAACATGTCTGAAGACATGGTAAGTGGAACTTGTACCTTAAAGACTATTGTTTATCAACAGGTACTGTGTGAATAAACACATAACCTCGCTATTGATCTTAACATTAAATTGGATATATTGTAATGTGACGTGCAGTAATTGGTGAGTTGAATACTGTAAAGTATGTTTCGATTTGCCTTATTAGAAAGATAGAAAGTTGTATTTTGAGGTTAGCTGTGCCTGTATGAGAACAGGTTTCATTTTACTTGGTTTAACCACTTTCTTTTTGTGACAGGACAAGAGACTCATATGAACTACATTTTTTAAAAGTTTGTATTAGACTGCATTTAGGATTTCCATTGGTGCAGTGCATTGTGTGTTGTAATCATTGCTTTTTAAAGTGAAGTGTGAACAAGATAATGATTGCGACATTCTAGTTGATACAATTTGCATTAAAACAAAACGGCATAACTTGAAAATGATAATAAAATAAAAATCTTATGTTAATGTTAGGTATTTCATTTGGAATATACATTTTTTGCTGTAGTACGTTCATAGTAAATCTAAATAATAGTACATTGGAGGTGCAGATAAAAACACAACAGGAATTTCAGGATCATCTTGTTTGCTCATAACTTTTTATTCAGTAATAGCTGTACAATTACTAATTGAATACCATTGTTTGTCTGACAATGGGGCA
The DNA here is from genome assembly GCF_902713425.1 of Acipenser ruthenus. Taxonomy (NCBI): domain Eukaryota; kingdom Metazoa; phylum Chordata; class Actinopteri; order Acipenseriformes; family Acipenseridae; genus Acipenser; species Acipenser ruthenus. The sequence goes on along the minus strand of NC_081194.1, from coordinate 71,985,119 downwards.
GTTTACAAGCAAAAACTGAAACGCGTGACAACTGATCTCTCGCGCTTTTTTGGTCATGACAGTTCTGTTTCCACGTTTACATGAGAGTTTATTTTAGAAAGAGAATGTAGTCATCCAAATGCAAACGACCTCATTAGTAATAAAATAATGGGAGGGTTTATTGAAATATCACCAAACATGCTGAAAAGAGATGCTGCGCGATAAAGGATATTGTTCAAATAATGCATAGGGGTTTACATGATCTTTACGCACTAGGCAGAGATGAAAAGGTGGTTACCCCCCATCTGTCTAGAATGCAAAAGTCTTGCAGTTAAAACGGTTCATGATGCCAAGAAGAAGAAAATAATAATAATTACTATTATTGTTGAGAATTAGTTGTTCTAGAAATGGTAGAAGTAGCATGTGTACAAAAACCGACAGCACTCGCCAATTCCCATTACTGCTTTTCTTATGCTTCTTAGGCTACTGATGTCCTTTCACACACCCATATATATTAGTCTTAGCCAACTGCGTAACTGTTAATGTGCATGAGGAACATCAAAAGTTCATGCTGGTAACTAAACAGAGGGATTAATTCTGCAAAGGTATAATAACAACCAAACGAAACATTTCTAAATTCGGTAAGTCATTACAGACTTCAGTATCCTTTCAGGAGAGGTTGATTTGGATTGACCTCCCTACAGATTGCAAGCTACTGATGGTTCAGACTTTCACAATTCTGTGTGTAAAAAAAAAAAAAAAAAAAAAAAAAGTGCCTCCTATTTTCTGTTCTGGATGCCCCTTTATCTAATCTCCATTTGTGACCCCTGGTCCTTGTTTCTTTTTTCAAGTCGAAAAAGTCCCTTGGGTCGACATTGTCAATACCTTTTAGAATTTTGAATGCTTGACTGAATAGATTCAATTCTTTTAGCCTGTCTGCATATGACATGCCTTTTAAACCCGGAATAAATCTGGTCGCTCTTCTTTGTACTCTTTCTAGAGCATTAATATCCTTTTTGTAGCGAGGTGACCAGAACTGAACACAGTATTGTAGATTAGGTCTTACTAATGCATTGTAAAGTTTTAGCATTAATTCCCTTGATTTAAATTCAACACTTTTCACTATATATCCGAGCATCTTGTTGGCCTTTTTTTTTAATAGCTTCCCCACATTGTCTAGATGAAGACATTGCTGAGTCAACATAAACTCCTAGGTCTTTTTTCATAGATTCCTTCTTCAATTTCTGTATCTCCCATATGATATTAATAATGCACATTTGTATTGCCTGCGTGCAGTACCTTACACTTTTCTCTATTAAATGTCATTTGCCATGTGTCTGCCCAGTTTTGAATGCTGTCTAGATCATTTTGAATGACCAGTGTTTACCACTCCTCCTATTTTTGTGTCGTCTGCAAATTTAACAGGTTTGCTTACTGTACCAGAATCTAAGGTATTAATGTAGATTAGGAATAGCAGATTACCTAAAACTGATCCCTAATGTCTAATTCCCTTTTCAATCTCCTAGTCTGCTTTTTAAAGTCTCTACAGGCCTCCCTGTGGTACCTGGTTACCTCGCTCCATTTTGAGGTTTCACCTCTAATCAGTACTTTCCTGTTTTCTACATGTTAACCACTCCCTAATCCATGTGTATGCATTTCCTTCAATCTCTAATGTGTTCAGTTTGAGAATTAATCTTTTATGCAGGACTTTGTCAAAAGCTTTCTGGAAATCTAAATAAATCATGTCTGATGCTTTGCAATTATCCATTGTCGATGTTGCATCCTCAAAACAATCAAGCAGGTTAGTTAGAAATGATCTCCCTTTCCTAAAACCATGCTGACTCTCCCAGGATACTGTTACCATATAGGTAATTTTCCATTTTGGATCTTATTATGGTTTCCATAAGTTTACATATAAGAAGTCAGGCTTCTTGGTCTGTAGTTACCTGGTTCGGTTTTGTCTCCCTTTTTGTGGATCGGTATTACGTTTGCAATTCTCCAGTCTGTCGGTACAACCCGTCTCAAGAGACTGTTGCATGATCTTGGTTAGCAGTTTGTAAATAACTTCTTTCATTTCTTTGAGTACTATTGGGATGATCTCATCCGGCCCAGGGGATTTGTTTATTTTAAGAGCTCCTATTCCCTTTAACCTGTGTTATAGTATGAGTGTTTTACATTTAAATATCTTATCCCATTTCTGGCTCTATTTTAATGCAGTGCATCAGAATATTGAAGAACTTGAAATCAAATGCTTTTCCATAGATTTCCTAGGAGGTTCTTGCAGGATAAAAGGACTGATCTTAATATGTGTGGACAAACGTTTTTCTTTCAGCTACTGTAGTGACTGTTTAATGTAAATTGTAAAAACGGGTTGCCCTCTGTGTGTTTTTGTATAAAACACTTTTTTTTCTTTTTTTTTGTGCCTGTAAACTGTAACTGAGCTGTCTTGAGTTACATCTCTTGTATAATGCTTACCCTATCAACAACAGTATAGAATATCATAAAAAGAAGTCAGAATGATTTCATGGATATAAATAAGCAAGTTAAGACAAATCAAAGATAAAATAGGAGTGCTGTTATTTAGTTTAAGTCCTAACAGCATGTCATTTGTATATAATCACTGTAGAAAACTGTTATCGATTATTACTCACTAATTATAAACAAGGTCAACCGAGGGAGCACATTGTTTTGTGTTCAGTAATCAACACGTTTTCTTCGATTTTTTAATGAATACCTAATAACTTAAAACATCTTAAAGGGAATTACTTGGTGAAATCTGAGTGTCTGTACAGCCCTACACCTAACATTTTACATAAATGTGCTGTACTTACAGTGGATGAAGATCAGTGTCAATATAGATCACACAATCTACTTTATCATGATACTGATTCTTTTTTTTTTCTATTGACAGCTGTGACAAGCGATGCTATATATGTTACCAGCATACTTGTTGTTTATTTTTGTAGTGGCGAATGCTCAGAAACGTTTGGAAGCCATCAACTCCATGATTTAAAGTGATTGATACTAACAAAATCATTCTTTACGTTTTCCATGCCATGCAGATTCTTTCCTAGAGGTTTCAATGGTGTAGTTTTGAAAAAGGAAAAAAAAAATGTTATAGCAAATGCATATTCATTTTAAAACACGATATTTGGGATTACACTACGTTAAAGACATTTCTGATTGCAGGCCTTGCTTGTGTACTTTCATGGTCATTTCACCTGGAGAATGGAATTGTCCCCATCCCTTCAAGACTGCCTTTCTTGTTGGCAAATCCCCACCTTAATGACTGACATGCTTTGCAGCCATAAGATGCTTCACCCCAAATCCACTGCTGAAGTGAATTCACCCAGGTAGTGCAAGTGTAATGGATTTCCTGGAAGACAAGGCAAGAAAATTGAGAACTTTCTTTTACCTAGTGTAGAACCAGGTCAAGTTTTAAAATGAAAGTGCATGTTTGCAGTATCATGTTTCTTTTGAAACCTGTACATTTTGAGACCTATTTAGTCAATAGAATTGCATGACTGGTAAGATTTGAAAAGGTTTTGACATGGTAGTGACGTGGTTTACTGTACAGTATGTAAAATTAGAATTGGTTTTGAAGTAATGGATTAACATGATTTATTAAACAGCGAGTTGTCAGGAGGATATCGAATTGTTTTACTTTTTAAACCTTCTGTCCAGCTGCATAAAACAAAGACTTTCAACAATGGCAAAGCTCAACATGCTAAACTGTAACAATGCCATTAAACGGGTTTTCTGGCAAAGAGCAATTGTGCATTCTGTAATAAATAAAGGTTTGCAGACTTTTCAAAACAGTTTAAACATCACTGTCAGTATTAAATCATGTTTATTAACAAATTCAAATTACATTTTTCCTTTAAATTAGCTGCCACTCACTGATACTGCTGCCCTATTGAGGTCATATGACTAAGTTTCTTGGGCATAGAGCCAGTACTCTTTTGAGTTATTGCCTTAATGTTAGGGCTGTCAAGCGATTAAAAATATTAATAATAATCACGATTAATCTCGAAAGAAAAAAAAAAATCTGTTAAACTTGGTTTTAATCGCATATTTAATTGATACAATTACTGTGTACAGCTAATTTAAGTTTGTTTCATTACTACTGTTGATTATTATTATTATTATTATTATTATTATTATTATTATTATTATTGTCATCATACAAAAAACAACCCATTATAAAATCCCCGTTTTCCTATTTCTGGACACTCTTTATAGTTTTATATTTATTCACAGTCCACCATTGTTGTTGTTAAATTGGTTTGAACCAACTGCTTAATCACAATGGAGTCAGTTTATTACTCGTGTAACTGCATTTACAATTATCAGTTTCCGTTAGTCATAAACTGGTGTGTTTCATTGCCATTTAAATATTATTATTATTATTAATATTATTATTAATATTATTATTAATAATAATAATAATAAAAATAATAATAATAATAATAATACTTTTTTATTAATAACTTGAAATTGCCTAAATAAAACAAAGCATGATTAATGGCTCTATCCTTCATAATGAAACTGACGGGTTTCATTTGTTGTTGTCTGTAACAGAAAAACTACTAGAGTGTATTTTGGGAAGTGAAAGCATGTTTAGCACACAGGTGGTACAGCAGACTAGATGCACTTCTGTGATCATTGAACTCACTTTGACAGTAGATACAAGTAACCTTCTTTCTATCCAGTGAATCACTCATTCAAGCCTGGCATGCACTGAAACGTTATGCTAAGAGGGACAAGACAGGAATGCGATTAACGTGTGTGAAAAAAATTAATCTCCCAAAAAATGTATGCGTTAATCGCAGGTTAACTTCTGTTAATTGACAGCCCTACTTAATGTACATTGTACACAGATGTATTCTATTCTCTAACTACAGATTATGTATATTAAATGACACCTATAGTGCCCCATTGTTTTCATATACTGTATCAGTGATACAGACCACATGCTTTGAGATGGTTTCTTTACAGTTGGTATACAGCTGTATTCTATGATTCTCTCAAAAAAATGTTGTATTCTACAGTATCTTAACTATTTCACTGCTATATTTTGACCATTCAATCTAATACTCCATTTCTCATTCATTATACGCCCAGCGATGCTAAGTTTTTGTTCACAAAAACTCCCATTTCTACTTTCAAATGATGGTCCCCGGGAGAAGTGTAATAATGCAGTTCCATGTCGCTCTTAAAATTGTTGCTGCTCTAAAATGTGCTGAGCAAACTCACAATAATATTATTGATTCATTTGAAAGTGCCAGCTGTCTTTATTAAGGCATAACTACAGTATTTGCAAAGAAGAATTGACCAACTGAAATGAATGTATTCCGTCATCTGACCGATCTAGGAGGGTCTTGCTAGACACTCCAGTCCTCCAGTAACACTGGTTATATACATCAGTGCCGTGACTAGATACACTACGCCTGTTTGAAATTACAGACTTCATTGTTGCATTCTTGTTAGATTCTAGTGCAGTGAAATAGACCTGGCTGTGATCCCAACCCAGATCTGGCTCTTAGCCTATGACTTCTGTGGCTGATGAGCTGGCAGAAAGACAGACAGGTTGCAACATGAAGTTGCTGAGTAGTGTCTTATGGTGAATGGATCTGCTACAGACTGAACATTTATTCATTGAATTACACTGATGCATCAATGGATGAGCAGTCTCAACTTGAATCTGATACTGGTTGTAGTACGGTACAATGTGTGGGGACAATCTTGTGGTACTGCACTCTAAAAACTGTATAATGTGGTCACAGTGTTATATTTAGTGTTTACAATGTTATGTGATCCTCAGAGGGGCTGATTTTAAATGGAATGTTTTTTTTAAGGAAGTTCTAGTTTGTAGTAATGCAATATTTTGTTTTGGGATACAGTGCATATTTAGCGATTCGGGCATGCAGTACTATTAGTTTAAGATTACTTTAGGTCATAGATTGTATTGACTTGAGTTATTTGTTTTAATAAAAAAAAACATATTCCATTAGCATGTGATAAGCAAACAGTAAAAAATAATGTATATTTGTTTTTGTGCACTCTCGGTTATATTTACTGTACAGTAGTGCAGCGGTTTTGTTTTTTAGTGACAAATACCATCATTTTCAGATAAGGCTGTCTGTATACCGTAATACATATGCCTCTCTGTAATTTAATCTTTTCATAGCATGCTCTGAAATGGTAGAAATTAAGACATTTCGTTCCGGTTCAGTGACGGTATTGAATTCTAAGTTCTGGAAAGTTTCAGTACAGTAGCTGTTGCACCTCCTGGTTCACAGGGTGGAGCCAGGCCACCTGATGTAGTGTTTAAGACATGGAGTTAGTAACATATATGTAGAGAGAGGGGCTCTGCTTCTTCAAGGCCCAACATATAGATGGGGGTTCCGTCATTGAGGAGACCCGACACACAGGAGGGGGTTACCGTCTGTGAGTTAACCCGACATAAGAACAGGCTCGCAAACCGGAAAGAAAACATGAAGTTAGTTAATATTAGAACGTATAGAGCGGGGTGTTCCGCCTCTTCAAAAGCCCAACATTATAGAAGGGGGGGTTCCGTCGCTGAGGAGACCCGACAAACAGGAGGGGTTCCACCGCTTGGGGCCCTCACATAAATACAGGCATCAGACCCTGAAAGAGAAGACAAGGGATCATGCATGCTGAAGGAGGGGTTTGGCCAGGGGGTCCCCTTGACTCACAGAGAACCTTCCTCTAAGAGGTAAATGAAGCATAGCTTAACAAAGGGTTGGAGAAAGTGGAATCTCTAACCCCTCAGCTCCCCACTGAAGACACCTATGAGAAGAAAAATAGGAACCTCCAGTACATAGAAAAGAAAAAAAGGGAGAAAACATTTACTGACAAAAGAAAACACCTGTGACAAAGCAACATGACAAAGGGGTTAGTAACTGTACCCTAATGACTATGTGAAGACCCTCCACACGGTGGAAAGAAGACAAAAGGAGGAAATCTTTGGTGGCCCTGTCGGAAAGGTCGACCCCACACTGGACATACTAGCAATTGAATGATGAGCGGAGGATATTTCAGATGATGAACAAATATAATCTTCAGCTGCTGATGAGGTCCAGTGCCCTATATTTTTGATTAGATGCTGGTTGATATTTGCTTTTGCTGCTGATCTGGCTGCCCCTATTCTGAATAAATGAGGAGTGTAGAATTGCGAGGGAAGACCTGATCTGGACACCAAAGTGGAGAGATGTGAAGAAAACCAATGCCTGGATACAATGGTCAGCTTGAATTGTTGAACAAAGGGTCAGAGGATTAAATGGCCTTGCGTTCTGTGAAGTACCTCAGCATGGAAGTGTAGGGGCACAGAGGAGAGTTGATTTTTGAAAGCTGAATACATTGTCCTTGCTGCAGCTGATCCGTTTTTGAAATCCGAAGGAATAGGATGAAATAGGAATCTTGAATGAGGATCAGGTCACTGCAGCGGATACCTAGAGTAGGAAAGCTGGAATTAGAAGGAACTGTATATTTGGAGCATCTCAAACCCCAAAAATGCTGTTAGACATATGGTTTCCATAGTTAAATCGTCAAATGGAGAAAAGCAGCCTTGGCGGAGAATAGTAATCAAGTTGCCAAGAATGTCTATGGAGAGAGGCAGGAGATGGAGCCGGAGAGCAATTGGAAATTCCTCGCAAGAGGAGACAAACAACTGGGATTGATAGTATAGTTGGAGAAGCGATAGACCTCAAGTGAAATTGGTGTTGAATTCCTGACAAATAGGATTTGATAGTAACTGGTGCCAGATTTAGAGAGTCCTTTGCATGAACTATGAAAGTCCTGCTTTGGGAACAGAAAATCAATAGGTGGTCCAGCTGGTTAAATAAGAGGGGTGATGGAAGTAGCAAGTGCTGCAGCCATGTATGCTTGCGCTGTATTGAGTAGTCTGCTGATAGTTAGGTTCAGTTGAAAATTAGCTGGTTAAACTGGGATGTCACTCATAAGAACATAAGAACGTTTACAAACGAGAGGAGGCTATTCTGACCATCTTGCTTGTTTGGTTGTTAGTAGCTTATTGATCTCAGAATCTCATCAAGCAGCTTCTTGAAGGATCCCAGGGTGTCAGAGCTGGAGTTGACAGAGCTGTAGGGACCAGACTAAAATCTGTAAATCTGTAAACGAGAAAGAGCGACGGCTGCATTTTTATAAATGCCCAGTAGATGGTGTGCTTTGATTAGAAAATAATTTGATACTGAAATCCATATTAACCGCCGCAGTAATTGCATGATAACAGGTGAACTGGAACTGCACTTCTCTGCAAAGGGAACAGGTTCAACAGTCGAAATTTATTAGGTTAAAAACATCTTTTATCAAATGATAAACAAATGCAAACATTTCAGTCCTTTAGACTATATCATCCGTGCTTCCGAATCGAATGAATCACAGTGTTTAAATACCTAACATCGAGGTGGCACATGTGCGGCCCCCCATTAAGGTAAAACAATTAGCAATTATCAATGAGCCGTGATTCAGACTTACAATATTAGACATAAAATACAAATACTATGTATGATTGCATATTAAAAATAAAGCAAAGAACAAAAAACAAAAAGAAAAAACAAGATAACAAAGTTCAGGGAAGAAAAACATATTCAATAAACAATTAGAATATTCATCCAAAAATACATAAATGGCAGATAACACAGAACAAACAAATTATACTGGTACATATGTGTCAATATTAGTATGCACACACATGTATACATATACACATGCATATATGCATATGTACATATATATATATATATATATATATATATATACACACACACACACCTCAATCCATGCAAATAATACTTATAGACTATCAAAGAAAACAGGACAAACCAAAATCTTCGTTCAGCCCTGCAGGTTGCATTGTTTTGAGATACAAATTATTTTAGATTCACATTGTAGCAGTTTTTGTTCTAAGTTACCAGCTCTGCGAGACTGATAATTTCTCAATAACACAAAAGTTTAAGTTTGAAATAGTGTTGCGCATCTATAAAGTGTCTCGATATTAGGGATTTTAGATCACCTCTATGAATAGCACTCTTAGTTCGTTAATACGTATCCAAGGCTGTCGATTGGTCTTTCCGACATATTGCAAATTACATGGGCATGAGAGAAGGTAAATGACATTAACTGAACCACAAGTAATTAATTGGTTAATGTAGTATTGTTTGTGTGTTACTGAACTAATATACGTGTGTCTTTTTGGCATTTTCACAAGCCGCACAATTGCGGCAGGGGAAAAAACCAATAGACCCATCAAAACTGCCAGATCTGTTCTTACTAGCATATGTATCGGCATGTACCAAAGCATCTCTCAAGTTCCTTCCCCTAGAATATGTAAACAGAGGCAAGGTATTAAAAATCTTTTTACCAGTACTGTCTGTAGATAAGACATGCCGGTGTTTTTTCAAAATGTTTTTTTGTTTCCAAGCTATGTGAAGTATATGTTGTACAGCAGACACAGGAGAAATTGTCCTTATTGGTCTTTGTACCACTAAGAAGTTGAGATCTATGTTGTAAACGTACCTTTCTTAGTGCCTCGTTCAGCCAATATTTTGAATATCCTCTCACAAGAAATTGATCATTGAGCCTCTGGACTTCAAATTCAAAATTTTCATCTTTTGTACAAATACGTTTCACCCTTAAAAAACGACTATATGAAAGGCCTCTTTTCAGAGGCACAGTATGAGGGCTAGAGGCATGCAAGAGACTATTTTTGTCAGTTGGTTTAGTGTAAAGGGTAGTTAAAATTACATCCTGGGAATACTTAACTCTAGTGTCTAAAAAATGAATTTCTCTAGAGTCACTCAGCCAAATCATAAAGATGGCATCTATGTATCGTCTCCAAAATAAAATATGTTCTAATATAAGGGTTGCGAGAGTAAATCTAATTGTGTTCCAAAAAACCCATAAACAAATTAGCGTAATCAGGAACAAAAGTTGCACCCATAGCTGTATCTGTAAATAAAGATAATTTTCAAATAAAAAATAATTCTTAGTATGTACCATCTGTGCCATTTCAACAAAAAAAAATTGATTGAGGGGTTTTATGGGCCTTCTCGTTGATTTAGAAAAAAACCTAAATACCTTCAACTATAGGGCATCCCAGTGGATTTTTAAGTGATTTGTGTACCTTCGGTAAAACATATAATACAGGTCTGACGGGATAATCATTTGTCAAATATTTGCGCTCAGAGTCCAAAAGGCAACCTGAGACAGATGCAGACTGCAGGAAGTGATCTATCTCTAATTTGAAAGTTGAAGTAGGATCACCTTGTAACTGTTTATGAAACGCAGAGTCAGAGCATTGTTTTTTCACTTCATTATCATAATCTATTTTAGGCTTTAAAACCAAGCCACCACCGTTATCCGCTGATTTCACAATTATGTCTTTGTTATTTGCAACTGATCTTCAAGCATCTAGTTCTTCTTTGCTGCAATTGTAGTGTTTGTTGCTACTGGGTACATCAGTTAGACCTTCAATATCCCTTTTTACAAGTCTGCATTAAGTGTCAATTGCCGCATTATTAACCTGAGGACAACATTTACTTTTTAGGTTTAAACTTAGTACAAGTGTTACTCACATCAATACTCAAAAGCGAACTTGTTCTTTGTTTGTGATTAGAAATATTTCAATTTAATAGAGCGAAAAAATTTAAAAAGTTCCACTTTAAGTTTGAAAGGATTTGTGATTGGTGTTGGTACATAAGAAAGTCCTTTGTTAAGAATAGACTTCTCAGAATCAGTCAAAGTCTGTTCAGTAAGGTTAAAAATCAATTGGTTGGTGTCCGTCTGTTGGACACCAACCAATTGATACAAATTAAAATGGTCCAGCAAAGAGAGCGATGCGTGTTTCTTGATCTGAAAGTTCTGAATAGGGGAACGAATATAGTCGAGTTTAGATACAGAGGGCTTGCTTAAAACATTCAGTGCCAGTATGATTCCTAGAAATTGCAGTGGCTAAACAGATGATTTCCATCACTAGATCTTGAGAGATTAAAGTATTTGAGAACGGTAAAAATGGCAAACAAGGAGAGGTAGATGAATGGCTCTTAAAGATCCCACGCAGGCGAAGACAAACCGTTGGAATGGAGTGTACTGTTGAAGGAACGGATATCACATAATACTGATGTTGGATTCCGGATAAGTAGGCTTTGATAGTGAAAGAGTCCTTAGTATGAACAATAAAAAGCGAGAATCCAGTCTTTTTTTTAAAGGGGTTACGGTTAAACATGCATCAGTCCACTTCATGAATCGAGAGGGTAAACTACAAGAATGCGTTGCAAAACACAAAACCAGGACCATTTCATGACGAGTAACAATTTTTCAGAATAAGCTGGGGATCCCGTGTTGAATGAGAATTGAATCAAATGAATGTCCTACCGATCTATAATTTTGTGTCCTCAATTACTGAAAGAAAGTAGCAGTGGATTACTGCAGCCAGGAGATTGTATGGAAACAGTGCAACATGATGATTGACAGATCTACTGCCGATATGGGTGTGGAGAGACAAGGCTGTAATGGCATCTGCAATGGCGAGAAAGTAAACAGAATTGGTAATGCTGATATATTGAGTGATTCCAGGCGATTGTGCAGAGAGTTGAATAAAAGCTTGCTGTCTTTAGCTATTATAAAAGGGCAGAAAGATAATCTGCGCTACTGGATCTTGTAACGCAGTCTGAGAGTAAAATTTCGGAGGCTTGAAGAGCTGGGGGAGAGGCACTGCTGCTGCTTGAGTACTGGATTGCAACAGAAAAGAAAATACCTTTACGAAACAGAACTTTCAGGATTCTGTGAATGTGTCAATCTTTAAAAAGACACGCTGGCGATGCGTGCCAAGAAAGAGTTCTCTAGCGATCAAAATACTGGATACAGTAGCAGCATGATCGAGTACTGTACCATCGCAGCGGCTGATGTGGAAGGTCGGCATTGTGCAGAGTAGAAGAGTCGCTATGTTGGTAGGATAAAACAGGATACCGGGCGGATTTCTTTAGCCATTTCATCTGCTGGATTTGGAGAGAGTGGACGGCATCATCAGAGATATCCTGATTCTAGAAAGAAAATTGCTGCGGATGAGTTTGTATTCCAAGTAATCGATTTAGATGTGGGTCTGTAGTGATACATGAAACAAAAAAACACAAGACAGCAAAACACAAGACAGCTAGATAAGGGTGACTGATAGCTAAATGAGGTAAATTTAATTGATGAAAGAAGATGATAGGATGCAGGTGGACCTAGCTCCCCCCCACAAACCACAAATATAAGTAACATTTAATGACAAATGACTGATTTCAATGAACAAAAGTCACTGGTTTCAAATGATGAGTCTTCAGTGGCTGGGTTAAGGTGCATTTGAAAATCGACTCTACAGTCATGACTGTATGACGTCACCCGTACATCGTGAAACAGCAAAAGAAGTTCCTTTGGTCAGTGCGACTTTAAGGGCAGGGTCAATCGCTTTCTCATCATAAAATTGGTTCAAAAACCCATGTAAACCGGAGCAGGTTTTCAGCAGTCAAGATCCTGTTTTTAACTGGCGGAATCTCACGTTATTCCTCAGCAAAGCCGTACCAAACCACACACACACACACACACACGAAAGAATGCAAAAGACGCTGCAAATGTAAAACTCTTGTATAGCCTATCAATGTAATCAACTAACCAAACTTTTAGCTTCATATTATTATTATTATTATTATTATTATTATTATTATTATTATTATTATTATTATTATTATTACTATTACTATTATTATTGTTGTTATTGTTATTATTATTGTTGTTGTTGTTGTTATTATTGGTGGTAGTAGTAGTTTCTTTCTATAATTCTTTTAAGCTGTCCCAGGAACATCTATTTAAGTAGTAAAACTTGTACTTGATAGAAGTTTTATATGCAGTACATGTGTGTGTATGTTGGAAAGGTAATGAGACACAAACAAGTAATGCGTGATCATTGTATTCAGTCGTTCTTTTCCTAATTACTAGGCAGACATACATACATACATACATACATACATACATACATACATACATATATATATACACAGTGCCTTGTAAAAGTATTCAGACCCCTGACCAATTGTCTCATATTACTGAATTACAAATGGTACATTGAAATTTTGTTCTGTTTGATATTTTATTTTAAAACACTGAAACTCAAAATCAATTATTGTAAGGGGACATTGGTTTTATGTTGGGAAATATTTTTAAGAAAAATAAAAAACTGAAATATCTTGCTTTACCTTTTTCTACCCTCTGTAAACTAAAGACATGCATCTGCAATAGCAGGAAGTTATGAATGTGATCTGCAAGCTTCAGTACTGACGATCCGAGTACTGATACACGTTGTCTGCTTGGCAAATCAAAGTGTGGGATACTTCCTCTTGACTTTCCGTGTGTATACAGTATTAATTATCCCTGAGAGGTGAATCTCTTGTAAATTGTTGTAAAGGTGCTGTTATTTCTTTTAACATAGTATCTCATAAACCATTTAAGTTCCTATTTTATGGACACTCCTTGTTTAAAACCAGTATCCTTCACATACTGTAGTGTGGTCTGCTGTACAGAAACAATAGACTTTGAGTTAATATTCTTGATATTTGGGACAAAAGTTATTGTGTAGTTAAAGTTTACCTTTTCAGTGCCACATTGTTTTAACCTCTGGACAAGCTGTACTCCTTTGAGAAGTTCACATTTGATGCATCACACGCTTTTCATGATCAATCGCATATCCACTTTAATAGAGATGCCATTTCCCTCACAATACGCCCCCAGGTTTTTGTTGTTTTCATCACATTTTAATCTTTTGCTTCTTGTTGAATCTGGAGTTTTCTAGTTATTTTAAGATTCCACTAGTAAATTGAAAATGAAAACACATAATTTTTTTTTTTTTTTTTTTTAGGAAATTAAGAAAGAAACTGAGTCGAAAGATGACGTCCAGCCAATTAGGAGAGAGCGAGGAAATGTTGCCAGTCTTGTACAGAGAATGAGTACCTATGGGTTTCCAGCTGGAGCGTTTCAACCACACTCCAATAACAAGAGTTTCAAAAGGAGTAAGTATGCTCAACTTTAAACTTCAACCAGTTCTAGTGATTACATACTCATGTCAAATTAAAATATCTAATATCAAACCCCACTTTCTCAAAAGAAATCCTGATTTTAAAGGTTTTTACTTGTTCTCAATGTGTCATCATGAAGATGCAGCTGATACATGCTATTAAAAAAAGAAAACAGACACTTCGTCTACACTTTACAAAGTCAATAACTACAAAAAAGTATATTGTAATTTGACATTCATTTTTTATTTATACCCTGTGGATGTGTTTTTTTTTTAGTTTTGTTTTTTTTTAACATGGATGCATTTTCTCCAGAATTAAATTAACCTTTTATTAGACAGCATTCATTGTAAATGTTATTTTTCTAATTGCTAATGCTGAGTTTGACTATTGTTTCAGCTAGTTCTTTTATCAGTGCACACTGATAAATTGTACATACATTAAAACCAATAGCAATATTAACACCCCTACATGTAAGTCGATAAGAGAATAATATTTCCAAAATACTGAAACTGTGAAAACCATAATTAACCATGCAGCCACATGATTGTAAACTGTATCACACATAAATACACTGAGACACTGGAAGCAAGGAAGGTGCTGTAGAGGAATAGTTACATTTCTGTTCATACATTTAAAAGCTGTTAAAGACTGTAACATTTTGTTAGTTGCAATGCTTAATGAAAATTTCAATCTTATGGCTAAACACACTTGCTGTATGTAGGTCAGGTATGTGTCACTGTAAGTGTGAGATGGTTTTCTTCCTACATTTAATTGTGTCCTTTTTATCTTTTTGATGTGGTCATACTTTTTGTTAAAGGAATTAATAACAACATTGCCCTTTTTTGCCTCCAAGTACATGTCAAGTAGTGTTTGTTTGAGTATTTGTCCCAGCAATAATTTTGTATACTTTTAAACTTTCATGTTTAACTGGTAGTGTGACTAGGGAATAGTCTTTTGTCAAAACATTACAGTTTTCATTACTGTACATTACTCTAATATAGTTGGCTCCATAGTCAGCAAATTCAAAAAAGGCAGACTGGAAAATGACAGAGCAGCAAGTTGCACATCACTCTGTAGATTCATTTCCCCTTCTTGCACTTTAAAAAGCTTTGCTTGCATGTACTGTAGTCTGAATGTATTGGGGTAATAGTCAGGAAGTCACTAGGAAGATTAATGTTGCCTGTATTTCCATCTGCTGGTAAGTGACTGTCTAAACAGTTTCACTAATTGTGATTTTTTCTTGTTAAATTACATTTTGTAAAACCAGTGTTGCTGAAGTAATTGGGAAAAATGTGAATCTGTATTTAAAATGTTTTTAAATAAAGCAAAGAAAGTCTTGAAACTTGAAGTAACCAAAATAAAAATATTTCTAAAAGCAAAAATAATTACCATGTACAGTAGCGCTACATAAGCCCATTTATTAATGTGATTAATATTTAACATTTAAAAAATACCTTTAACACGTGGTTTTTCGGTTATTCGATGTTGCAAAAAAATACAGTGCTTTTAAAAGCCAATAACTTTTAGTTAGTAGATAGTATGATATCTGTATCATAATAAGTGCGATAGAGCTACCCAAAAAGCACACAGATATATGTCATAGAATCTAAAAACCACATCAAAAGAATTGTAAAACATACCTTTCATGGTTAAATGGATCATCAAGGGATTTTTTTTTTGCAGTCTGCTAGGTCCACAGGTGAGTAAAAAAAAAAAAAAAAAAACATGTGGCATAGGTAGTATCAAGTTGAGATTTACACACAAGGGAGTCATAGCATTGATCTAACTGGATAGAATTTCATTATGGGATCTTTAAAAATCCCCAAGATATTCATGATAAAAAAAAAAAAAATTGCCAGGCGGAAGTGCATTAAATATATAAATATATATATATACTGTCACAATATAGAACTAGCCAGATGCCTTTGGAAGCGCATGTACTTGTCTGGAAAAAAAACTACTGTTGGTCCTGTAGTTTTCAGATTGGTGCCATTTTTGCTCGGCAGCAATTAACTAAGTGCTATGTTCAATCCCCTGTACTCACTATATGATACGGCAGGCCAGAAACAATTGTGCATGTTAGAAGTTATACTGTATGTCAATGGCTTCGAAACTCCCAATGGGAAAACAAAACCTAAAATGCAAAATAAAGCCAGAAGAAAATGCATAAAATAGTCAAAATGAAAACATCCACATTGGGGAATTATTAGCGATTTCTTCCAGAAAAAATGTCCATATTGTTGATGTGGAGGTTAATTGTTAATTATCAGTACTATAGTACATTAGCCTGCCAGGGCTAAACATATACAATTAAATAAAATATGTATTTATGTGATTTATATTATTCAGAAGTAGTACAATCTACCCAAGTTCTATGATCTGATACTACTGTATATGTAATTGTAAAAAAGAAGAGAAGCAAGCAGTGCTAAAAAAAAGTAGAGCTGAGAAAACTTGTTTCTCATAGTCTTCATCTTCCTCTTCCAAATCCCCTTCCCCTCCTCCGAAACGGAGAAGGAAGGAAGAAAAGCCTCTACTCACGCTCAGCAAACAGGGGACAGATGGTTAAAATACGGGATGTTGTGTCACGCCAGCCGGCAATACTAACTGAGCTGCTGCAAAAGCGCTCAGTCCCACCGGTAATACCGGATCCTCCAGCACCCAGCTGATTACGCAGCTCCCGCTTTCATCGGATCTTATGCCTTTATTGCAACGAGCTACTGCAGCGTTACAGGTTCCCTGGCCTGAAATAAGGGACAAGAGGCGCTCCAATTATGATGAGCAGCCCTCTATCACTCCTGCTGCCCCTCCGGTTCATCCAGATTTTCTGTTCGATCTATAGTCCACTTGGGCTCACCCAGCTATGGCTGCGGTGGTTTCCCATTCTGTAGACTCACTGTACAGTGTTTTGAAGCAGACAAGCTGGGTCTTACCAACTTTCTGCCAGTAGAGGCTCCCATTGCTGCACTTGTTCAGCCTACCAACCTGTCTTTGCTAGCCAAGGACGCGGCATGCCCGAATAAGCAGTGCAGAGTGACGGAAGTCATTTTAAAGAAAGCATATGCAGCTAGTGCGTTTACCGCACACCTGGCAAACTACAATAGCATACTACAGTAGCTTACCAGGCACAACTTATTGGGTCCCTCTCTGAGAACCATAGGCCCTCGTCTCAGAAACTGGACGAGCTGCGCCTAATTTCTAGGAATCTACTACGACTGTCCAAGCTTAGCAGACAAGCAATAGGCAGAAACTTGACAGCATTGGTGGCTGCGTGCAGGCAGCTCTGACTCTCCTGAGCACATGTGCTTGACGGAGATAATACGGCACTGGTAGATGCTCCGGTCACTCCAGGCCACACATTTGGCCTGGTGGTAGACGAGATGCTACAGCAATCTCACTGCGCAAGGGAGTCCACCAAGGAATTTGTGCGCTTTCTCCCGAAGACCCCTTCCACCATGTAAGCCTGCAGCTCAGTGGCACCCTAAGCCCCAGTTTCAGAGGAAACTCCTGGGTGCTAAATACTGTGCAAACTGGTTACTCTCACCAGTTCCAACACGGCCCCCCTCCCTTCCGGAGCGTGACAATAACAACTGTCATGGAACCACAAGCTGCCGCTCAGGTGGCTCAGGAGGTAGCAGCTCTGCTGCAAAAGTGGGCCATTTGCATAGTAGACCCCCCAGCAAGAACGGGGGGTTCTACTCCAGGTATTTTCAGGTGCCAAAATGGGACGGCGGCCTAAGACCAATCCCTGATCTCAGGCAGGTGAACCTCTATCTGAGTCGGAGATGGTTCAAGGTGCTGACTTCGCAATGGCTGTTGCAGTCCATCAGGCTAGGCGACTGGTTCACCACGGTGGACCAGAAGGACACCTATTTCCACATCACAGTAAAACCAGCAGACAGGAAATACCTGAGGTTCGGCTTTCAGGGAACAGTGTACCAGTTGTGTGTTCTACCATTCGGTCTCATGCGTTTTTACAAAATTTAGCCCCGTTGATACTCGAATCTCCAGCAAAGGCGCACGAAGACACAGAGCTAGTCACCAACCATCTACATTGATTGGGCCTGAAGGTAAACCATGCAAAGAGCCAGCTAGTACCCACACAGATAGTGACCTATCGGGGTGTGTTGGATTGAGGACGCATGTTGGCAACTCTGTCGGACGACAGAGTGCTGAGAGTAACCGCCTGCTTAGAGCTGTTTCAGCTCGGCAGGGCACTACCAGTGGTGGTCTTCCAGAGGCTTCTGGGCTTGATGGCAGCAACATCTGGGTCTTTTTGCATATGCGCCCTCTGCAGGTTTCGTTCAACCGCACGGCTTGTCAGCCAGTTCTGAACAGCAACCTCCTATTGACAGTGTCCCGACACTGTCTACAGGCGCTCTCTTGGTGTAGTCAGCCGGCCCATCTACGCCTAGGCGTAGCACTGGGCAGCATCACCAGGAGAGAGGTCATCACCACAGATGCATCCAACTCAGGCTGGGGTGGAGTGTGGGAGGGCCGAGGCGTGCAGGGCGTGTGGCAGCCCCCCGTGGGAGGGTCGCCACATCAATATTTTGTAACTGCAGGCAGTGTACCTGTCCTTGCAGGAATTTTCGTAGCAAGTTCGGGGGAGACACGTGCTCATCCGTACGGACAACACGTCTGTGGTGTCCTACATAAACCACTATACATTTGCCAGGTTTTATCGACTGAATGTCGTAGACCTGCAGAATCCTGGATTTGTCACTAGAGTACTGAGGGTGGCATCCTAGTCCACCCTCATGACAGATCATTGGAGATGAGTCCATTCTAATGTTTTTCGGTTTACTGGAAATACTGTTTGTAGCACAGAGCAGTATTTGGTTAGCTTAATAGCTCAGTGTTATATACCATGTCCTTGTGACAGTTGGTTATACTCATAGAACATTAGGGCGAGTCCAGACTACTGTTTTCATTCCAGCTATGCTGGTATTGATTCAGACACAAGGCTGCTTCTGTTTGTCCCATGTAGCTGATTAATGTGTGCTCCATGTTCTTGTGACAGCTTGGGTATACTCACCCATTTTGTTATGCTTAATATTCCCTACTTGAAAGGGAACATTAGGTTATTATCATAACACTGGTTCCCTGAAATAGGAATATTAACCATTAGCTTCAAGGTCATGGCCTCCTTGGACGCAGTTCTCGAAGGAAAATGACAATACTGTCAGGGTGAGTAGTGGCTTTATGCTCGCGGGGGTGGAGCAGCACTACGTCACCCTCATCTGACGAGTGTCTTTGGTGTAAAGTTTTCTAGGTTCATGTGTCTTAAAGGGGAACACCCATTTTGTAATGGTTAATATTCCTATTTCATACAGTATTCTGCGGGCTCTATTCTAATTCAAGATGGGGCTGAAATAGGCTCCGTCTTTGTTAACATAATAGAGTAGACTTTACTACAGCTTTATTTAAAGAGGCATGCCTTGCTTCTGGATTACCTTGCTGAAATGGTGACAAATGACGTTAATGGGTATATGAAGTGAGAAAATCCATGGCTGTGTAACACAGCTTATTATCTGGGTGTGTACTTCCTGGATAGTTTTACTTGCATGCAATCTTAACCATAAACAATCATCAGACAGCTTTGTTCAGCATATTTACATTCTCGGCTTCCTACTGCCGACACTGTTTTATGTTCTCTGCCCAGTATCTTATACCCAAATGATCCTTGTCTTTTACTTACCACAGAAAATGTACTTTTTGCAGGATCAAAGAAACGACAGTGCAGAGTTGTTTTTGAATACTTGCCACAGAACGAAGATGAACTGGAGCTGAAAGTGGGAGATGTGGTAGATATTAATGAAGAGGTAAGGCATGTCTGGGGAGAGGCTTATCTTTAGCTGTCTACATGTTTTCCCTGTGTTACTGTACTGTGGACAGCTGTGCTGTTTTGCAATGTCTGTGTTGCACTATACGGTTCATACAGTTTCTTATCACATGACTTATAGGTGGCTACGCTGGTAACATTTGCTTCTACAGTATGATGACTTCATGTTCAATGCCTCACCTGCTTTATTTCAGGCAAATGCACACAAAGTAAAATATGCAGAACAATGTTTGTAAATACCGACTGTTCAGTAGTGTGAATTCAGTTCCTTGTAATAAGTAAACGTTTAAGTATTGTACTTTGGTCCTTCAAGGCTATTACTTAATAGTAACATATTTTACGAATTCAGATAAAGCTTTTAATAAATATTGTAGCTTTCAGGGCAAATACAATCAACAGCAACACAATTAAACAGCAGCATGTTAGGAGTTTATTTTATTAAACAGAACATTTCTGGGACACAGTGGGAGCTGAATATGGCAACTGTATAAGTGCATGTCCAGAAGTTAATATACTGTTGTTTAATGTCTCTGTTTTGTGCTTTTAACATGTACTGTATGCAGTTTAACGTGCATTGCATTTGCCATAAATGTTTTATGTTACTCCAAGTTCACAGAAATTGCAGCGACTGTATACTGTGGATGCCATTACATGTAACACACTTTCTTCACCTGCATTTTATTACCAGGTTGAAGAGGGTTGGTGGAGTGGAACAATGAATGGGAAATCTGGATTGTTTCCATCCAATTTTGTTAAAGAAATAGAAGTCTCAGACGATGGAGAACAGAATGATGTTCTTGATGATTCAGGTAAAAATACTAAGAGAGTGAAAGGGTATAGAACTTATGGTGTTGTATTTTGTGAAGGCAGATGTTCTGATTTTCTGATGTGTGCCTAATCTGTGCAAAAAGTAAGATATTGACAAACTTCTAAACACATTTTATTTTGGCTAACATTTAATTGCCAGTAAATTTCAAATGTTTTTTTTTTTTTTTCCCTGAAATATTAATAGCAGTTTCTCATGTTGGATAAAGTTCGTTAACATATGAAATTACTGCCCTAGAACAAAACAGTAAACCAGAGGAGGAACAGAAAAAAAGTGTGAATAACTTCCTCTGAATAGCTGTTAGCACTATTCAATTTGGAGTCCCTAGTTTGTACTGGTGTAAGTCTGACTGAGTTTTTTCTGTTACAGAGACTAACAGTAAAGAGCTTCCTGGAGCAGGCCCTACTACTCCTACCTCTCCGCTCCTCTCTCCTGGGGTCGGAAATGGAGCCATAGCACAGCCAAAGAAAGTCCGAGGAGTGGGGTTTGGAGACATATTTAAAGAGGGATCTGTCAAGCTCAAAGCAAGATTGTCTAGTAGTGAGTCAGAGGAGAGGAAGCTGGAAAAGGTATGTGACCCAGAATCTTACCAAAGTACTGAATAATGATGAGCAACACAAAACTATATTTTAGCAGATCTGTGTAAAAGATTGCTTAACCCTTTGCAGTCCATTTATTAAATGCGTGTCAGGCGCATCAGGTCCAATTTATTTTCACACGCGCTGTTTAAAAGTATTTTTTTCCCACAGTCAAACGGGTTTAAAAGGCCCTGCATATCAACAAAGCACTCACTAGGCATCTCCAGCCCCTCCCCACCCTTTCGTTCGCTATCACTTTCACATATGCTAAGAAATAAATAATAATAATAATAATAATAATAATAATAATAATAATAATAATAGTCGTACATACCGATCAGTCATCTCCTGATCACTCGTTTTATCACCAAACAAAAAATTTATTTTTATTTTTTTTTTCTTAGCAGACGCCCTTATCCACGGAGACTTACAATTGTTACAAGATATCGCATTATTTTTACATACAATTACCCATTTATACAGTTGGGTTTTTACTGGAGCAATCTAGGTAAAGTACCTTGCTCAAGGGTACAGCAACAGTGTCCCCTACCAGGGATTGAACCCACGACCTTCTGGTCAAGTCCAGAGCCCTAACCACTACTCCACACTGCTGCCCTAACCATAATAATGCGATCCAAGTCATTATTTTATAACTATATCAACAAAGCACTCACTAGGCATCTCCAGCCCCTCCCCACCCTTTCGTTCGCTATCACTTTCACATATGCTAAGAAATAAATAATAATAATAATAATAATAATAATAATAATAATAATAATAATAATAATAGTCGTACATACCGATTAGTCATCTCCTGATCACTCGTTTTATCACCAAACTCCTCAAGAATTTTTTTTTTTTTTTTTTCTTAGCAGACGCCCTTCTCCACGGAGACTTACAATTGTTACAAGATATCGCATTATTTGTTACAAGATATCGCATTATTTGTTACAAGATATCGCATTATTATTTTTTTTTCGGCTTGTCTCGGCTCCTGTCGCTCCCACTCGGCCATTGAATAGTTTTCTCGGCTTTTTCCAGAGAAAAAACGACTAGAAACCTGTTTTCTGAGTTTTTTTGATGATGTCGGACAGGGTCCGACATTGGACCGGATAGGAATAATTGCAATGTCAGACTAGGTCTGACACAGGACCACAAAGGGTTACTGTATATCCACTGTAAGGTATTTGTAGAGCCCCATGAAATTCGTTTTATTTTTTATAATTATAATAACAAATTTCAGTTTATCGTTTTATCTGCTAAAACATTGTTCTATTTTGTTTTATTACAGATACACATTAATAAAATAATTCAAATATATGTATATAAATAAAAACAAAGTATACATCGTGTTTTAACTATATTATTAAACATGATCTGCTTTTTTAAACAGACCTAGCTTTTGATCCCATTGCAGTGAAGAAGGGCTCCAGTATACAAAGCAAGCTTGGAGTTTCTTAGTATTTAAGCAAAACAAATTAATTCATTCAAAACCAAAACAGCATTTGCTCCAGTGCAAAGTTTGCACCACTTGAAATAAAACAAAGAATTGGCATACTAATACAAAATATAAGCAAACGGCCATATTTTCCCCAAAAGCAATAAACAGCTAATGATGCTTTACGATGGTATCTTTCGACTCCCATTCCAGCTGAAAATCTGCACATCATTAATATTTTTGTCACCGTCAGCTCCACACATCCCTTCATGCTCAAATTCTTTGCAGAATTGTTTAATTGTAAAGCACGGTTTAGGCATTTTAGAAACAAACATCTCTTCTCTTCCATCACAATTTTAATTCCCAAAAGTGGTGCGCAAGTGCCAGACAGAGCTTCCGTTTCCCTTCAGGCCGCGTCTATGGTAACGGCTGAGCCTTGACAACTACGATTGCAAGTATTTTTTATAGTTATTTTTCGTTTCGTTTCGTATTTTATGTTGCATTTAGTTTCATTTCGTGTTATTTCGTATTTGTGAAAAACACGGGGGTCTGGGTATTTGTATAGCAAGAGTGTTGTGGTCTTCTATACCAAGAGTGTTGTGGTCTTCTGCTGGTGAAATAACCCCAAAACTAAGACCAAGCCTTTTTTTTTTTTAAGGTTTGTTTTGACAAAAGGAAGTTGAATTTAGTGATCTAAACAGTGGCACCTGTGTGAAAAATGACCTTTCCTTAAATATCTGATCTATTTTTCTACATTTACTAGCATTAAAAATAAGATACTAGTTGGTGGTTATTATTATTGGCAAAAGTAACTTATAAGTAATAAGTAATCAGAACTATATAACAAATTACTTTTTGTAATCAGTAGTAATAACATCCCTGATTTATTCCTACTGCTGTTTTCCTGCAGAGTTTTTAATATTAATATTACAACATACAATATAAATACATTAAAAATATGGTTATATGTTTTGGGGAGACAGTATTAAGATTTAACTATGATTTACAGCTCTGTAAAGCGCTTTGTGATGGTGGTCCACTATGAAAGGCAATATATCAAAATAAAGATGATATTATTATCTATTTAAATGTTCTGTTGCTGGAAGTTCAACAGGACTGGCCTTTAAACAGAACTTTGCAGTATTTTGTCTCAAACTGAAATTCCTGCTTTCGCTGTGTCTCTGTTTTGGAACATGCTGCATATTTCTGTAGTGCAAATTATTTTGCACTTACAATCAGCTGATTTCCATTACACTGAATGTTAAATGCATGTGACGTCATCACAGGTGTTCATGTGAGACTTTATACAAGTACAAGTATGGACTTGTGCCTGGTCTTGTCAGAATGGATTTATTGAGTTGTGGAAATGCTCATCAGACTGAGGTATCTAATATAGTACAATATGTCATCTCATTGTTTATTTATCTAGCGTTGCAAGCAGCATGTATTCAATGCACTGCACCAGCTCCTCTGTGAATTAGCCAGTTGCAACCACAAAGTTTCCTGCAGCTGCCTTACACTGCGCTACTAAGTTTAACAAAAGAGAGCTTATTATTGACACCTGAAGTAAGTGCCAAAATGACCACCTCAATACCACAATTACTTTATATTTAATTTTAACATGGTTGTGTCAGTATTCTTCAAATACTGTATGGAGACACAAAATGAGTAATAAAAACAAAACACTGCTACAGAAATCTAGAACTGAATTCATGCTCAAATTTACATTAATTTAACAGAATAAAAAAAAAACATATATTGTTTCAATATATACTGATGCACAAAAGAAATGCCACACTCTGATCTAATGGATTTAATCAAATAGAGTAAAAAATGTAAACAAAAATACAGATGAAAGAATCATGATAAGTTTTCACTGTCAAAATGAAAATATTACAAAGTTAGTATTGGGTATGACCTCCCTGAGTATAAACACAATCCTGGCAGCGTTGACGCATAGCCCTGATCAGCCTCTGGATAGACTGCTGTGGGATGTTCCGCCACACATCCTGTGCAGCTGCTGCCACCTGGTGAAGGTTGGCTGATCGCGGTTGTATCCTGTGGATGCCAGTGCGATTTAATTCCACAGATGTTCTATTGGACTCAGGTCAGGAGAAAAAGCTGGCCACAGCAAGACCTCGACAGGAACGGAAAAACTGGAATTTCTCATGCTGTAGCCACTGCAGTCTGAAAACGATTAAGCAGATGGATCAGTCTGATGTGATGGTCCTGGGCCGGTGTGGTGACCCTCTGTGCCTTGCAGGACGTGGCCTGTCCCTCACAGAGCCGGTTTCCTGGTTTCTCTGGATTAGTCTGCTGATTTTTGTAGCAGAACATCTCGTTCTCCGGGCAACTCCTCTCACAGACAGGCCGCCTTCAATCATGCCGATAGCAACCAGACGATCTTCATTACTCAAGCGGGGCATGGTTGTATCGCTGTTCTTGCATTAATTGACATAGTCTTTTCGAATGGCTATTTATACAGATTCTTAAATCAACTCATTTTGGCAGTTTTAACTCGACTCAAATACCAAACACTGAACACCTGGCGTTTTTATGAAATCACATGACTTGAGCTCAGTATTTTGTTATCCCAAGGAACAATACTACTCAAACAATCAACAAACCTATCTGCTATAATATAATAACGTTATGTATGTGCCCAATGAGATATTGATGTAAAACTTACTGTTGCATTGTGCATTCGTATATTTGCTGTAAGCCTAAGTGCATTGCTTTTAAGTATTCTAAAGCAATCTATTCCGCCCCCTTCTAACTTAATTGTTTTTGTTTTGACAGTACCCGTGCTTTTAAAAACAAGTTCAGGTACAATAACTTTGTATGTACAGTAACGTGTCGAGTATGTTGAGGCAAGTTTGCACATGGTTTGTTTTTACTAGTTAACAAGGTCACTTTTGTATCTTGTCACTGTTGTGGTCTGTGTGATAATTCCGAGCTTCCTTAATCTGGGAACAACAAAGCACAGTATGGGAAGGTACGGTAGCTATGATTTTTGTGGTTTACATTACAACTTGCTTATAATTAAAGAAAATCAAAACTACATGATAGCAAGTGTTTCCCAGGCAACTGGTATATTTCTAAGTGATTATGGAAGTGGCATTTGGAGTACTGCTGTGGTGAAGTACTATAGAAATGCTTGCTCCCATTAAGTCAATTTAAGCATGTAAGCAGGTTCACAGTACTTTAATTCCTGACTATATCCGGCATTACTTACATGAAAATGAACTACAGTAACAGAGCATTGGCTAGCTTTTCATTTTTATGGAGTATTTCATCCATTCATATATATGTTCATTGTTGCTATATATGTAAACCTACCAAGGCAGGGGATGTTTGTCCAATTTCATGCATGGAAATTTGGGTGAAATCCAAACCAAGTTTAAACAAGGATGTCTTGTTTGAATTTGTTGTTTTGGTAAATTCATATGTGATTTGTTTTTGCTTTCTTTAGCCACTGCCTTCATTGCCATCTGCTCCAAAGACTAATCAGTTGAATATGACAGACTTAATTAAGCTAGAAGGAGAAAGCAAACCTAAAGGTAAGCTGAAAGCTGTACAAATACAAATATGCCAGGTAATTTCCTTTGAGCTGAATGGTATATTGACAGATCATTACTGTATATGGTGTCAGACTGCATTTGAGACATACTTTGAGGGACAGTAGCTTCAAGTAAATAAAATAGTAATATTCCAATACTTCATTTATCTCTTCTGGCACATTTTTGAAAGTTGTAAATGTTATAAATTCCTCAGGCTAATGATTTCAGCAGGAAAACACAGTGCCAAGTTCTGCATACAAAGTTTATCAAAGTATTTAACAGTATTAGCTTGGTCATAGCTCAACTTGTTACTACTTGCTGCCAAGAAAAACTGAAACGTGACCAATTCTGAAACGTGGCACTCAAGTGTGTAAATGTTTTCATGGACCTCGTACGTTATGCATTTCGAGAATGCCATATCTCATAATACTGAGTGACTTTTAAGAATAATAAAAACAAGCAGAAAAAGGTCAGATAAACCTTGCCAATATATACAGCATGTGTATTACCTGCAGGCATCTAGAGCAGAAAATTGGCATATATATTTCACACTTTTGTGCTCTAGGTCTAGAACAGTTCATCATTCTGTGAGGTTATTTGGACTTTGCAGTTTGTTTTGTATTTAATGGATACAAGACAGAAGACGTTCATATAGATATGGTTATGAAGTGCATTTTAATTTTCTATATGCGTTTTGGAAAGTAACATACAGTATATTACTGCAATGAAGCACTATGTACCATGCTGCACTTAATATTTGTGTTTAGAATAGTTGCATTAGGTAGAACCCCAAGTATTATGTTAAGTCATTAAATAGTTTCCCTCCCCCATTATGTATTAGACTGCTCAGTATATCTTTTTCAAGCAACTAGCTGTATCCTTCACGTGCATTCTCATTCACATATGTTTCATCATATTTCATCACCTTTCATGGAGGCATTTTATCATTACTGTAACAACCAAAATTGGAACAATGAAAACTAGATACAGAGTTAATAACTTGAGAAGCAAATAAATACAATTATCTACCAGTAATTGAGGTGGATGATGATGATGATGATGATAATAATAATACAGACTGTTTGGTTACCAAATTATATGCCAAAGATTGTAACCCATGCCTGTTCCAAGTACTGTATGTAGGGTATTTATGTATATTTTGTCTTCTCTTTTTTTATTGCTACAGTAAATGAATACTGTAAAGCCCTGTTTGTTTATGAGGCAACGAATGAGGATGAACTGAGTCTTAAAGAAGGTGAAATCATACAGATATTAAGCAAGGTAAGTGTAACTCTCTCCCCATTTGTCAGGCTGAGAACTTTAAATTCTGCACTTGAACTTTATGTAAAGTTCTGGAAATGGAATCATCATTGTTCTTGCAGCCTTACATTTCTATGAAATTTGATTGATGTTAACTAAAGCTTTAAAATCCATCTTCCTTAACATAAAAATCCATCTTCCTTTATTTCTTAGGATACAGGAGAACCAGGTTGGTGGAGAGGAGAGGTCAATGGCAGAGAAGGGGTCTTTCCTGACAACTTTGTGACTGTGGTATTAGACTCTGAAAAAGATGTAAGATTACTGCATTTGTTCCTTTGTGATTCAATTTATAACATTAGGTTTATTTCTCCTGTCCTGGGACTGTTTTGTTCTAAGAAAATGTAAACCTGATTAGGTTCTGCACATTTTAAATGGTAGTATTAGTATAGTGATAATTTGCATATTGTATTAAATAGTGTTGCTGATACTGTGACGTACACAGATTGACAGAAAGGGTATTTTAATAGTTTGAAGAACCATGTATGACTCTTGAATTGAGGGACAAGCCGGTCGCCCACTATCATGGCTGCTAAGATGCTTCTCCTTCCACATGACTGTTGCTGAATAGTTGCACACACACAGAGCTTTTATTGTTCCAGATGATCGCAATGGCATTTGCCACCATTGCAGACTAGGGAATTATTTGGCCAGTCAGTGTAGTTTTAACAGTATTTATTTCTTATTGTTTGTTTTTCACTATTACTCCTTGAAAATGAAAACTGTAATTGAATGTTTATCTTCCAGGTTGCAGCACCCAAAGCATCTTTTAGATCACCTCCGAAATCAGAAATAGACGATGTAAGTGGGTTTTTTTTTATAGCAATTTATATTGAGGAGGAGGTTGACAACACTGAAAAATGATTATTAAGAGGGGGTAGTTTGCAGGTGTTCACAGAGAATGAACCTACAGTAGTTAATAGTTGTTTAAGTGGCACAGCAATCAGCAACGCTCCAGAGATTTTTCTATTTGCTCAAACATCTCTTGGTTGGCAATTTTCTTTTTTTTACGTTAATAAACACATGTAAAAAATAAATAAATCCTAAAGATACATAGGAAATACATAGGAACTGCTGAATTGAAACCATAATGGTATATTAGATTAAGTAGCACTACCTTATGGTCAATGTATAGAACATATATGTGATACAGTATACATGCATACATACATACCTCCATACTGTTCTCTGTTCTGATGAGAATAAATGACAAAGCTTGTACATGGGGCAGGAGTGGATTCTTACATAAGTTCCTAATTAGTTTCTATGAAGACATACCATTTCAACTATGGGGTTTAAAGCATGTTCAAAATATTTTTTCTAACATGGTATCTGAAGATAGCTACTTAAAATACTGAATTATCTGTTTATATTTACTTTTCTTCCTTCTATATATATTCTCTGCTTTCTTTACATTTCTGGAAGCTAAAAATGTAATCTCTTCAAAATGTCCAGCAGAGGGCAGCGATAGACAGAAATTGTAGAGGAAGTACTCGGGTACCCTGTTGCAAAGAAAGTATTTGAAAAATAAGTATGAGAATTTTAGTGAACTGATCAGACATCCTTGGAAGTTTTCAGTAATAAAAAACACACATTGTCTCTAAATGTTTGTGTATTTATGTTCTGGGAAGGAAAGGGTTGTAATTTTAAAATAAACACGAAAATGTGGTTCCATAATATTAATGTTTAATTCTGAAACATTTTATTTAAAAAAAGAGTAATTGCAATAAGGAGCACAATGAAAGCACAAACATTAAAAGGTAAGAGGCAGTTAAAAAAAAAAAAAATTGAAAATGTAATTTGAAGGTACTTGCTCCTTTTAATGTCCTTTTTAAAATGATGTTTTTTGGTAAAGAAATTCAGAATGGTTTTAATCTAGTATCTAGTGCTGAATAAGTTTTATTGTTGAAGTGTCCTATAGCACATTAAGTGTGGTAGTGGCACTGGTGTGGTAGATCAGTGGCAGTGATGTATTAGACTTGCATGGTATTAAGTAGACATCTACCTGTAGTTGGATCTTAGATGCTAAGGAAGGTTGGGCCTAGTACTTGGATGGGTTTCTTTACCCTGAGCCCCAGAATAGTCTGAGCCCCAGAATAGTGCTGGAGCCCATGGATAGGGTGTCCTTCAGATGAGACACTAAACCAAGACCCTGGTTCCCCAATCGCCTGTAAACAAATCAATTGTAGGAATTTCTGGACATCCCAGAAACAGCATGGATAGTCTGTCCTGTTTAAATGTCTTCTGATAAGTGTGTATGAATTATGTGAAATATTACTACTACTACTACTACTACGACTACTACTACTACTACTACGAATTATTATTATTATTATTATTATTATTACTACAACAACATACTGTACTAAATGCATACATTTTATTACTGTATTAAATAAATACTTTTTATTTTCTTTAACAGAAACCAAAAAAGCCAACACTGCCTGCAAAATCCCCAGGTATGCCATATAAAATATAAAGCTGTTTTTACTGTAGTGTGTTATTAGGGTACAAAAAAAAACTGCATTTCACAAATGCTGAATTTGTACTGCTGTAGTTGTGAAGTTCATGCTGTTTGAGACTGACTTTTAATCAAACAAATATGGCCGTGTCACTGTAAGAAAGAGTTCCTGTAGTTATTATTCTACAGGCCCTTTGGGGGGAGGGGGGGGGATGACAAAATGACATTTTATAATTTGTAGTGAGGAAATGTTTAAACCTAGGTTGGCAGGTCACAGCCACAGAAGAATAAATGTCACAGTTTTTAAGGTCAGCAGTTTCATGAGAAAGAAACCTGACTCACTACATTTACAGCTCATCAGTAGCAATATAACTTAATGATATCTGAAGTCTGCCTACAGTCTGTATTCAGTCATGTTTTAAAACAAGGGGATATGTTAGCGTTTGTATTGGGTAAGATCACTTCTTAATCTGTAGTGCAGGTAAACAGGGATGCGATATGTCAGTTAAGCTTGGAACAGCACCCTTTCATTACTTTATGTAAATAGCTGCATGTTCAGCATTGCAAGCTAAAGAAACCGATTCTCCAGTTTGAATTTAGGTGGTTATTTTTTAAGATCAGAAATTTTTGGGGTGCCCCCTAGCAGCAGCTGTGACAGTTGTACAACATCATTCTTTCTGGGGACTGTACTTCCCTGAAAATTTCCCATTGATTTGACTTTGTTCTAATTGTGTTCCGTTTTTAAAAAAAAACATGAACAGAGTTGATTTTAAAACCATGTATCTGGCAGATATGGAACTCGAGAGCTGGTAGTTTTTAATGGATTTTTTTTTTTTTAATGAAATATTAAAGTGCAGTTACTAAGCATCGATAATAGTTTAAGACTCAAAGGTTCTGTACTTCAACAATTTGTGGTATGCTGAAGTATGTGCTTCTTATGCTTGTTGAATGCTTAGCCTTTTGTGTTTATTTAAACCATTGTATTAATTTTAGTATGTTTACTTGAAAAACAAACAAAGAAAATGATTTTACATCATGTAGAATATGAAATACTGTAAATGTACTTGTTGGCAAGTGACACTGTGTACAAATCTGTATACATACCTCCTGTTACTCTCTTGCTTACTTCCTGTCTACAAAGAACACTTACCGCACTTGAGATTCTCAGATAGACGTTAATTATTGAAGGCTTGATTGCTGCATGTTGCACCAGTCAAAAGAACCTTTTTAAAGGTGAAAACTGCATTTACAAAAGGAATGTTTAATCTTTCAGCTCCAAAGCCTGAAGTTCCCAGTGCTGACAGGAAACCTCCTCCAGCCAAGCCTGAGGAAAAAGGTAAGCCGTGATTAATAAAATGTGTGATACCAAAAAATTATTATTATTATTATTATTATTATTATTATTATTATTATTATTATTATTATTATTATTATTATTATTATTATTATTATTGGTCTGTGAATAAGCATATCATCACTGCAGGGTTTGTGAAAGTCTGATTATGTTATTGTTATATTAAGCTCTACATACTGGATTTTACTTAGATAGATAAATAAATAAATAAATAAATACATTATTTTTATATTTATTGGACATTTGAGAAACAAGATGGAGGATGATAGTCAGGCTTGACGAGCCATTTTTACAGCCTGTACTTAAATTCTGAAATGACTAGAACGTGAATACGTTACATACAGAGATTTTAATTATATTATACAACATATACAGGTCTCATTATTAAAGTAATGTAATGTTAATCACATTTAATTACACAGTAGTTTCCAACCTGTACAGTACCCTTAACAGAATGTTAAAGCACGTGGGGCTGTCCTAACAGCAAGGGAGATTTGCATGAAATATGAATAAACACATTTACAGGCAAATTGGAACAAAGGGATATATGTATATATAAAATACACACATATATATATATATATATATATATATATATATATATATATATTTTGTTTGTTTGTTTTTGACCAGCCTTCACCTCTTTTGTTAAGCCATTGGCTGTTCCCTGCCAGACATAGCCAGATGGGTCCAGGCATCCATCACCCCCACTAGCTGTCTAAACAAAGAAACAATATACCCCAAGAAAGTAATCCCACCATGAACAGTACAATATAGCAGTCATAGCCCCCAAGTCAAATACAACAACAAATGCAAATAGCAGATGTCTTCAAGGCTCGATAAATATGCGCATATTCTTCACACTGTAGTTGGTATTGGTGGTGTTGGTAACAGCAGAAAAAATATATTAGCTAATTTTAGCCTGTTTTTCTAATTTTACTTTTGTATATGCAACAACTACTAAAATTAATGAAACACAAGGAGCAACACTGCTTTGTGGTTAGCCTTTTTGATGCAGGATGTATGTAAGTGTTGATGTGATTTTTCTTGCTGAGGAAATGGTTACAAGTGTATTTAGTGCAGGCTTCCTGCACGACTGCTGGCTGGCCTGCTTTTGCTTTAAGAAGCCAGCATTTTTCAACAATTCAAGCAAACAGATGGTGTGTCTTTTTCTGCCTGTCCATAATGCGTTGACCACTTGGATGCCTAACAAACAGTTGGCGTCATAGGCAAGCAGCTATGTACACCTGCAACACCAACTAACAACCTGAATGGTGTTTTTTTTTTTTAAATCTTTTTTTACTAATTTCTTCAACACCATAAATACAGTACATTGTTAACCCTAATGTGAACAATAATGTATGGCCCCGTCCTTGTTTTATTTTTATATTTTGACGTCATCAAAGGTCATGGAAGAATAAAATAGATACATAATTGAAATTAAGATTAACACAGCTAACAGCAGGGCACTTAGAACAGGAACATTTAGAACAGAGTGATTGCGCTTTTATGGTCAGGGGAGTTATTGTGTTTGTAACGTGGATGCAGTTGCATATTGTCGATGGTAAAATCCTACAGCCCGTAGGTTGGTTTCTTACATTTTGACATATTGCTAGTGATTGAATATTATTTATTTATTTATTTATTTATTTATTTATTTATTACCATTTTAAGGCCTATTTCAATATCAAACCACATCAGCATGGCATGTACTGGTCTTTTAAAAAAAAATATATCAAACTGCATATGACGGTGTATACACAGTATGAGTTATTTGAAAATCCCCGGCAATCTGGCCACCACTTGCACAGTTGTCATACAGAAGAAAAAAATCTTCTGATGATTTGTCAGTTTTAAATACTTTTTTTCAAATTATTTCTAAAGAAACGTCTGTCAAAATCAGCATGATTTACTGTTACATTGCTTTAGTTCTCCCTATGGTAAACAATTAAGTGTGTGCGTTCAGTAGTTTTGGCACTCGCAATCCATGTTACATAGGACCAGCACAATCACAAAGTATGTACCTTAAAAGTTTGCTTGCCTGCACTTTCGTAATCATTTTCGGCTTCATCATGTAATTAATTTAGTAGCATTTTAATATAAAACTGTGATATTTCATAATATAAACCATAAATTCAGTGTTTCATTAACAGTTTAAACTCATAATGTAGTACTATACATCTGTACATTGTAAAATATTTAAGATATAATTCAAGCCTATTGTCTGAGAAGTGCAACGATGAAATTATATATACAGTACAAGGTTCACCTGTTTACACGCTACTGATAACCTGTTACCAGTTAAACAGATTGTTAACTGAGGATGCCAAAGGATTACTGACATTTCCTGGGTGAAATTGAACAATGTGTAACATGTACTGATGAAAAGCCATTGCTAGACTTCGGTTGTATAAGAATGTGTACCACTGCACTGTACAGTTTAGACTAGTGCCAGGTCACAATAGTGTTCTGTTGCTTATGTGGCAGTGTAACAGTTCCATGAAGGCCAGATGATTAATGCTTTAGGCATGGCTTGGAGAAACATAACAGTGGTCTGTTTTTATAAACCGCATACTGTTTTCTTTCAAGCCTTTTTTTCAGGGAAGCCTATGGTATTCACGCAATACAAAATCTACCTTCTTGAATCAACCACTTTATGTGATCAAGATACATGTATGCAAACATTAATTTATAACATAAAAATGTCAGCAGATCGTCATTTTAGTAAAATTATGCAGTGTTTAGCTGCACTTATATAGTAGCTTTTCATAAAACGCCATAAACCATTTCATAATATCATAAACCATTTTGGCTTGCAACTTCATATCTTCAGGGTTATGGAACTTTTATCTGTGACCCGTGAAGATGGCTGCTGTATTGGGGTTGTCACATTGCTTTCTCGAGGATAAAGACTTGTGAACACTTTGAGATACTGGCTTCATACTCAGCTGTTTTCTGTGCTTCTCTTGGTCAGGTTCGAACATGGGTATCATGCAAGTAAAATTAACCCTTTTTGTGACTTGTTCCTCAAGAAAAAAAATAATAAAACTGCCACTATAGCCTCATATCTCAGCAGCCATTAACCTCTGACCTATCAACTGCTATAATGAGGTCATGTGACTTCTTACATTTCTGCTGTACAGAAGACAGTAACATTTTCGGCAAGCTTAACAGACTCATACCCCTTTCACACAGATGAGTTTTGACGGCTCAGAACCGGCACTGATGCAGCATTTTGGTCTGTGTGAATTGCCTATACCGTCACAGAGCCAACATATTTTATGCCGTCTCTGAAGCACAGCAGTGAACAAAATGAGAATATGTTAAAAAAAATAAAATAAATGTAAAGCTGGTACATTCGTATCTCAGAGAAAAAAATGGATAACGACATAGAACGTCTGTACAGCACTGAAAAACACTATTTAAAAGAAAAAAAAACTTTACTGCTGAACCTCGTCTTCTGTAATAGTAGCATCACAAGGGTATCCATGTATTATAAAAAAATAACAGATGGGCCTCTTCAGTGAGTTACAGGAAAACATTACATCCCAGCTTTCTGTGACAGTTCATAAATTACTCTACCTTCGGCCATGTAATTTATGACATCACAGAAACCCTGGAAGAAATTATTTTCCTGTAACTCACTGAAGCACCTCTCTCTCTCTCTGTCTGTCTCTCTCTCTCTCTGTCTGTCTCTCTCTGTCTGTCTCTCTCTCGCTCTGTCTCTCTCTCTGTCTCTCTCTCTGTCTCTCTCTCTATCTATCTGTCTCTCTCTCTATATCTATCTATCTATCTATCTATCTATCTATCTATATATGTGTGTGTGTGTGTACTCAGAATTCATAAACAGCTAACAGAATCTTGATCCAACAGGATATTTATCAGTCACTAGAAATACTTTTTGACGATAAATCACTATTTGAAAGATTAGCTACAACTTTTCGCCTTTTGCCTACTTTGTTTAGTCCATGCAATCTGAAGAAGGCCAAAGCCGAAACTTTTTAGCTAATTATTAAAATAGTGAGTTATCTGTTTATCACATACTTTTGATATTCAGTTATGTATGTGTACATAAATAGAATAATATATGGGAAGATAGATAGGTTTCTATAGGATAGGGAGGTATTATCACTCAATAATATATATCTCAAGTTACTTTTAGGCAGGTCCCACGTGCATTACCAGTCCAAAACCAACAAGAGGCAGATATTATTCCCCATACTTTGCTTCTCCCATTGAATGCAAAAGTTTTTGTCAGGAAATGTTTTTTAAATTTTTTTATTCTTGTATTTATATTTTCCTGCTCTTTTAAAAGTGTTATTCTCGTCATAGAATTTTTGTATATTTTAGTTTTGCTTGCACAGCTTGCATTTGTTCTGAGGTAACAGATGCATCTTACTTCTTTTTTCCCCCATTTATGAATTAACAATTCACTGTAAGCAGTCACAGGAGCGTGTCTTTGGAATTATGTATTTAAATCCCTTCTTTATTACAGGTGATAAGCCAATCCCTGACCAGAAGCCTGTTAAGCCTGCTGCCCCTTTGGTTCCTCCCAAAAAGCCCATCCCTCCTCCGGGGAAGGGAAGCATCCTACTCAGGATCGGATCCACAGCTCCTAAAAGGCCAGACAAACCACACCTACCACTGCCTGTAGCTAAGTTAGTCTTTTATTAACATATTGTACTGTGGTAGAGGCAGTAACTTATATCTGTTTAAATTGCATGTATCATGTACCTATAGGAAATACCAAACAGTTACACAGGACCTTGGTACCTACATCTGAACCAGTAATATACCTATTAGTAATATGAAAGTCATTTTCAAGTCTTGCTTATCCAGTAACTTAGAGATGAAACAGAAAATGATATACCAATGTGTTCTAAACAACAAGAAGAATACATTAGATATGGTAACTGTGGTATTTCATACAGAACATGTACCACGTCACTAGTCAATTAGTATTAAACCATTTTCATTTCGTTATAGACCTAATGGAGAGGTGCCTTCTATTCGACCAAAGACAGAATTCGAACCAGCGATAATTCGACCAAAAGAATCATCCATCAGACCAAAGTCTACACCTGGGGGGGATTCAACAGATGGTGACATAGGTATGTGATAAAAAATTAAAAAAAGCAGAGTACAGTAGACTGACGCGTATCCGACTGCGGTGGGACCAGAGTAAGGGCGGATATCTAAAAAGTTGGCTAAATGAATCCTGTTTTAAATACCATGTACACAGCTGTAACAATTACTATATTCACACAATTATTGTTTTGAGATTTGTCTTATTAGGGAGCTCCCCTTAATCCCTTGTTTAGAAAGATACAGGCTATTAATGCTTGTGACAGGGTAGTCGTCTGCCGTGTGGTTGTGTGCATTCGCTGCTGAGTGACAGGCAGGAGATCGAGACTGAGGCTGAAGTTGATACGCCCCGCAAGCAAACAGGATTTATTTACATATCAACACACTGAACAGCTCATGTGACACTACCAGCAATGGTAGCGCACAGAGTACATACAACACAGTTGGGATCTACAATCTCGGAACTCTGTTCAATAATAAACTAACTCCAGTTACTCACCCGGCTGTCGGTGGGTTCGACTTGCTTACTCACTCTTCGGTATCCAACCCTGGAATACACCTACCTGCTGATTTAGATTCCACACCTGGTAATCACACACAACAGACAGGCTCTCCCAAGAGTGTCAGGTACTTAATTACAATAAATACTCACTATTCACAATAGTGCATATTTATTGTACCCCCTGGAAAAACCCACTTCATGCGCTGGGCTCCTGCCCTGCCACAGTGCTGTATGCACTTGCATTAGTGTCAGGTAATTTACACAGTAGAAAAAAAAAAAAAAAAAAAACTTTAAATTTTAAGCACAACTCACTTTCGCTTTCCTGTAGCCATATTGCATTAGCGCTGTACACGTTGGTGACGTTGCTGAAGAGCTTGATCATGACGGATAAACGGTTAGGGTGGATACACGACGGATTACTGTACATGTACAACAAATGGGAATGTGTTTAATTTGTGTTTAAGAGGATGACTACAAATGCACAGGGCTGTGTAAAGTAAGTTTTTTTTTAATTTTATTTTTTTTGGTAAGTTTGTTCTTTTATTTTTTATATATATATATATATATATATATATATATATATATATATATATATATATATATATATATATATATATATATATATATATAAAATTGGGGGTGGGCACCAGTATTGATATTTTGATATGATATTGATGATAATTTTCATATCGCGATATCGTGGGATTAAAAAAAAAAAAAATCTGCGCTCCCAGAGACATACTTTATATTGCTAATACTGATAAACAAACAAACGCAGTTTTTTCAAGTTTATTTTATATTAAGATACAACAAACCCTATGTCAGTCTCGTAGGCAAACGCCACACTGTGGTGTATTCCGTTAAAAGACAGCAGCAAGTAATTTGATGAACCGAACACTTTATTAAAACAAGTAACTCAAAGTAGTATAAGCTCACTGTAAGGCAGCCATTTTATCCAACTCCTCTGCTCTGATGCAGTCCCGCGTTCCTATGTGTAAAATATCCAGTAGATGGTGCTATACTCATTTTTAGGTATAAGGTTAAGACCAGGGATCCTAGTTTTCTGCAATGAAAATGAAATTCTCAGATAAAAATAAACAGTACTATTGAGTAATAACATTTAACACAGGAAGCATTTTTTGGTACACTTTCAAATTCTAAGGAAGTAAGCTCACCAGTGCCATCAGTCAATAAACAAACAAACTTACCTTTTTATTTTAAACATTACAAATACATATGTGTAATTATAATAAAAAAAACTAAATTGGATTCATATTAGTTTATCTCCGAGTTAGTCTTTATCATCTGGATGGCTATTGCCAAACTCATTAACTCGATCTTTAGGGGTGATGTTTATCGTTGTCGGCATCTTTAAACAGCTTGTTCAGTAGTAACGCACTGGATACTGAAATTAACTGCAGCTACGTTTCAACATGAATGTGATGGTGTGCCTCATTCAACCTTGAGTGTGTACATTTAAAGCAAAATTTCCAATGTTGATGCTTGTATAGGTTAAGTGTATTGATTTAGTTATCAAACAAACAAAAAAAGCATTGCATGTTTTTTGCTTCGCCCCAAGTGCAAAATTAAAAAAGAAATCGTGCTATTCCGCAGCAAACGGATTCCTAGGATCCCTGGTTAAGACACAACACACAGACACACACACAATTATTATTTAACCATTTTATTTCATTGATGGGCATTTAGGTACCAAACGCTATTTGAATGCTGCATTAAGCACTATGGCATTATTTTGAGATATGCGCATGCGTCCACGGTTCATCGCATTTTCTCTGTGTGATTACTAATGCTATTATTAATGTATTTTTAAAATGTGAACTTTCTGTATTATAAATACGATGTACTTTTAAAAAAAACAAAACACATCTCAAAATAATAGAAAATTCGGCATGACACCATACTTAATACATTTAGATGTGTAGTGTCAGCATTTATACACAGAGCAGCAAGATTAAATTACTTCCGGGTTTGCTAGCAAGTCTGTGCGCAGTGAAATATATAATTTAATCTTTCGGGTTTGAGGTGGCTGATGATGGAATAGTAAAACAATATAACAAGACCTTGTTTTTCTCCATGGATATTGTGAAGCAAAGCACCACCAAGTTAAAGCAAGTTATTGCTTTTCATATATAGATATTTGTTAACGTCTGCATGTGTATGTTTGATATTGCAATTGTGTTATTATATTTTTCTGTGTTTTGCAAGACTTTGAGATTATTGATATCAAAATGCATGCACGATATCGATATACAATTGTCATATTGTTGCCTACCCCTAATTATATAATACATATGACGCTATGAATTAGGCCCTTGCACTTGAATCTAATCAATATGACAATAAAATGCAGCAACAAAGTAATCGGACAAACAAAACTAAGTTTAGTACATGCAGAGTAGAGCTGAACACAGCAGAATGGTCTCTCAGACCTGGTGATGGCACACCAGTTCAGCCATAACAGCCATGAATGCTAATTTCACAGTCCCAGTAAGTTCGATGAATGACTTTTATGTTTTATTCCAAGTATTTTTAGTGAAAAATGTATTATATCATACATAGCTGCAGAATACTGTAGTGAAATCATTTAACTGTCACAAATTAGATTAAAGAACACAAGAAGCTTTAATGGCTGTTGATTCTAACTCTTCTGGACAAATTTGTTGACCTCATGCACCATTGAAAAAAATAAGAAGCAAGTTATGCTTGACTGAATTAATTTTTAAAATGTACTTTGCTCAAAAGTGTGTTTTTGTTTTATTGGATAGGCCCTCTGAGATACAGTAGTGTGAAATTGGTCTTATCTATTGTGCATCGAGGTCAAAGAATGCATGTAGTAGGTGAAAATGGAAATATGCTGTACTGTGAAGAAATGTGTTTAGTGTCAAAGTACTGTCTGATCGTCCAAATCTAAAAGGGTAGTGTACTTCCTCAACCCCACACATGCAAGGAGATTCTAGAACAACACCAGTAACAAAAAAGGTTTAACCCTTTAGATTCTTATAAATACATATTGTGTGTTCATTTTATCCCTGGGTATTTTGGAAAATATTTTTTAATGACTTGAAGCACCAACACACATTCAAGATGTATAATAGTTTAATTTAATTCATAGTAGTTGGCATTTTTCGTATCATTTAACCTAATGTGGATTTTTGTTACTTACCTTTACTGAAAAATGTATGCCATTCGGTTGCCAGTAAAACTTCAAATCAAGCTGGAAGCTGATGGTACTGAATCGTTTTCTAATATGTATTTAGACTTAGTATTTGGATCTCATACTTTGCCAAAACATGAATTCTGTATAGGTCCAGACCATATTGAATAACTACAATTGTATAATTGTATAACTACCTGGGGAGAAATGTATGACACCCTGTACAAGACTTTTATTGTCCTCTATAGAACAGTTACAGTTCAACAGTTGCATATTATGTAATTCTGCTTTTTTTTTTTTTGTTAATAGTATGCAATACAGTTTTTGTGACAAGGCTATATGACATAATCCCCCTTTATGACATGGAATATCATTTGAAGGCAGTGGTTGAATTGTAGGTTGTGCCTAGATTTGATGCTTACATTTACTTACTTATTTATTTATTTCTAGATGT
This sequence comes from Acipenser ruthenus, assembly GCF_902713425.1. NCBI lineage: Eukaryota > Metazoa > Chordata > Actinopteri > Acipenseriformes > Acipenseridae > Acipenser > Acipenser ruthenus. The sequence goes on along the minus strand of NC_081194.1, from coordinate 71,944,452 downwards.
GTCTTGACTGAAAGAAATGTAATTAGTTAAGTATTTCTTTTTTAAAAAAAGTCAAGTTAATGATTTCATCAAGTGAAATGAGTAATGGGAGGTGAGAAGTCAGTTGGCTCTGCAGGATGAGGTGTCACTTTTAATCGCCTGACCTAAGTACCATGTTGGCTGATGCACTATCCTTGTACTATTGCACTACTATTATGTCATTGTAGATACAAATTGTTTTAATGCTAACTTGTTACTTATTATCACATATTGTATTCTTAGCAGTATTTGCACTTACTGTATTGAAATATTGTTTTTGCTCTGTAACCTTGAATTGCCCTGCAACACCTGTAAGTCGCTTTGGATAAAGGTATCTGTCAAATAAATAAACAAACAAATAATAATAATAATAATTGTTTTCATACTAATCATACAGATTTGTAAGTCTACTAAGGCTACAACAACAAAAAAACAAAACTAAACTACTGGATTTTTCATTTTTCTTTTTTTTCTTTTCATTTCTGTGGCAGGATGCCCAAGCCCTGGGCGCATTTTGTGTTTTATGTTTTATGTTGTGTATGTATTGGTACATACGGTATAAATTGGGATATGTAGCACGGGTGATTTAAAGTGTATGTTTGTATTTAGGCACAGGGATAGCATAATCACTTCACATGCCGAGTAAAGTGTATATTTGTATGTAGGCACAGGGATTATACAAATTGGTTCACGTGCCGGGATTCAAGTGGATGATTAATTAGCAATTGAGCCCCAGCACAGCTGTATATATAGAGGCATGAATCACTCAATCGGGGCTGGTGTGTTCGCAGTGGAGAACAGGAGAGAGAGACAAGGAGAAAGAATAAATAACAATTGCTACCCGTGCTGGAACAGTTCAGCACAATACTTGTTTGAGGTTTGTCCTTTATTATTTATTAGGAGATCCATTCTCTTCCGGGTCTGATGTCACCACAAATGCTGTCACATTTGCATATAAACTTGTGCCTTTATACCTTTTCAGATCTCATGAGTTTCAATGACATTGCATCTACCTCAGAGAAACTCTATCACCCTACCACAAACCGACCGAAGATGCCTGGCCGGAGACTGCCTACACAGTTTGCCAGTTCTGTAAGTGTCTTTATTTATTTCTTATAGATAATTGTATTGCTAATTCTTGCTGGACATAATCATACTCTTAGTGGAACATTTATCGAACATTTGCGACGGCATTAAAGCCATAGCGCCGAGTTTACGTCAGCATTAAAATTGCCCCTTATGTATCATGACAGCCTTATTTATATGCATGGTCAAACTGCAGGTGGGGGTCAGTTGTAAATGAAGTCTGTGATATTAAAATGAGATTTATGAAACGGCAGAACAGCTGTGCCAGCCCTAAAAGGGTCCACAAATAAGACCGATTTCAAATTGGTCTTATTTGGGCGCAAAGAAAAAGTCAGAAAGCAGCTGATAGGAAAGAGCATTATGGCAGCAGTTATAAAGTATTTTGGAGAGAGTGCAGGCTCCTAACCTTCCTGAACAACCCAGGAAAAGAGGGAGAGTACCAAGAAGAAGGGATAGTATTTACGGTCCACATTACCCTTTTTGATCTCCATGAGGATTAATGAAATAGCCACTATCGAGCTATAATTTATGTACAATTGTTTGTATTCATCATGAAATAAACCTGTTTCATTAAGTTATCCATTTTAATTATGTATATTTGGTTTTACCTGTCGTATAATAATATAATATAAAGTCAAGACACTTAGTAAGCACAGGTAATTTCTGCCTTTCCAGATGAGCTACCCGGGCTTTAGTGGGTTAAAACCTGTACGTTTGATTTAAAACATGTTAGCCCATTTGTCATTTCTGCCTCTCCAAATTACCTTCCTATTTTTCAATTGAGGTAGTCCATTTGGAGGGGAGGCGCTATTTTTCAGATTCATCTGTTAATCTGTACTAATCTGTGCACACATTGCAGCAGTGGAAACAGTCTGACAAAAAGTGTTCCTTTTAGTTAAAAGTGCTTTAATGCAATGTCTTAAACATGTCAATCTGAAACCCACTAGGGAATATCAAGTTTTAAGATATACAGTACCAGTCAAAAGTTTGAGTACACTTGCTGGAAACTATTTTTTTTTCATAATTGAAATTTTTTACATAATTTTACGTCGTATACGTTTCTGTAAATACTTGAAAATGAAAACACATGTTACAATATACAAAACAAAACATAAAGAGTATCAAAGCAATGTTCAAGAAAATTGAAAATTGTCTCTAAATCTTGGATTCCTCAAAATAGCCACCCTTTGCCTTAATAACAGCCTCACAAACACAAGGCATTCTGTTAACAAGTTTTAGTAGGAAATCACCCGACATGTCTTCACAGCTCTTCTGCAGCAATTCCCAGAGATGTAGGCCACTTGTGGGTAGCTTTGCTTTGACTCTTCTGTCCAGTTTGTCCCATACAAGTTCTATGGGATTGAGGTCTGGAGACTGGGCAGGCCAGGTCATTAGATTGAGTTGTCCTTCACTTTCCTTCTTCGCCAGATAGTTCTTGCACAACTTTGAGGTGTGTTTCGGGTCATTATCTTGCTGAAGAATGAAGGACTGCCCAACTAGTCATAATCCTGATGGAATGGCATGCCTCTGAAGTATGCTATGATAGCCATGCTGGTTGAGCTTGCCATGGACTTGGTAAAGATCACCAACTCTGTCAACAGCAAAGCAACCCCAGACCACGACACTGCCTCCTCTATGCTTGACAGTGGGAACCACACATGCAGAACTCATGCGCTCACCCTCTCTGCGTCTTACAAATACTCGGCGGTTGGTCCCAGATGCTTCAAATTTTGACTCATCGGTCCATAAGACCGATTTCCACTCCTCAAATGTCCAGTTTCTGTGTTTTTTGGCCCAGGCAAGTCTCTTCCTCTTATTCTGCACTCTTAACAATGGTTTCTTTGCAGCAGTTCTTCCAGTTAGGCCAGCTTCACGCAATCTCCTCTGAACAGTTGATGTTGAAACATCTGTACTTCTAGTAGCATTTAGCTGAGCTTGTATTTCAGGGGCAGTTAAATCGCCGGTTTCGCAGACTTGTGACTCGAATGAACTTGTTCTCTGATTCTGAGGTCACCCTTGGCCTGCCTGACCTTGTTCGGTCCTCATGAGTGCCAGTTTCTTCAAATCGTTTGATGGTCTTGGCCACAGCAGTAACAGACACTTGCAAAGTTCTTGCGATTTGTCTTAAAGATTGACCTTCATTTCTTAAAGTAATTACAGACTTTTCTAATTACAGTCTTTTTTATTTGCTTAACTGAGCGTATTTTGCCATTTTCTGCTCCCTTACATTCAGGAATGACAAACTTGTGCCTATGCTACCTATAGTTATAGTAATCATGGACCCTCACCTGTTAACAATAATTGGTGACAAAAGGTTAATTAGGTAACATGCTAGTTAACTCGGAGAA